>NC_079979.1:3561875-4175000 GCF_029852145.1 Microplitis mediator
GTAGCGAAATCTGTCAAAATGAATTTAGCGAGTGAGATATGAATGAAGGGACAAGAGTAGATAGAAGGAGAAAAAGATCGTGGATATAAGGGAATCCTAAATTCATTTATCTTCTTTGTAATAGTACGTGAAATGTCATTGTATTATTGCTGAAATGTCACTGAATTGATAGATCGTCTGTTGATGTTTCTTTTTCTTCTCTGGGCTAAGAAGCGATTCACTTGAAGTACGTGATCTGTCATAAATACGCGACTATTGATCTGAGAAAATATTAATTAACTTTTTTCATATTCGAATAATATTTACAATTACAGGAATAAAAAACAATAAACTTTGAAAGCAGATCTTTAAATTCGAAATTATAAATTTGCAATCGATGCTGTAATTTTAAATTTGAATGTAGTGATTGTAAACCGAATGAGCGTATTGACCGTATACACAAACTATATGCAACAAAAATGCGCGGTGGGGGGGGGGCCAAAATTATACTTCAGGAAATACCAAATTTTCGGGGACTCGAATACGTGGAATCATTTTTCTTCTAATGATATTGATAGTGAATAGAAAAAGTTTTAAGCTTTAAGTTTGAAGAATAAGATTGTCGATTTTTGCTGTTTTTACTACTTTTACCTTTATATTGCTCAAAATAATTGTTTCAAGGCGTAATGAATCGTTCCCCCACGATTAGATTAATTACTAATTGTTAGTTAATAAAAAAATCTGTCTATCGGTTGACCCTGCGGGCCAGCTCCAGAACTTCCCGCTGTTTTCAAGCTCTTTGGGCTCAAAAACATTGTTGTGTATACATTTTCAAGCTCATCTAGAGCTGCGTAGATTTAAGAATTGATCGAATAAGTCACTTCCAAGATAAATGAAAAAAACCGTTTTCCTCCATTTCTTTCGCCAACGATTTCTCTCGAACAAATTAACTGATTGAGATGGTTGAGGTGGCAATCGACGTGCTTTATTGTGTTCCAGAGCTGAATAGATTTTGAAATCGATCGATTAAGCTGTTTCTGATAAATTTAAAAAAAAATTTATGTATTTTTTACCATGTTACTAAATGAAAAATCGAAATCTATCAACGGTCACCTCTAAATATCAATATTAAGAGCTCAAATTTTAACTGAGACCATATTTTAAGATACCCTTTCGATTTTTCAATGTTCATAAAAAAAGCCCCCTAATTTGAAACAGTCTAATGTATATATATAAAAAAAAATGTTTCCCGAGTTGTGTTCTGTCTATTATTTGGCTTGAATAATTAGAGTGTCTCACAGCTCGGAAAGTAGAAAATCTATCAGGAAATGAACAAGTGGATGATAGCTTGTTGGAAACCCGAAAGGTAACAAGTGGAAGAAACTCTTTACATAGGGTATGGGGAGAAGTCGCATCCCACCACTAATCATACGCAAGCATGTTAACCAGCGTTGGGAGTCTGGTACCACGGGGGGCCACTTTCCAAGCCCACTGCGAGCAGAGTCTCTTTATTTCCTGGGATGATAGTAGTGTTTGGCCCGAAAGAGGTAGGACTCGTGGTGATTGTGGTTAGATACCACGCGCAATGAGGATTTTTGATTATCCCTCCGGTTAATGTCCACCTTAGTCGTCACTTGATTATATTTTTCAACTAACTGTCGTCTTAGTGGAAGATGGGGCATGTTGGTCAGCGTGTGTATGCCCAAAAGAGCGAGGAAACGGCCTCCAGTCGGTGAAGATGGACTTAGGTCCCGTTACATTAATTAATGGTATGTCCACCAATACATAAAATTGGTACTATGGGCAAATCCATCCAAGCCGGCATAAGAGAAACCGAATGCTAGAATTTGATGGGAAAGGACTCGTAGTGGCTGATGGTTTGGAACCCACAAAAAAAGGATCTTGATCCTAGGGTTATAATAACCGCCAATATTGAGCTTGCTCAATGTTTCGCTTAAATAATATTATAGGGAAAAATAGTGGATGTTAAGCAGCGCAAGTATGCCCAAAAGGCCGAGGAATCGGCCTCTGGTTTGCGGAGGTGGACTTAGGTCCCGTTACATTAATTAATTAATGATAAAAAATGTATGATTTCGAATACCTATATGGGAAAATATAAGGCACTTTATATTTTTTCATATATTTTTATGTTGTAAAAAATATATTATACCATACATTTTTCCCATGCATCGGAATGCATTATTGCTTTAAAAAATTTTAAACACTGCATCCGACCAATCAGAGATAATCAGTTTATATTGAAAAAGTTTATGTACGATGTTAGGCATTAAACTGCGTTAATTTCAAACGTCTTTCATACAAAAATTATGAAGAAATTTTTTCTTACAATTAATAATTTTGGAATTATATTAATAAAATCTGATTAAACATCAACGATTCGTATAAATCATCACATTTCCCACCAATTAATGTAGTAAATTAGTAGGTGAAAGGTGCGCAATTATTTTCAGTAGAATGTTTATGCCGTCTGTCTGATATTCACTGATATCAATTTTTAGCTCGAAAACTAATCTACACTCTGCTCGACAATGTAATTAATTTAATAAATAAATTCTAACCCTCTTGTTTGCGCTTAAAAAAATTTTAAAAAACAAACTGTAGGCAGTACTCAATTTCAAAAGCAAACCTCAAAAAAAATAAAAATGGAAACAAATTTCCGCAAGGTAAGACACATTAACAAAGATATCATTTGTGGTTTAAGTTGCACAGTTGGTAACGCAAGTGGGCGCAAATAAAATAAGTGTATGCTCAGTGTGGGCAGGCAGGTAGCGGCGAGTTTGAAGGGGTCGGAGTCTTTGTTGCGGTCAGACGTGGTCAGAAACGACGAGGTCACAAAAGGTTTGTCGGTATGGCAAGTTTAAGTGGAAGGAGGTTACGCGGAATGAGCGAGTAGTTGGAGGCGCTGGGGGCTGGAAAAGGGGGTGGAAAATTTTCCACGTTATATGGTATGTTTTAGCAAATGTAGATGTGGTTCTCAAGCCCAGCCCCTTATGAAATTATTTCAACCCTCCGGGTGCCGTTCCACATCCTTTTTCTCGGCATAACTATTTTCCGTCTCTCTTTTTCTCTTATCGAGTCTTTATATATATTCAACTTTGTCTAAATTGTGTTGTACGCAAAAGACTAAAAAATAAATAATAAAATACATAAAAACGCTGCAAGAATTATTAGAAAAATTAATTATTTTACTCGGTCTTTTAATTAATTTTACAATTACTGCCTTTTCTTTACTCCGGTCTCTCTTCTCTACTCTGTCTCTGGCCCGTGTCTTTTATTTTATTTTCTATACCTTTTATTATTTTTTTTCAACACGAATAACACGGTGTACTAACTCCTTTCTCACTATCCGCTCGAGGTCATAGCTCCTCACTTGCCAAGTGTCTTCTGTATTTTTTTTATGGAATTGTGGGATGGCAAAGCTATGGATAGTCGGCAAGGAGCTTCCAAAGAACTTAAAAGGATATAAAAAAAATTTTTAGTTATGTAAATCAAAGAGATCGTGAGATATGAGAAACAATGATTAATTAAGAGGACAATTGTTCCAAAGTCAGGATCAATCAGGACAAAGTTTTAAATTATTATTTTATTAACCTTTAAACGATAACCCTAAAAATTTGCACGCTACAGGTAATGCCAGCCTGACAGACCAGGGTTACCGTTTAAAGATTGAGATAAGAACATTTACTATTTATAAATTTCTTGGGCTTGGAAATTACTTGTAAAGAAAGTCCATTAAAATTCATGATATGAGTGGAGGCAAGACAGGAAAATTTATAAACCTTATCAAAAGAATCCATGTGGGATTGCATGGAATCCATGAAATCCATATAAAATAGCATCCTGTGCGAAAAGTAAATTAAAGAATATTTAAAAATCAAGTGATACGGTCGAATCTCGCACCAAGCATGCATCGAACAATGTGAGAGCGCGAGAATTTCGACCGTGTATCTTATATCTGAACCAATTATCAATTTGTTGACACATAAATTTCATCATTAAATTAAAAAAAATCTACTTAATTTCGATTTAAATTGACCTCTTTAAAATTGAATCAGCAAAAATGTTACTGATTCGTGCAGCAGTTACAAAATTTACTGAAAGATCAGTAGCTTTGAATCAATTTACTGACTAATCAGTGAATTTTGCTTCGCGACAGTAAATAGTGCTATCTACTTGGGAGCTTGTTCATTATACAGAGGTTGATTGCAATAAGTTACAATCAAAGATTATCATTTATATTACACTATTATTACGGTAAGCTTAAAATATTTTAACAAACAAAAGTTACTTTATAATATATATATAGGGGAGGGAGGGGCAAAAGGGGGTACTTAAGGAAATACCAAGTTTTCGAGGACTCAAATACGCTAAATCTTTTTTTTTTAATGATATTCAAAGTAAATAGAAGAAATTTTCAGTTACCGTTAAAAAAAAATTTTTCATTTCTGCGCGCAAAGTGGGGTACCCCCTAAAAAAGATAAAAAAAAAAATTTCTGGATTTTAAACGAATTTGATTAAGTTGAATTTTTTTTTAAGTAATTTACATGAAGAAAAATGATATTTCACATGTTTATTGGATACAAAAGAAGAAAAAATTTTTAATAGTTTTTATCATAAAACAAACGTCATTAATATTTTTCAACTGAAAATTGATTTTTGAAAAAGTTTACCAAAAAAAATTCAAAGTAACGCTTAATTATATTTACAGAAGTGATTTTGGAATGTTTAAAATCCATTTAGAATATAAAATTTTTTTAAATCAAATTTTGGGGGTACCCCGTTTTGCCTACCCTACCCCCTTTTGCCCCCCCTTCCCCCATTAATAAAACTTATTTATTTTTCTCTATTGGATATGAGTAGAATAATTTCGAAATTTATTAGGGTATGTAGTTGATTTACATCTCAGGTAATGCATAACCTGAAATTGTCTGATTAATTATTTTATGTTTATAAATAAATAAATATTATTATTATTTTCAGATAAATATTTATAACTATTTTGGATAAAAAATTACTATAATTTAACAAACAATGACTTGATAATATTGAAGTAGAAGACTCATTCAATGAATTTGACTTTCCAAACTCATAGCATGGATTGAAGAATTCAAATTAACAAATTGATGTATTAAAAGAATGCAGTGAATACGTAGAGCCTGAAAAAATACCACCACTTCATTACAGAATAAAGAACGTATTTGATCGAAAAACTTGTACATATTTTGATTCTATATTATTTAGCAGCTTAATATATGATCATGATATGAATTTTTGTATTTTGTAATGTGCATTAATCAAGAAGTATTGATTTCTCTGCATCAAAAACTGAACCAATAGTTATGATATACTTGGGACTATTTGCATCAATAAATATTCACTGACAATCAGTGAATATTCACTGATTCAGATTAAAAGAGATTGGAATTCATTATATTGTAATTGATATCCGACAGATTATATTTTTAAAATATACGATGCTCTATAATAAAATATACATATTTATTTTATAGTTTGCACATTCAAGTTCTATGAACATTATATTCGAACATAAATACACAGTAAAAAATATTGTGTTAAAATCAGCACAATTTGTTTGTTAGAAACGGTCCACACAATATTTGTGTTATTTTTCAACACAGACTATTCGTGTTAAATTTCAACACAAAATTTGTGTTAAAATTTCAACACAAAATTCGAGTAATATAAGAAGTAACTTCAACACTTTTTAAATGTTAATGGTGACACAAAAAAAATGTTAACTTATATATTTGTACCATGGATTATTTTTAGGTTATCAAAAGTGTCAACAATTATTATTTAACATTGAACTATTTTGTGATAGTAAACATGATCCTAAAGTTAGCAGACCGTTAACTATTTTTGAATTTTTTTATAAAGAAATCAATTACGAAAAAAAATAAAAAATAAAAATGTGCGCACGTAGAAAAGTAAAAAAGCCACAGATGCAATTTTTCAAATATTTTTTTTTTTTAAACGATACGAATCATGAACTTTGTCAACTTAATTTTTTCAGGTCCAATTGAAAATAAATAAAATCAATGTCACAAAAATAATAACTAACCAAGCAAAGCTAATGCTTAATGGCGCTTCCGCGTGAATAGAAGGAAGACATTTTTTTTAACACAATTCAACTGTTATTTCAACACTTTTTTGTGTTGATTTTAAAGTAACACTTAATAAATGTTGATAATATCGATTTTTGGTAATGGTCTATAATCGGGGCTCCACCTGTTTATATCAAGCAAAAATCCAAATATAGACAAATCGCTTTGAAACCAATTTCATTCTCAAGCATTTGTCGGCGGATTGAAGATATAATTGCATCTTTAGGTGTTATTTGAGCCTTAATAAGTTATAAGTGTATACCAAAGGTATAAATTATGCTTGATTTAGATGTTAGATCATGAATTTTCAGTTCCGTGCAACACTGCATTATTTGACATATTTTTCATTTCATTCTGTGTATTGACTCTTAAGTCAAACACTAAAATTTAAGGCATATGCCTAATTGCCATAATTTCTGTAGTTTCGTCCTAAGTACGTTAACGGACTCGTCAGTAAGGCTATGTTAACGCACTCTTGCCTTAGACTACATCTCTTACCAGTACGAGCCGGCGTAAAACTGTGTTGTGGGTTTCAGCCAGACACTATACTAGCAAAGGAAGGCGGATACCGTCCAAACTACTTGCAACTAAATGTTAGGTGAGCTGTTGTACACCGTTTAAGTATTGAAATAACAGAAATATGCCAATTTTCACTATACAAGAGTTCAAAAAATCTTTGTAGCTCTTAGTTAGACCTTTCTATCACCACCGTCCATCTTACGGTATTAATAAAATTAATTATTTATATTTATTAGAAAATTTATTAAAATTTATTTTGGAAAATTTGCATGATTTTATGTTATTAATTTTGTACACTCTGATTGCAAGGTTCAGATAGATATCTAGTGTTGGAGACAAAAACACATACAGAAAATTTAATCCGCCGTGTAGCTGAACACGTGGAAAAAGTTTAATTATAGATATTTAAGGTGTAAGCACTTGGAACTTTGAAAAATAGGTGGAGCCCCACTTCTAGACCATTACCCGATTTTTGTACTAGGTAACACTTTTAAAGTGTTGAATAGGAGATCGATTGAAAATTTTAAAGTAACACAAAGAATTGTGTTGATTTGACACAAAATAATCAACACAAAAAATTTAACACGGACCGTTTTTAACACAGATACACAATATTTTTTACTGTGTAAATTTTCACCGTTTTATAAAATTATATATTTTCGGATTTATAATTAAAATAAATAGCTTTTTTTGATGAATAAGATTAATATGAAGGTTTGCTGTATGCATGTATTGGCGACGCAAGTCTCGGGTTATGACGCATCTCGATAAGAATGATTATACATACATCTTTATCGCATGGGTGCAGCGAGTTCAACAAATTGAATGGAATACGGCATAGGCCTGGACAGCTCAACTAGTATACTACTCGGCTGATCACTAACATGGTCTCGGTTCAACTCCTAGTTCGAACTATTCATATTTTTCTCAATTTATCTACAAGGTGTTTATTGTCATTGAGATGGTCCTTTGTTTATCCATCCCAATCAACTCCTATCCTTCCTCTCTTTTCTTGATACGAGAACGTTAGAGGGCTTTGCGATTTTGCGTGTCATCTTTCATTTTAGAAATAAAGTGATCAAGAAAACTTACCCCTGCAACTACAACCCCCGGTCTCTTCTATTTGAAAAAAAATCAGATTCCAATTAAAATGACAATGAGCTTGTGGTACCCCTATGGGAGAATATTTTCTAAGACACCCCTTTGCAGTTATATCAAGCTAGCTCTATATATTTAAACATATTCTGCGTTATCTGAGGGTTGGAATGAAAGTGGTAGTTCATTTGTAATAATCTCAGCTAATTTAGCTTTTGAAATACCGTAAGTGTGTTGTTAATATTCTGAATTTCGTTAATAATGAATGCTGATGCGCCATTTGGGCCGTCGAGATTTCGCAGAGCCAGGCCACGGCAATATGAGGATTGAGGAGAATAAACCAGAGAGTGAAATATAACTATGAGGTCATAACCTCACGTATGGCCACTTTATAATTTTATTAGTACTTTAAATTATACGTTATACTTTTAATTATTTTATAAAATAAATAAATGTTTTTTATTTTAAAAATAAATACTGTGAACCGGAACAATATGACCGCGTATTTTATATTTTCGAAAGTTGATTAATTAAAATGAAATAATAATAATTATTAATTAAAATAATTAAGATAAATATAAAGAGAGCAGGAAGGAGGTCGTTCGGTATAATAAAACATGCATATACCTCCGGCCGTGCACGGAATTCCCACTAAGAGAAATTAATTTTACTTTGTACGTACCTACTAATTTCTCCATATCTCTCTATCCAACCTAACTCTCTCATTTATCCTTTTCTACTTTTCGCGGCCCTCAAGCACGCTCTCGTTCCATTTTACATTACACATGCATACATTTCTTCATATGAACCTTAAACCCAATTCACTATTAAGCCTTATCAAATTTATTTATTATAAAGCCTGACTGAAAATAAATATTTTATTAATACAGTTATTACTTTATGATTACATACCAGAGAATACTGATTAAAAGAGTGAGTCAAGTTTCCATGATTGACCCAAGTCAAAATATTGAGACTGCATGAGCCTACCCGCATGGAAAAGCTATATATTGTTAAAAGTATATAATGAAATATATGATGAATATGTGATAAATATATAGCGGCAAAAATATCTATATTAAAAAATATGTGTTTTTTACATATATTGGATTATATATTTATCATAATATATTTACTTGTATATAATGTTTTGTATTTTTCTATATATATTATCTCATATAATACTCAATATATTCTTATCACATATTGATAGTATATATATAATTTATAAGTATAATATAATAAACTTGATATATATATCCATATATTTTGACTCATATAATTAGTGGTATATGGTCTTTATATAATTGATTATATATGACAGAATTTATATGTTTAAATATATGGTTCGCGGTATATTGGAATTATATTTTTCCATTATATTAAAACATATTTTTCGCAATATATTGAAAATTTTATTTTTTCAATATACTTTTTCAATTTCTACACAATTCCACAAAAAAAAGTCAAATTTATTTTTTTTTCTCCTTCTTTTTATTGACCTTATATTTACTGACGATAACCTAAGAAAAGTAGAAAAAGTGCCATATATTTTACGATATATTGGAAACCATATATTTTGCAATATATTGGAAAACATATATAAAAAATATAAAAAATACTATATATTAATTAATATACTACTTTCAATATAATATATCAATATAAAAAAGATATATTAAAATATATATGTAAAACATACATAATAAGTCATATATTGATAAATATATTGATAATATATTCTAGCAATATATTTTTTTTCAATATATTATCATATATTAATACGGCAAAAATATAAATATTATTTTATATATTGTACAATATATCACATTATAATATTCATATATTCTATCATATATCATTTCACATATAAAGTTTTTCCATGCGGGTACATGAATCTACATAAGCCTCCAGGACAATTTTTAATTGTTTCTATCGATGAATAAATGAAAATAATCAATTGAGCCTGCATTTCGATTCTTTGTTGTTTGTAAAAATAAATAATTTTTTTCGTACTCAATCGATTTTCGCTTTTTTTTGTATGTCTCCAAAGTTAAAATTATTCATGGAATAATAAAGTCTGCAAAAAAAAATTTTTGAGTAGTGGCTTGTTTTATTGATTGACTGATTCATAATAGTCAACCCTTAAAATTAATGATTTCAGTTGTACATTAAATATTTTGATACAATAATAAAATAATTATTAATACTTCTATTTATTTTTATTTTATTGAACAGCGTTTTTAATCTCAAGTAAACGCCGTAACTACCTGACTAGAAAGTACTGTGGGATCGCCCAGAGTATACATGTGGACCTCACTGGGTCCCAATACGGCTTGCCCAATAGGGAAATCCATATGAGGACCCAATAAAAACTCAGTTGGGAAATCCTAATCGAAAAGAAATTAAATTATTGTACGTTTTATCCTATTGGGGCTTGCGGGGGATCTTAGTGGGAAAACCCAACATGAAAATAAAAAAAACTATTGTCATTTTACCCCATTGAGTTTCACGTGGGACTATAAAGGAAAAACCCAATTTGAATAAGAAAATGATTGTGTTCACCTTATTTACGATTTTACAAGAAAATTGATTGCAAAAAATGTCTGGATAGAGTGATTCATAATTTCAGTGAAATTAGAAGTTGTATAATCAATTTCGTATGTAAGTATACGTTTACTTGATTTCAAGTGGAGCTACTTTAATTTTTTTCTATACTCTTCGAATACCATAAAAAAAAAATCGGTCTATCAGTTGACCCTGCGGGCCAGCTCTAAAACTTCCCGCTGTTTTCGAGCTCAAGAACCTCGAAAACATTATTGTGAATACTAGGGAGCGTCATTTCGGAGCAACATTTTTTTTTTTTAAGTGCATGTGGAAAAAATCATAGTTCAACACAAAAAAAAAAAAATTTCGCGCAAGAAAAAAAATTTTATGTCGATTACAGACCTAGCTCATTGAAAAATTTGATTTTCCCATTTAAATGACACGAGAAAAAATTTTTTTTTAGCTTTAAGTATTGTTAACTCATTAAACAAATCAATAGATCGAATAGACTAATACATATTTTTGTAGGAAATTGAACGCTCTACAAAAAAGGTCTCTTATCATTTTTCGATAAATCCATCTGTTCAAAAGTTATTGGAGGTCGAAGTAAAGTTGGAGATCTTTTTACTTTTCCGGCAAAACTATCAAACTTATCACAAAATGTTGTAGAATCTTTTTTGTTGACAATTTTATTTCCTGCAAATTATTATGAGTAAAGTTTTTTCAAATTCCGCATCGTTTTCTAGTTATTTCCATTTCAATGTCGAGCTCTTGAAATCGATCAGAACCACTTTTTTAATGTTTTTTAGTATATTTTTTTATTTTTATAACTATATTTAGTATAGTTTTAATGTATATTAGATGTTATAACAATACGTATTTTGCGATGAGGTACCAAGAATGAAACCTAATGAAATTGTTCTAAGAAAAGTATTGTTTGTAATACAATGAACAATGCAGGTGGCAGAATACTTTTGAGCAGTAGCATATAATTGCTTTTTTGAAAATATCTTCTTTGAAATTAAAACTAACTTAAATCTTTAAATTTGAAATTGATTATAAATAGCGATTAACACAGCAATAATTAACAATTTAAAGTAGATAGTCAAACTTTTTTAAAAATCGAAAATGTCAGTCGAAAAATGTTGATGACTGGCTTCATGATAAAAACTATTAAATATTTTTATTTATTAAATATTTTCTTCCTCTACATCCAATAATTTTGTGAAATGTAATATTTCTTTACGTAAATTACTTGTAAGAAAATTTAATTTAATCAAATTCATTTAATTTTTAGAATTTTTTTTTATATCAATCGTGATGATTGAGCAATTTGGAAATTTTAAGGTTATTTAAATAACGGACCCAAATTACGGTAAATTACGGTAAACTCACCGTAAATTACGGTAATCCACCGTAAAATACCGATTTACCGTAAATTACGGTGGATTTACCGTAATTTACGGTGGTTTTACCGTAATCTACGGTGGATTTTCCGTAATTTACGGTGGATTTACCGAAAAATACGAAAATACGGTAATCCACCGTAAATTACGGTAATTCGGTAATCCACCCGAATTTTTTACGGTAGATTTATCGTATTCGACGGTAAATTTACGGTATACCCGCCGTAATTTACGGTAATCCACCGTAAAGTACCGATTTACCGTAATTTACGGTGGGTTTACCGTAATTTACGGTGTGTTTACCGTAATTTACGGTAAATCTACTCGAATTTTACGGTATTCTACGGTAGATTTACGGTAAAATTACCGTAAATGTACGGTAAATTAGATCTGCTAGGGTTATATAGAAATTGAATGCAAAATTTTAAGGTAAGATTTGTTTCTTTATTAGAATCATGATCGACATTGGCATCATTTTCAATAGCGATGTCAACTCAATAATCGGCCTACTTATCAACATTACTGAAAACGTGATCAACTGTAATCACTTTTAACAATGCTGCAGACTTACTAATCGGACTACTAATGATTACGAACAAGCACTTATTGACACTAAGTAATCTTCAATAGTGTTCAATTAGTTTTTTTCAGTAAGGGTAGTAAATTTTGTGATTAGGAAGTGATTATGATCTTAATATATAACTATATTTTTAGTCATAGTTTATGAAAATTTACTATTATCTTGATAAACCACTTGTTAGTTTTTTTTTCTTAAAGATCAATGGTAAAAAAAAAATGGTTCAAACATGACAAAATAATTTTATACTAAATTTCATCGTTTACGTTATTCCATTCCACTAACTCAAATAATATATCTATATTTATATATTTTATATATTTTTGAGTATATAAAGATACATTTTTTTATTTTTATTTTATTTGAGTTGGTTGGTTGGTTTGATATCTCAAGAGACCAGTTTGACAATAGGAACTCACGGAAAAATATGTAAAGTCGTTTCTAAGAGACGTGAAATGACCCGAAGGTGTGAGTTTTACGACTGTAGAAACACCGAGGGGGTTTCAAAGAGATACGAGTGGTAAAAAGATACGATACACTTGGATGTGTCCATAAATGTGATAGACGTCAGTAGATTTCGACGTTGAGATTGGATAGTTGACTATACTAAATATTAAGTCCCAGGAGAAAGATTTGTCTACTCAAAATCTCGAGGTAAGGCAGTCACTGGAAATTTTCTCATAGAATAAAAAAAAAACAATTATTAACAAATTCTTGAATTAATGCTAGTGAATTAAGAAATGATCCGACGAAAAAAATAAATTTAACCTCTTGATAAATTTCTCTTTTATGTATATGTATATTTATATTAGGAATGGTGCAAAAAAACTGACTATTTTTTTTTTTTCGATCTCACATGAAAATATGTACAAATTTATACACCAAAAATTAATAAAGCCCTCAGAATTTCAATTTAAAATATGAATTTTTAAAAGTCGTTGAAGAATTTCAAAAATTTTTAAGTTCACCATTTCGTAATGATTTAAATTTGCTAACGAGACAACAAAAAAATTAAAAATAGCAAAAAAATTATGATCCTGTAATTGATGGATATTTTTATTTGAAATTTTGATAGGATTATTATTGTTAATAATATTTTCTATTTTAATATTATTATTTAGCCATTTTCATAGCAGTAATTTAATAGTAATAATAGTTAGCTCTTCGAGCTCAAAAATACTCTTGCATGCGAATGTTTTTTTATGAGCTTATTAAGCTTAAACAAGTCACGTTTCATGTTAAAGTTTGAAAATTTAAGAATTACAAATGATTAATGAACAAGTGTTTTTTTAAGTTTTATTCATAAGTGATTAAAATCAAGATTTTAATGTGTTTTGACGAAGACCAAAGAGTTTATATATCAAACATCTGAAAAAAATGGTGTTTTTTCAATTTCTGTGTTGATAATATTACTTGAACTAAAGAACGACTTACATTATGTGGCGATTGACAGATACTATGAAGATGAAGAGTTACTATGATTTTGAACACATTTTAGTACATTTTAATGTGATTTATCCGGAAAAAATAATATAAGATGTTATTTTTGGAACTTTTCGACGCCGATATATTTTGAACTAATTAACCGATTTTGAAGTTCAATGATAAAATCGACGCGTTTTATTGAGTTCCAGAGCTAATGAGATTTTGACATCGATCTGTTTTGCCGTTCCGAAGATTTTTAGGAAAAATCGTTTTATAGCATTTCTTTCTCCCACCCCACGATATCTCTCTATTAAGAGAAATTCATCACATACACACCCGACTAGAATTTTTCATAAGGGCCTGACGAGGTCCTTATCGGGTTAACCTTATTTCAAATAAGGTCCCGGTCAGGGTATCCTGACGAGGATCCTGATGTGGATGTAACGCTTAGGACCCATGAGGTCCTTATCGGGATTGCCTTATCAGGACCTTACCAGGATATCCTCGTCTTTATCAGGATTGCCTTATCAGGTCCTTACCAGGATATCCTCATCAAATCTTTATCAGGATTACCTTATTAGTAATTATTTTCAAAAAAATATTGAATTGCAAAAAAAAAAATAAGAGAATTTTAATTCGATCGAGAATGTTATCTATTGTATTGAGAGCATTAATTAGAGGAAGTAAACATATTTTTTATTGATGAAAAAATCCCGATAACTGCTGGGCTCGAACCTGCGTCCTTTCGATTCAAAGTCCTCGATGCTATCCACTGGGCTAACATACACAAGTTATCTTGAAAGTGTAAATATAATATTCATTATGATGTCAAAGAATAACTGATGAAGAAGTAAAAAATCTGTGCTACAATGATTGACGTGATTTTTATATAATATTCTTTTGAATTTTTTTTCATTTTTAGCCTGTAAATGAAATATTTAAAGAGATGGGATAACTTTTTTTTGAACAAGGATATCCAGATAAGGTCCTGATCAGGAACTCGTCAGGTTGACCCGATGGCAAATAACTTTTTTTTTAATAAGGATATCCTGACGAGGTCCTGACAAGGAACTTGTCGGGTTTGTCTTAATAAGGCAAACCTTATATTAACCCGATAAGGTCCTTATGGTACTTCAGGCAAATCAGGAAGAAATTCTAGTCGGGCAGTTCAACAAAGAGAGAATCACATGTAGACAAGCTTCAGACTATAACGCCGATATTTAAATTCTTTAGTAGTTTAGATAGTAATTAGTATTTGGGCTGATGGGAACTGTTACCATTAGGTTATGAAGAATTACGATGTTGATACTAGTTATAATTAGTTAAGATAATAAAATTGATAATTTCTCATTATCATAAATAATTGTAGAGTTTACGCTATAATTAGTAGGTACTACAATTCAGATTGTTTATTTAATAATTTAAATGATGTTGACTACTATCGAATTCATTTTAAAAATTGTACTATAGCTCGATGATAAATTTTACCATAAAATTCTCTACGTGTGCTGATTTTTAGAGCAGGCCCTTAAATCATTGAAAACTTACATATTTTCATGCGAGATCGAAAAAAACAATAGTCGGTTTTTTTGCGTTACCTATATATATACATACATGTCTCTATCTGGCTACATCTCAATTACAGAAAGACTTGGTTCGACCGCTACGGACGAATTCCAATTAGTCCGTAACCCGGGCCCATGTCGTGGGGTGGTTACTCGGGGTAACTCTGCGTGAGTACTTCTGTGCCAAAAAAAAAAAAAAAGAAAAAAAAACGCCTTCAGTATATGGGGTTTCCCGGATTCTGTACGAGTTCCTTTCATGAAGTAGACTCATTCGCTGATTCGTTCGTGCATTTGTTCATTTGCCTTTCGTCTGCACTCACATTTAACTTTTGACGGGTGTGAGGCTACAAAAATTTGCATATTTGTATAATTATATATGAGATACAAATGAATTTTCTCCACATCAATCTTACGATTTTTTCTTTCGCTAAAGTTATTTTTGATGAATATTAATAGATGATATTAACTACAGACAGAGCTGACTTCGCATATAGTACATTTATTTTTGAAAAGTCGAAGCTTAGTCGAAATACATTTGACTCCAAGTTATTGACGCGAATCTTAAAGCTATAGATGAAAAGAAGGGATCCATTATTGGATAGAGTGAATTATTAACCGGGAAAGGATAATTTACGTTAATGTAGGTCTGAAGTTTTGAATAGATATTAGAAGATCTCTGATGCTTTCAGCAGATCATCGATGATTTTAGACCTATGTTGATCTCTAAAGATCTTAACTGATATTGGATTTCGATGATTTTTACACTGGTTGACAAGCTGTGAACATCAATTTTTCAATTAGATTGAAAAACGTTCAATCGGATACATTCGGAACTATTCGATTAAATCCGATCAAAACTGATTGAAAGTCAATCGGAAATTTCCGGTTGAATTCGCTTAGCATTTTCCAATCTAATTCAATTGGAGTTTTCAACCAGGGTCTCATAATTTGACCACGTGCATTGAAAAATCAAAAGTGACACTTTTCGAGAGTGTTTACACGGAAAGAAATGTATGGTGCTTATCGCCATACTATTATTATAGTATTGCAGCCAGTACCATAAGTATAGCGTTATCTACTATACTGTATAGTACAAAAATCTTGGCGTAGTTTACATGTGTGTATAGCGGGATAGACAATATCAGTATGGGCTCGAGTCCCATACTACATTGAAGAAACGGCAATGCCACTAGGCTGCGTCACAATAGATCTTTGTGGAGTAGTCAATACACTATCGGATTACCATCAATACTGCGTAAATGTAGTTGCTAATTTATTTATATAATCTTTATTAATGTCAATAATGCTGTACATTAATCAAATGAAAAAAGAAATCATAATCAAATAAATTTGAAAAAGAAATGAATACTTATTTTCTTATTCATCTTTTAAATTTTACAAAAAAAATGCCTCATAATTTAAAAATTAATTTTTTTAAAAGATATATTTCTATTATTTAAAGCAATCAATATATTTCAGAACATTTTTATCATATTTTAATTTCCACTGAATCCCATCGAGAATTTTTAATTGGTATGAATTGATTTCAATCGAGAATAAAAAAAAACATAATTTATACTGAAAATAATTAATATTAATAATGACATAGATTTATCATCAATATTATGTTCTTATATATTTCTCTACTTATAAATATTGGGTTTACTCTTATAATATTTATAGATAATATATTTAAAACTATAACCAAACATAACCTATGTTTTGACTTCAATAAACTTTGGTACTACTACAATATAAGCATACGTAATTTTACAATATTGAATAGGGTTATCTGCCAGAAGCATTGTGGATACCACCAAGCAGTATGGGCCTGACGCCCATACTGGCATGGACTTATACGCCATGATTATTGTGAATGTTACCATTCCCGTATGGTCAAATCATCTATACATACAATTTTTAAACGAATGAAAAAATCCTTGCTACCATACAGTATGGTGGAATCGACCATACAGCATAGTGGTATCCGCGAAAAATTTTTTTCCGTGTAGTAATGAATTTAATTGTTGAGTCGAATTTTACAAGAATCAATTAAAAATTTACAAGTCCTATAACGGACACAAAAAAAACCGTACGATTACCATAAGTAACATCAATAAATGACCTTGAAAAACAAATATGACATTTTATTTCCTCTTAGCTTAATAAATCACAATAATCCTCTCCATAAATACAAACGATGAACAAAGTAAAAAATCGTGTAACAATGCTTTAGGTTCTCCACATTCTCGGACAGTTTAAAAAATAGGACAAAATTTTTATTATATCAATATGCCGTACAATTTGACGTCCTTATCTTCCATCTTCATGTTCTTTGGTTGTGTCTAGTGTACAGAAAGATACACTGGTAAAAAAGAAAGAGAAGTTGCCTGGTAGTGGTTTGCGTTCGGGAATTCAGATTTATACTCCCTTTAGCTGATGCCTCAAGAGACCCTAAATTTTTTTTCTTTTCTATCATTTCACTTGCTCTTTAATGCCATATATATTTCATCTCTTTTCATTTTCGACTCACACCACTTGGACTGGGTCTCTTCTTCTCTGGCTTTATTGACCCTTTATACATCTATTTGTTATGCCACGGCCCTTTGTGTGACGCCAGACATTCTATATACATTCTCTATAGTAACATAGTATGGAACTGCCCCCATACTACTTGCCGTCGTTTTCTCTCCCCAGGCTATATTTGACCAGTATTATAAAAATCAACCGACCGATTTCCTACGTGAAATATTACCCCCGAGCACCCCCTTGAATATTTTATCACTGTCCACCCGTCGCAACAAAACCTTCTGTACTTTAACCCCTCTATAGGCTCTCCATCTACTCTTTCACTCATCCTACTACTTACCTCTCACTCGCTGTATATATATATTTTTCTGTATTTTATACTTCTTTTCTCATCCACGAGTCACGAGTCTTTTAATTTTTAGAGCGAGCAATTTTTTATTATTACATTGTACGACTTTTATTGCATTGTTTTATTGTTTGCTTTTTATTTGTGATTTTGTAGACGTTTCGAGTGTTTTCAGATAAAAATAATGATGTCAGTTATTATTTTTTAATGATTGTGAGAAGAATTTTGAATATCGCGATAAAAAATATAAAAAATAAAATTTAGTCATTGAACGGAAAAAACATTATCGTAGTGGCAACCCTCTGGGGTAGTACTGAGTACTTTCTATGATAAAAAAAAATTTCAGAAAGTACTGTATGCTACCTAGACTGTATCTACTACTGATCGGGATAGTACTCGGTACTATCCACAGAGTAGTGGACACAGTCTAGATAGATACAGTACTTTCCGAAATTTTTTTTTCAGAAAGTACTCAGTATTGTCCCAGAGAGTGGTCACTACTATATTTTTTTTCCGTGTATGTAACAAAAATTAAAATATTTAGAATCATGTAAAGTTTCCTACTTGAGTAAAACTTATTTTCTAAGGGTCCATTTACACTAGGTGAAGAAAATTTTTTTGACGCAATGCGACTATTTGTAATTTTTGTAATAGATTTTTTGAATTGAAAAAGCACCATCTGACCAAAACTGGAACCGAATTTATTATTTTTTATTTTAATCCATGAATGGGGTTCCTCCGTGTGATAGCCTGTTTTTTAAGGTGTACTATCGATACCACAAGTGTTAAATCTGTGCTTTGTGTAATTTGGCTTCCGTAGTATTTATAATTGACAACGCTGCGTAAAAGCAAATGAGATAGAAGTATGCTTACAGTAACTCTGTTTCATTCAAAATATGAGATCATCCGCAACAATCTATTGCGCAAACATCTATTATACGAGTTATTAGCTTCACATGATTGTTTACTAAAATAACACTTGCTTTATTTAATAATGTATCAGTATTAATAAAAAACGTGTCGTATGTTTTGTACTAAAAAAAGCGTATAACACTGATATTCTCATATAGCGCATTTGATGCATGTGTAAATTTCGCGCGGAAAGGTTAAAAAACACAGTTGTTTAAAAAACACAGTTTTGAGAAAAACACGTTTAATGTTTCAGGTTTGGTTACTCTCTAAATCTGAAACAGTGAAAATCACTGAAAAGTAGTGTATATACACTGGTTCAAAGTTATAAGTATACCACTTGGTATACTTATAACTGTGAAACAGTGAAAAGTCACTGTTTCAGATTTAGAGAGTAAACCCATAGAGGAGCTGCCAGAGTTGAACAACGGGCCCCTACTTGGCCCAGCACTGGGGAACCTAGCTTTGGCACACCTATATTGGCCCAGGCTTGGGCCAGGACTGGGTAACCTAGCCTTGGCCGTCCAATGGCAACCCAGACTTGGGCCAAGGTAGGATTACTCAAGTTTGGATATACCTATGGTTTATATAAGTAGATCATATAAATGTACCAGTTCAACGTTAGTAGGTTCGTCCAGTAGCTACCGTTCGGACCCAGTAATCAGAAGGACGACAGTTCGCGCCCAGAGTCCAGCAGAATTTCCACCGAGTTTTTTTTCACATTATTTACCTCCCTTAGATAATTAAAACGTTAATGATCATGAATTCTACGAGGTTAATAATAATAAATTTTTTTTAATTAAATTTATTCGTTTCCTGGAAGCCTGGGCCAGGTCTGGCAACCAAGCATGGGCCAGGTCTGGCAACCAGGCTTGGCCCAAGATTATCATTCCAGGCTTCTACCAAGGCTGGGCCAAGACTGGCTTACAAGCCTGGCCCAAGGTTCTACAAAGTTGGGCCAAGTCTGGGTCAAGCCTGGGCCCGTGGTACTTTCCTCTCTGGGAAACTATGAAAATCTTAACTTACCATCAATCTGTGATGCCTGGTCCATAGAGTACTCATTCCTTTTATTGGAAGTCTTTCAAACTAGATTGCTCTACTATTGCTTTAATTTTGGCTTTTTTTACGCGTCACAATACGCCCGGCTTCCTACCAATCAAAACTCATCAGCGCTCTGGATATCTGCTTCTTTCAACTGATGTATCTTTATAACAACTACGAATTTTAAAAAATCACTTTACGAGCATATTCTACACATGTTATGGAATCAATATTCCTTATAGGAAAAAAAATAGGCCCAATCTTGGCCGAGGCTTGGCGTGAGACTTATTACCTCTGGGGAAAGTTTGAAATCCCAGCTTAGCCCAAGTCTGTCTAAGCATCGAAATGATAACACCGAGCCAAGCTTGAGTGACAGTATTGTGCCAGGACTGCATATAAGTATTGGCCAAATATCAAGAGCCCATCTTACGGGGGAACCCTCTTAAAAAATTTAATTCTTAGGTATTGTTATGCCTCCGTACATCATTTTTACGGTCACTTCCAAAAGTGCTGACATAGTCCAGTCGATGTGGACGAAAAAACGGTGCAAGATCAAAAAATGCGCTTTAATTAAAAAATAGAAAAAATAATAAATAAATAAAATGACCTAATGGATAATTTTGTTTGAACAATTACCTAAACAATTACGGGTAATGACAGTTAAAAAAAAAATTTTTTTTCATAAGAAAATGCGTTTTAAAAATTATTGGAATTTATCAACAATTAAAAAAAAAAAAATTGTTTTTTTTTAAACAACATAAATTCATCTCGCGAAATTCTGATTCAAATGGTATAAACTAATTTTGGTTGATTTTTTGAAATTTTTCCTCTATAATTTTCAGTATGAGGACTTAAAAAAATTTCTTGTTACGGGACTTAGAAAAAATTCGACTTCGGATATCGTCGGGAATTGCTAGAGAGAGAAAGTAGGCATAAGACGTAGTGTCTTTTTCTAACGGATAACGATTACTTTCTCTCTAAAAAAATATTAGTAAATATTACTGAGATTCTTGTCAACAGCGCGCCTAGACCGAATCTCAGTAAATATTACTGAGTAGAACGTAAGAAATTAATAACAGATGCATTTTTTTGACAAGTGTCTTGTAGTTTTTTAAGGTTTAAGTAGTAATTTTAAATAGTCGAGCAGTATATTTCAACGATTAACTGTTAATTATAGCAGTTTAAACATTAAAATCATAATTTTACTGATTAAAACGACATTAGTTATTGAACATAACATAAATAATTAGAAGTTGAACTACAATTATTGTCTATCATTTTTTTCCGTGTAAATATTTTTTATCGGGTTGTCTGATATTCTCATTATATTTTGACATATATCGTTTTCTTGCCTCAAGAAATTTTTAATTGACCCCCCCCCCCCCCCCCCAAGAAATTTTTTGCAGTAGAAATTGAAAAAATTTTATTCTGATGCTCCTGCAGGATGTGTCCTGTTGCTATCACATGAAAATTCTGTTGTTCCCATAGGACTGCGTCCTGTTGCAGCGCCTATTTTTTTGTTGCCGTATACAGTATTTCTAAAAGATTTATAGCTGAACATGCAGATTTTTCGACTCTTAAAATTTACTTTTCAATTTTTGTTTATGATATTTCATAAAAAAAAAAAAAAAAAAAACTGCAATTTTTACACCTTCATTTCTTGATGCAAATAAATAGCATCTGTATTATATTTATTGCCCCATTCAGTTCAGTTTGCACTCCGCATCAATTAATCACAACCTACCCCTAAATACCATATTCACACATACAAACATCCCTTAGCCCACCAACAAATACAAATACACACTCAAGAACACGTGGTAATAATCAATGATCAACCTCATTGAGCGTGATTGATCGCATCGATGATAACGATACTCCCAGGAATCTCAAGCTTCACCTCATCGCCTCCTCTATCTCCATCCATTCTTTACATCCACACATATGTATCTACTAGATAACCACCAAAACAACCACCTAATTTCCATCAAAAGCACCAAAGGCACTTACAATCTATTGAAATTCATCAGCTTTGTCAATGTTACACTAGATTTTTGCACTTGCAATCTAGGCAATCAAGTAATTTTTATTATTTTAGAATATTCTGATCGATCCAGCATTAGAAAACATAACTAACAAAGCTATGCATCGATATCTTTATAATACCCTAGTCGAAATTTAAGCCCACCTGACTCTTTGTCAAATTTTATTATCATTAATTGAAATGTTTTATTATGTGAAATTTGTGTTTTTGGCGAGTTTTTGACAGGTATCTATCTGGTCGAAATTTGTCCGAAAGACACTTCCCAGACACTTTCCAGACACTTTCCAGACACTTTCCAGACACTTTCCAGACACTTTTCAGACATCGACTTTCCCTCGAGATGACTGATTGATGACCGATAGATTACTGACTGAAAACTAACAAATAATCAATTTCAAGTAGTCAAAGTTTACAAGCATGAATATCATTGGACTTGTAAACTTTAGGTGAACCTTCAGACGCCACCGTCCATCTTACGGCTTTAAATAAATACGGCTCTAAAACTTGGAAGTACTCATCCAGAACCTAAATGGCATAAGAGAGATCTTCTATTTAGCAACTAACCCGGGTAAAAAATTTTCAAGCCAAAATAATAATGAAATTTTTGCTCAGCCAAAAAGTGACTGACAAAAGGCTCAGATAGTGAGCACAAGGCTAAAAACTATCTAGGCCGAAAAATGGCCGATAATTAGGCCTAAAAGAAAATCAAAAATAGGCTGACTCAATATATCGGCCAATTTTTGGCCTGTTTATCAATAATAATAAAATTTCGGTGTGTTTCCGGCCAACTTTCAGCCTCTTCCAATAAAATTTTACGGCTTTCACAAGATTCCAGCCAAATTTAGACCATTTTTTGTACGGAAGAATACTAACCAACACTACTGGAAAACATTAGTGAAAAACTAATGTTCTAGTATTTTAAGAATGAAAAATACTTATTTATGTCGACATAAGAATGTCAAGTATTTGAATACGTCTATTCAAGTATATTGAGTACTTAAAACAACATCATATTTCGACTAGGGTAGTTATTGGAAATAAATTTTTCAGATTGCAAATTAGATATGAGGTCAGAAATTATGCAGACAATATCTCAATTTATATGACTAAAGTCTGAGGTGTTGCACAAAGGTATACACCAATGGACAATGCAAATATACACACATGTGCATATATATAAATATATATATATAATAGACATATATATGTTCGAGAGTGGAGAAACACAGTGAGGAGACAGTAGCCGTAGATAATGACGCGATATTATGCATAGGATATTCGGCTCACATCCGCGGGCGTATTCTCCAAGTTGATTTATCGCTGTCTTCATTATTAGGAATGCATATACTCACGTCGGTTGGCCATTATGCCTCACAATCAGTTGTACTTGGTCATATATGTATAGATTTGTATATATATATATATATATATATATATATATATATATATATATATATATATATATATATATATACATATATATATTATATGTATGTATACGTGAATGTATACATGATGTTACCAAGTCCCCTAAGTTGTGGAACGTCAAAATACCGTAAGGTTAAAGGATTAAATAAAAGAATGACGAATGATTGGTGATAATTGGAATTTATAATTTCTTCATGAAGTTGTATTCTTATATTAATAATTAAGATTATGGAAAATAAAATTTAGTTCTGAGGGAATATATTTTTAAGCTACAAGTGGAGTTTTTATGAGCGTTGTTTGATCGATTTGATCTATAATTCAATGCAAAGATAAAGACGTTATAAATTAGAATGATAATGAACAACTTTTTAAATCTCTGAATAATTGACATTGAATGAACTGATGAAAAGAAGAACTAATTAATTAAATTATACTTAATGGGATCAAAAAATTCAACTAATGTTGGATTCCACACGGAAAAAAATTTACTTAGTATTAATCCTGTTGCTGCAACAGGATTTTTTCCTGTTGCTGCAACATGGCTGCCTCCTGTTGCAGCAACAGTAAATTTTTTTCCGTGCATGATTTTTTTACGGCTTTTTAGTTTAAGTGCAGTTGGATAGATGATAAAACTTTGTCGTAGTACTACTGGAAATTTTCGATTACTCATCGATACGTATTAGTATAAAGAAGCAATAATTCTATCTAACATCACTTTTTTTGTACATCGCTAGGATAGGTGAAGAAGCTCAAATCAGCGGTTAGGGGAGACCGGGGCTAAAAATTGCGGGGGTCAGTTGTTCCGATCACTTCATTTCCAAAACGAAAAAGATAAAAATTTTTTTGAAACGTCTATCAATACCGAAATAAATCGCATAACTTTGTCGGTCATTAAAGTCAAGTTCACGATAACGTATTGTGTAAATATAATCAAGGGTAAAATTTTGGATTAACCAAATAAATATTTTGTAGTTGATATTTTTTAATCTGTTTCTTACTTGAAGTGATAATCATAAACTATTTGGTTTTGATATATATTATGACATTCAAACAAAAGATACAATACCGTTTATTACTTTATTTTACGTCATAAATTAACTACTTGCTTAAATATCTAAATCGTGCAAGTGGGGAGAGTCGTTCAGTTGATTCCATGTACCTGAAAATCGGAACGTTTTTCGCGCAACAAAAATGAAAAAAATTCATTTAATTTGACTTCTTAAGAGGTAATTCTGGAGGTCAGGGGTCATCTCAAATTTTCGGCTGACATAACAGCATCTATATGCAAAACATTTCAGGATTCTAGTCACCCAGTAGATTTTGAACTTTCCAATTTTTTTTTTTCGTTGCACGAAAAACGTTCCGATCTTCAAGTGCATTTGATTCCGGGGTATGTTGTTCCAATATTTCTTCATATGTTTTTCAATCATCTCTTAGAATAAGATGATTTTAATTAATACTTATCTAATAAGTAATTATTTTGCGTGACTGATCTAAAAAATTTTACAATTGATATTAATTTCACGATAATTGAGGTTATTAGGTTTGTTTCAATACTTTTCGTGGAAAAAAAGTACGTGCATGCTAAATAGTTAAATAAAGAAATATTTGTAACAAAATTTTAGAATTTTAACGTATATTTGATTCAAAAGTTATCTTTGAGAACTTGTCTCACTGCGGAAAAATGTATTTTTGTAAAAAACCTGTTGTTAAATTGAAAAAGTGTTTCTAAAATCATACAGTAGAACAAATTCAACATCGAAATTCATTATTCTACCCGAGAATTGGTTATTTTCCAGAAGGATTTAGCATTTTTTTTAATCAAAACTTTTATCTCAGTTTCCCTCAAGCTTGAAAAACTTTTTGTTCCTAAATTATGAAAATTTTATAAATACCAAATCCTCATCGTATTAAGAATTTAACTAATTGTAAGTTAAGTAATGAAAATATGTTCATACACGGAATGAATTTTCGTATGAATGTTGCCATGTTATTTATTCTAAAAATGACTCTAAATCGAGTAATCTTGGGCCATTACGACTTTTTACTTTCGAATTACGAAATTTTACTCTTTCAGTGAGTAAAAATCAATCAGATTAATTTTTACTCACAATTGCGAGTAAAAATTACCCCTAGCGGATGACTAAATAAATTCTCTCTAATTCAATTTTTACTCGTAGGTTATGATAAAAAGTTGATTATTCAATTTATAAAATTTATATTGAATTACAATAAAAATTACAATTAATACGCTGAAATTTCTATACAAAATCTAAAAACCATCTAATTGCCTTAGAATATGACGTAAAATAAATATTTTGAAAAAGAATAAAAAAAAATTACTCTTATTGTGTTGAAAAAGAAAAAATACAAATTTTTTTTTTTTTTTAAATAAATATTAAGTTATAGAGAGATACAGAGATCGTCTTTTTTCCAGCCCTACGTTTGTGTGCGTAACATGTAAGTTGTCGCGAGCAAAATAAAATATTACTCTGCAGTTTAGAGTAAAAATTACTCCCATAGATAAGAAAATTTATTCGAGTTATAAGCAGTTTTTCATCAAACAGTTAATGGGTTTAAAAGAATGGTATATTGGGGAGTAAAAATTAATCGCATGGAGTAAAAATTAATAGATTAAGATGAGATATTCACAATAATCGATTAAATATAAGACTTTTAAAAAATTACTCAGTAGTAGAGTAAAACATAGTCTAGCAACGTTAATATTTAAACAAAAAATATTAAATTTAAAACAAAAAATACCATTTTTTTGCAACGGCCCAGGATTACTCGAAATTAGGGAGTAATTTTTATCGAAAAATTCTTTCCGTGTATTGGAATGTTTATATTATATCACTCATAACATTATAGAACTGTCGATTTTTATTATATATCTGTATAGAATATGAACAATATTGATAAACAGTATATTGCTGCGCTGCCTTAGACACTAGGAATAATTAATTAATTTGTACATAGGTATATTGCAATTACATAACATATGATTGACGCGATATCTCGACGTTAAATCTGACGATTAATAGCAATTTCTCAGTCAGCAAGTTCGATGAATAGTAGTCGGAATACCGAACATTAAATCTACCACTTTACATATACACATTGATACATACTTATACACATAAGCTAGAATAGACATATGTATATATGGATAACGTATGGATCCCGCATTTCATCGGCCACCAACGGTGATATCGAATGTCACTCGCAGGATCCGTCATTTCGTCGGAATACCGTATTCGACCGCACGTCATTGCGGTAAGATCTCTAACTCTCTACACATTTAGTGTCTGTCGTACTGTCTGCCGCTGATTTTCTACAGCATTTACCCTACCTTCCCATGTTTCACCTAATCCTCCCTCCCTCCCCTTCTACCCAATAGTCCATATGCTGAGTCGTACATATGCACACACAAACGCAAAACAGGCATATTCACATCAACAAATGAGAAATCTTGACGCATTAACCAATTGCAGCCAAATTTAACATATGCCTTTATAGCAATTGATTTTTCAACTACAAATTAATCTATCAATCACATTAGATATTAGAGACAGATTTCGTTCATTAAAATTTGTGAAATATGAAGAAATATTCACGATCCGATCCTGCTTGCATTAACTGTTATACGAAGGGTGATAACTGATGTTGGAATGATGATGTTTGGAAGGTATAGAAAATATGATATTGAGAATCAAGAAAAAGGGGATGGTATTTATAACTCTTTATTTTGACTGTGTGAAAGGAATTGATGAAACAGTATATAAATAAAATGATAACTAAAACAGTATTGAATAATTAGTAATTTTAATGAACGATGAGGATCACAGCTAATAGACTCAAACGTACGAAAGTACCTACGGTCATAAACTGGATGCTTTTCAGTTACTCTCCTAACACTTCACTTATGTTAGTAAATATATTTCCTAGTCGCGTCCTTAAAGAAGTCTAATACGTAAATCTGGATCTTTAGTCTTCAGTAAGTCTGCATCATCAATCTTGGACAAGTTTGAGACAAGATATTTCCGTAAGGTACGTTAAGTAAATCTGTAGTTACACTTGCGTACGAGAAGATACTTACTTAAGAAGAATTAGCTCAGACGTACTGCATATCTGCTTGAGATACCTGGATATGCCTATCCCGGGTCAAAAAATTAGATCTGTTTTAAAATAAATGATAAATTCGAATATTTTTCCTTTAATTCAAGTTTATAAATCGTATTTATTTTATATAAGAATTTAATCTGTTTTTGCCCGTACTATTCCTTATCCAGGCTAATATCAGACTTATTTTCGTATGATATTTAGTCTGTTTTAAATCGCGTTTAGACTAAAAACAGACTTTTTTATTATAATTATTGGTCTGTGTTCAATTGTTTTTAAGGACAAATACAGGACTTTTTATAAATATAAATAATAATAATAATAATAATAATCTAGATTTATTAATTTATTTTAATTTTCTTGGTATTTAAAACATGCTAATGCGCTTCCATAATAAGATGTCACAGAGAGAAAATGTTGGCTCGAAACCTACTAATTTTTACAATGCTGTCGACTAAACTTGAAACAGGGAGTAAAGCATCCAAAAAATTATCGTGCTCTTACAAAAAATGATTATACTGTATCACATTACTTATTACGCGCGAGAAACTTATCGATGAGCTTCAATATCAATTACTTCCATACATTATAATAATTTTGATGCAGCGTAATAATTTTTTATAAGAGCATAGTAATTTTTTGGATACTTTACTTTCTGTTTCAAATTTGGTCGACAGCATAATAAAAATTGGTAGATTTCGAGCCAACATTTTTCTCCGTAGCACAAGAATTTTGATGTTTTCTTATGCCAAAATATTTTCAATTTTATCCAGTAAATAAGAGAAAATTCTTGACATTTTAAGAGTTGTTTTATCACTTTTATTCAATGATATAAATATTCAGTGAAGACAACTAAAAAATTAAGCTGTCAAATTTTCATTAACTGCCGACATTTTTAAACAAAAGATACTAAATAAATAGTAAATAAAACATAATCAATTCTGCAACTTAATATTTTTTCATAAATATTGCCCATAAATAAAAATTTTATAAGTCCATGATTTAATCTAGTTTTGTCCTTGTAAATTTTCAGAACTAAAATTTTTTAAAGTTCACGAATTAATCTAATTTAGTCTGCTCGTAACGCGTTTGTTTTTTAAAGTAGCAGGTCGAAAACAACTTAAAATTTTCATAAAAGATCAAAATCAGATCAAATAGTCCAATCAGACTAAAATCAGGTCAAATTGTTCAGTTCGGGTAGATCAAAAACAGATTAAAATTTTTATCGAAGTTCAATAACATACCAAGTAGCCCAAATACAGTCCAGTTAGACTTAAATCAGATCAAATTTTTCGACCCGGGTATCCTCTGTATTATTTTGTGAGCCGTCTATTCAGCATCAGTGTAGTAAATTCAGTGGCACCCACTAAGTGTACGAAATATTTTTATAGAGTGATACTATTATTGATTTGTAGTGCTTTTAATGTGATTTCAGGCCACTGCTTGCTGTAGATACTACGTTTGAGCTTGGAAAAAAGCAAACTCGATAACTTAACCATTTCTGACTAAACATTATGATATAATTCGTATGTCGATTAAGAATTGCTTCAACCCGATTTTATAAGTCTGAAGAAATCTGCAGTAGGTATTTTTTTAGCATACACCTTTTTCAAGACTTGTTTGACTCATCCGTAAGAAACCTGATGAAGGACATTCGTCAAGTAACTTGCATTAGGCAATGCTATTAGGGTAGCATGTACTGTTGTCTTTGTTATACTCTCTAAAAATCAATCAGGGAAAATTAGTGGATATTTCCTATTTGCTAGTGATCCCTGATTGAAACTACGATTAAATACAATTGTGTCTGATTAAAATTTGATCAAATTTCTATCAGATTTAATTAGAAATAAACATTCAATCATAATTACTCGGGAAAGTTGTAAGTATCTAATTAAATTTCTATCGAATTTGATCGAAAAAAATACTTATAACTTGCGGATTAAATCAGATTGAAATTTTTTAACCAGATTGAATTAGATTTAATCGAGTAATAATATATTTATTTTTCGATTATTTTCTGACTGAATCCGATTGAAATTTTTTGATCAGATTCAATCGGAAAGTAACAATTTTGTTTTTCCGATTAACTTTCAATCGGATCCATTCAAAACTTTCCAATCACATTCGATTGAAACTGATTGAAAGTCAATCGAAAATTTTCCAATTAATTCTGATTAGAATTTTCCAATCGAATTCAATCGGAGATTTTAATCAGGAATTTGCATATTCCCTTGACAGAGTATACTAACAATTATTTTCGGGAAATTTGTCATAAAATTGTCTCACGTTCCTTCTTGCACCTCATAAAATTTTTTTTTCAGTACTCGAGTTTCGTAATCAACGGATACGTCGATTTTTGATTTAATTAATTTTTCTAATCTAAATTTCAATGTCTGACCAGTAAAAATTTACATCAAGACTGCGACAGCAACAAGTTATTTCGACATTCATTCAAAAGTCTGATGAGATTGCCGGGTTTCAAAAATGTTTTGATTTTTATGCTAAAGTTTACTATTCGAATGTTTAAAATGATATCTACGTTCTAATGAGAGACATCCGACTAATTTGATTGTTCAAACAATCACTAAGTGATTGTTTGATCAAAAAATATGATATCCATCGAATGATGTGATTTCAATAAAATATCTGCCAAATTTAAAAAAACGAATTCAATTTGTTTCTATACAAAAAAGATGCTGAAAATACTGAACATATTTACAAGAACTCACAAATTGGAAGTCGTGTTATGATACTTGTGGTGCCATCTACCATGAAATTGAAAAAGCACGTGGAGGTAGAAAATATAATACCAAAGTAAGTCAGTCGGACACATCATCACATTACACAAAATATTGTGATTGTGACCTTATTTATTAAGAGTTGCGAACTAATCAAAATGTATGCAAAAATAATCGTACAAAATTTATCCAAGTACGTAGGAATTCGTACGTGAGATTTACTTTCGTCGTTATAAAAAATTAATCACACTCAAAAAAAAAAAATATTTTAATTTACATCAAAATAAAAAGCTTCCGAAAATTTGAGATCAGTTATATAACTTTTGAAGGTCACTCTAAATTTTTGAGATTTTAAAAGTTTTAAAAGTTGTCACTGCTTAATAAACTCTATTACTATTTATTAAGAAGACTTTATTCAGCACTAATTAAGAAAATCACTTTTCAATAAAAGAAAAATATGGATAATTTTCGTTAAAAATTGTGCTCCCAACTAATAATAATTAAAATATTTTGAGTTGAGATCTTTATAGAAATTGCAAATAATATTAATAAAAAAGTAAATTAGGAATCGCATAAAGCTATTTTACTCCTGGAAAGTTGATGGAAACACCCACGTTTTTTATGGTATTTCTTTCAATAACGTGACACATTTTGTTAATCCATACTAGATTCCCATATGAATTTCGCATGGTGTAAATTCTCATTGGAACCCATGTGAGAATCTATATCGGGATCTATGCTGGATTCCTATAAGAAACCATATGGGAATATATTCAAAATCACTATGTGGGTACCCACATAGGAATCTAGGCATGGATTTTTTGGATAGAGGATCAATAAATGATAAAAATGAGAAAAGTAATTGTTATCCTAATAAATATTGATGAATTGATGCAATACAGTTGGATTATTAGTCTACATTATTGTCTAGCAATCATAAATCAATCATAACTTAATTCAATTCAACGTGATAAGCTCTTTTTAAAACAGATAACCATGGTGCATTAATTGAGATGTAAATCTTGACCATCTTCTCCATTTAGAACCAACCAAAACTTTGGTAGATACAAGACAGTGAGGTCATTGAGGCTAATCGGTATGTATCGAATGCGGTAAGCGAAAGCCACGATGACATTTAGTTATAATCACAAACTACCCTGAAGGGTTGCATTTAACAACAAAGGGACAGAGGTTAGTATTAGTAGAACTGGTTAGTGTACACCGAGCGTGGTCGTTTACGACAATTTTCAATGGTATTGGGACACTACGAGATACAAGGAATATTCTGACTATCTCTGTATCTCTGTACGGCATTGTGACGTCATCATTTGCATAGGACTCAGCAGGCTAGTCTAGAAGCTGGTGAGATGAGAAGGGTGACTCTGGACCAGATAGCCTCGTCGATGTCCACCTCATCCGTTTCGTGTTTCTCTAGCTTGCTTGCTAGCTAGACTATGTTGTCGTTGTTATTGTATACATCACGTATCTATCTAATTATTGCCGCGGACCTCGTCTGGTGATATACCGCATGCTAATAAGCGGCTAAAGACCGGGAGACCTTGCCCCATAAACGTCATAAATCTTAGGGTCCAATTCTAATGCTCCATCTCTTGGGACTAGCTATCTGGGCATTCCGATAATAGTAAGATTTTATTTTGATTGATCATGAGGAATTTAAGAGGGGAAATAATCAGTCATTTCAATTCCTTAAATGAAATTGAAAAATTACCGGATAAGGATTTATAACTTTAACGGCTGTAACTTTAATATATTAATTTGTGCTTGATGCTCTACGGTTAAAAAACGATGTATATTCAATTGTTACAGAGACTATTTGTCTCTTCTGAAAATAGTCTACATTAACAATTGTTATTGATTAACTTGCTGAAGGTATTAGTAACTGGTCGAATAGTTCACTTTACTTACATAATTTTTGTCTTGGTGTACATTATCTGATATAATTAAATTACTTGAAGTGTGAATGGAAAAAATAAAATGTAGTCAATTGTCAGTTAATATTTGACGTAGAAAAATTGTTATGGTTATTAATATATTAGCATGATGCTGATACACGCGAACATTCTGACAGATAAATACATGTGCATATGTGTTGGTATATATGTGTTAGGGGTTAGTGTTGCGGAAGTGTGCAATAGAGAAGTGGGTGAGAGTAGGTACGAGTGAGGCGCGATGTATTAATTACGAGTATTGATGTCCATTTGCAGTGAATTGATGTGTGGTCAGTGTTGCATCACGCGCAGGGGTTGACCGCCCGAAACGGAGTGCGTTGAATGGGATTGGGATGAGTTTGAATCTCTGTTACTGCTACTGCTGTTGTATTTAGGGAAAAGGGTGTATATATATATATATATCGCGGGTGTAACGCCACTGCTCAACTATTGCTTCAGTTACTCTCACCACTGGCTACTGGCTTGTGTTTATTCTCATTCGTATATACACAGTCACTGGCACAGCTACTGCTGCGACTACCAGCAAATTTCCGCCACGTATTCATCCTCTCACTTTCACTTGAATCCCCTTTTGATTTGGCCCGTGACGCTGGTGACGCTCTGTGATCCGTTGCACTTGTTACCGCCTTGATTCCCCTGTGTGACACCATCATCACACATATCATCGTCATATGGGGCTCGGAATTTTCCTGAATTAACTGTTTATATTTGATCATGGGTACAAATTCATTTATTGGTTTCTCCATGACTTATATTGCATTTTAATGTATTCAATTAAATTTTGTTACATGATCAAAGTATCTAGATAGAAGCACCAAATTTCAACATATTTTTGTTTGATTTTAATCTATTATTTTTCTGTTCAATCAAGTGCAGCTGGTGGGTTTCAGGTGTAATCGCTGGACTTTAAGTTATAAGACCTATTTTTTGTAATTTCACATTTTTATTAAAGGAATTGAAATATTATTTTCTATTTAATAACACTTCTACTACACTTATTGATTTCTTTTTTCTCATATATGTTACAACCGCTTCGATTTTCCCTAGTCCACCCTCATATTCAACAATTGATATCACGCAAGCTAGCAATCATTATGCGTATAGATGAGATGCTAGCTGGCTACAGAACCCAACCCTCAACCCTTAATACAATACTACCCAGCACAAGCAAATCCAGTCAGTAGAAGCATTCCTCTAAACATCTAGATACATAGATAGGGTTGACCGTTAAACTGAAGCAGAGATAGACAATACAATATTAGATCTACCGCACACGTGTACAATGTCCAACGTAATTTGTCATCGCGGCTAATTTGGCTCGGCAAGGTTCTGAGATACGGTGACGCCTATGACGTGGTCATTATTAAGATGCGAATTAGTAACAATTTGGACTCGAGATTCAGTATTATACGTGATCTGTTTATTACCCTATCATAAATTATAATCCTTCCGGTCCTTAATCCATGCAATAGGTATTTAATCAATACCCGGATTATAATTAGTCATAGACTATTTAAAAAAGGGATTTAAAATTAGCCGCCCGAGAATAATAAATAATGACAATAAAACAAACTCAATTACACGTGTAATTATTACACGAATGATTAGTCACTGGTAGGTAGTCACTGGACACAACCCACGACATTTGTTCTACGTGGTGGCTCGTGACGTTAACCATCGATCGACATGTGACATGCCACGGGATCGCAGCCTATATCCGCACCCGCTTCGAATGGTATCCTACAGCGCAAACGGGAACCAATGACGATCTGTCATCCGGGTGACACACCACTGAACCAAATCAATTCTATCATCCCCAACCAATCTCATACGTTCAATTCACCTACCGCAACCCACCCATTCAATATCAAACTGTTCTGATACATATATTTGCAAGTATTAAAATATGTCACTACTAAATTGGTCTGTTGAAAATCCATTAGTTTATATAACAAAAAAAAAAAAATTAATTGCAGAAATTAAAATATACTAGAAACGTTGAATGTAAGCTACTCAATTCATTTTGTTCAAAATATTTATAAATATCATAAAATATTTTTATAACAAAGAAACTTATTTAAAATTTAATGTATCAGGAACTTTTCAGATCCTTTATTCTCTTAGATCTTGAATGACCTACTTCATAATAACACACATAATATTTAAATTCATCTTAAATACATTACAAACATATCAGCGGTAAGCGTTGTTGTTGTAGGTTATCGTGGTTTGACTATAAAATACCGTCGTCTCCAATAGTACACAGAAGCGCATTATATTGTGGGTTGTCTCGGTCGAGGAACTTTGCTCTTGTGGGCAGCTACTCGCGGAAGTGAACCAAAGGAAGTGAGATCGAGGGGTTGAGGGTGGTCATACCCCATTCTTTATGCAGTCACCCCACAACCAAAGATCGTTCACATTCTCGTGTGTTTACCCTACAAAGAGAAGGAGACCAAGGCACTAAGGCTACTGATAGCATTCGTCCAGGCTTTTCGAAGTTGTCGACTACCTACGATTCCGTGGCTCGCTAAAGTTCGAGTTGTTCCTCGCGCCTCGGACGTTGGACAATACGTTTGAATGCCTCAACCCCTTTTGTAGTGTGTTGAGAAACATCAACCTGTATATATAGTCTCAACATCTAGCAGTGGCTTGGACGTCTGCTATTGTCTAGCGAAGGCAGCTCTCAGTGAATCGTTTTGGGTCTTGCAAGATTTATTTCGTATATTTCACTTGCTATTTCAATGGAGGAGACGATAGCACACATAACCAAATGTCGAGAGCTTGGTTTCGGGATTTGGACATGGATCTGGGACGTGAGACGTAGGATGTTGACTATAGGGAATGCTGGGGCGTGAGGTTGAGGCTTGAGTGGACAACCTTCTACCCTTTATGCATTGGTCCGGTACTTTTCTCTATTGCTATAGCTGCCTACTCCTCACCCTCAACATTATTCTTCAATACTCCTTCCGCCGGCATAACTGCCCCAACCCTCATGACTTTCCCAACCCCTAGATACTTTAACGAGACTGTTGAGTAGATGGGACTCGATTGTCCGTGTATGAGAAAGCTACAAGATCGTAAAAAGAATATTCAACCCCTTTTTGAAGGACGAGTTCCTGGCATACTCACGAGTGCCCGCGGTCATTTCATAGCTTCATCAATTTTTTTTCTTGTTTTTTTAACGTAGATATTCTATTTTTTATTAGCTTGAACGTTTTTTAAACACGATGATGAACCTCTTGATTGACATGTTTGAGCTTTTGAATTCATATTAAATATTCATAAATCTATTAGGGGGATTCGAGTTTTACAAAAATTTGAAAATTTATGAATTGAAAGCTGGTAAATAACTTTAATTTTTAGAATTATTTGAATACTTGTACAAATTTCGACAACTGATAAGTAATTGGAATTTTACTAGTCGTTTGGAAGTTGAATTTAAATTGAGAAACGAATAATAATATATAGTTACCCAAGAAATTGAAGGAACAAGAAAATTTTTTTGTGATTTTTGGAAGGCTGTATTTTCGTGAAAAATGGTTGTATCGAAAAAATGAAACAAGCAAATTGATGCTTGAAATCTCTAGTTTCGAAAAATCGTAAAAAATAGCTCTAGACAAAATTTTTCTCAATATTTTGGTTTAGTTTTTTTAGTCTACGGGCCGGGAAAATTGTTTTCAGAAAAAAAAACTACGGCTCATTTTGAAAATTTTTTCAGCGACAATTTGCTTTTTTTGTTTCTTTGTTTTTCTTCGTTTTTCAGAAATTTTTTTATTTTTTTCTCTTTACCGTACATTTACTGAGTAAGTAACGCGAAAATGAAAGAAAATCCGAAAACAAATTAATTTTTATATTTTGATGATCATTACACAATGTTAGGAACAAAATTTGTTCCTTTAATTGTTTCGTAAAACTTTGAGCAATCGGCCCGGACAAACGGTTCAATGGATCGATTTGAAAATTTCCAGGGCTTTTGGGAGTACATTGAGCTGTGAAATCACCTGGTAACATTAACCTTTCCATAAATATTCTTAAAGTAGCGGTTGATTAACTAAAAAACCATAAGAAGTCCATTTTTTGTAGATTTTTCAAATTGATGTTACAAATGAGGAAAAATTTTTTTTTTAAATCTAAAATGACGCTTGTGAGGAATTTATTTAAGTTTCTAAATCTGCCCTCAAAATTACTGAGTGACTATTAGTTGCTAAAATATCAATAATCAAAGACAAAAGGATCCTTTTTCAGTTGAAGGCAGATATCTTAGCATCGAATTGTCGTACAAAGAAACAAAAAAAAGCAAATTGTAGCTGAATAAATTTCCTGAATTAGCCATGAATTGTTTTTACTATAGAAAATTTTTCTGACCCCGTAGACCAAAAAAACAAAACCGAAAAATTTAGAAAAATTTTGTCTCGAGCTATTTCTTACGATTTCGCGAAATCCGTGGCTCAAAAAATTATTCCGCTGAAAGATCTTCAAACAAGAGATTTCAAGCTTCAATGACAGCCTTCCAAAAATCACTAAATAATTTATTAAATTTTTTTGTTCCTTTAACTTTTTGGATTAGTGTATCAAATTTGACCCAAATAATTTGCATTAATTTTTCTGAATTTTTTTGTTATTTTTTTTTTTTTTTTTTTTTTTTTTGGTAGAATTCGTTTGATTTGTCAAGAAGTTTCGAAAAAATATTTGGAATGTATCAAACTTAGTTGCTTAATGCATTCAGTACTTGAGAGTTAGAAACATAAATCCCGTCGTTGAAGACTAATGTAGTGGTAATAGAGTATAAATGGGGGTCGCGGTCCGAGGTCAGAACATCTTACACCCCTAAAACTGTCGTCCACTACTACCTAGCCACCTTCAACCCTCGTGTTACTTGAACAAACCTTAAACTCACATTTCGTCTAAAAGCCCATTCCAGAATCGATTACTTTCTGGGACTGTTTTTATGGCTTTATCATTTTGGATAAAATTCTCTTTTACAAGAATAAGCTGTGTCTTGAAAATATTAATACATAGAAACTAAAACGATAACAAAATCAGTGACAAAAAAAGTGATAAATATTTATTAATTTAAAGTTTCTGTTATGAGACTGGAAAATCATAAGCTTTAAATTTTATTGATAATTTATTTTCATAGCCAGTGAATTAAGAAATAAACTTACCAGTTACAATCAACCCGATGATTTAATTCTTTGAGAGACAATAATTGAAAAAAAGCCACCAGCTTGCTTTCGGAAATAGAAAACTTCTGATAAATATCAATTAATTAGTCCGTCTTACGTAAATAAATTGTTTGATCATAGATACATTACAATGCAAAAATAAAATATATCAAAGTATATTCATTAAAAAAAAAAAAAAAAAAAAAAAAAACATATATTATATCGAGATTGTTAATCGTATCTCGTTTTAATTTTCGTATTTCATTAAACTTTAATGGAGTCGTACACGATTTTTTCCAACCCTTTATTTAAACCCATCGAAAATCAACCCCTTGGCGAGGGACAAAAAATAAAAGAAAAAAAATCGAAAGGACCGGGTTGTTTTATCTTGAGGCGTTTTTAATCGTGTGCCCAGGACACATCAAGATGAGTCTTAAGGAGCTTCTATTTAGGAGGGGTGTCGAGCTGAACCATGGATTGTCCTTTCAAGCATTAGGCGCTTTATTTATGGACTTTCATTAAGATAAAGTTTTTAAGTAAAAAAAAGTTAAGAAAAAAGGGTTGGTAGGGAACCAAATGCCGTTGAATTATTTTCACGTGGATGCTTAACTTTTTTTTTTGTTTTATTTTTTTTTTTTCGAGGAGAAAGAGGGTCGTTGAATATTTACAACTGACGCTTGATACTTTTTTGTGTGAATAAATTTTGATAGCGATCGGGGTAATTCGAATGGGAGGACCAACTGAACGCTCCCCTTGTGTCTTTAAGACCGAATCACTTGGTGATTTGGGGACAATACTGAATACTATAGATGGAGGAGACGAAGAGAAAGAGGGTGAGTAAGATGAGGGAGTGAACTCGAAGAGGGTTGCCTGCACAATGTCAGACGTTACATCGGGTGACATTGGTCAGAAAGCATTATTCCTCTTCATCAATTCGACTATGAATATATCATTTCTCGGAATGTGAATAGAATGGACCTATTCAAAAAATATTTCTGTTAAGTGTATGGTTTTTTAAGTAGACTTCTTTAAAAATACAGCTAGGGTAAAAAATCTCACAATGAAACTTTCAAAAATATTTCCATCAAGTGAGTTCTGCACATATGACTAGTTTCAGAGTATATGTGTAAAATTTAGGCTGAATCACCGAGATGGTAATGTTAATAAATTCGAAATAGATATTTAAGAAAAAAATATCCAAATGAAATACGCTCTGCGGAGACAAGATCATGTTAACCAATCCTAGTACGTTTATGAAACATCAACTCATAACGTTATGGTAATAAATACTTAGATTTCTGGAATATAAGCCCATGATTTCTAGGATAATTTTATCGTCATGACAACGATTCTTATAATTATGGTAAAAGTTCCTAGGTCGTATGATAATTATTACCATAATCTATCCCCCATGGTAACTGCTCCCGAGATCTATGTTAAGCATTCCCATAATATTATGATAATTGTTCTTACACTACTATTATAAGCGTTACCATATCCTATGGTAATGTGTATGTTAATGTTATGGTAACCATCACAAATATATCATCGTAATCATTACTATATTATTATTATCCCTAGCAGACCTGAGTTACCGTAAATTTACGGTATTTTTACCGTAAATCTACCGTAGAATACCGTAAATTGCGGTAAATTCACCGTAAATTACGGTAAACCCATCTTAAATTACGGTAAACCCACCGTAATTTACGGTAAATCAGTACTTTACGGTGGATTACCGTAAATGACGGCGGGTATACCGTAAATTTACCGTCGAATACGATAAATCTACCGTGAAAAATTCGGGTGGATTACCGAATTACCGTAATTTACGGTGGATTACCGTATTTCCATATTTTACGGAAAATCCACCGTAAATTACGGTAAAACCACCGTAAATTACGGTAAATCCACCGTAATTTACGGTAAATCGGTATTTTACGGTGGATTACCGTAATTTACCGTGGGTTTACCGTAATTTGGGTCCGTTAGGGATGTTAACAGTTACCATAATGGTACGGCAATAACCACTATGATATTATGGTAACCATTACCATATTATTATGGCAATGATTTCCATATTATGAAAAATTTCGAAACGTTATGGTAATATCTACCACATATTATGATAATTGTTTTCATATGATAGTAGTTACCATAACTATAATTTCATAGTAATTATGACCATAATATTATGGTAACTTACCATAAACTATGAGGATCATTACCATAATATTATGATGACCATGACCATGATATTATGGTTACCAGGGCCATGATATTATGGTAATAATTAGTATGTTATTATGCTCAGGGTTGCCATTATAGTACAATTATAACTACTATGGATAATATGGTAACCATTGCCATAATATGAGGAATTTCCAAATGTTATAGCAATAGTTACCATATATTATGATAATAGTTACCATAATATTAGAGTAACTATTACCATGATTCCATGGTAATTCCTACCATAAATTACGAGAGTAATTACTATAATATATGGTAACGTCTACCATAGCAGTATGGAAACGATTACTGTAATGACAGAAATTACTACTATAATTCTGTAGAAACTATTCCGATATCGTATAGGAATAAAACCCATATAGATAAGAATTATAAGGATAATTTGTATGGTTACTTTTTCTATTATCAATATTTAAATGATACCTATTACCTTACGATGTATGGGAAACATTCTCATAACATATTGTAATTATTACCGTAAATTTTCAACCATCAACCTTAAAATTTCCCACTTAAATTAAAAATTTTTTCCGATAAAAACAGAAGATGACAACGTCGTTAAAATATCGGCATTTCAGTTTCAACACTCGTCATGTATGAAAACGATCTAGGATTACTTTATAATAATAAAAAAAATTCCAAATATTCGTCTTAATTTTCCCAACAGAAAAATTTAATAAAAATAATTCTCTGTCGCATGATTAAGAAGTCTTTCTCGATCTTAAAATCAAAAAAATTTATTTGACCCTAAAAGAACAATAAAAAAAAATACATTTAAAAATCTTTATAACTTTATCAATAAATTAACCCACAACGTAATTTATCTAATTTTTAATTACAGTTATCACGCAAGAGCCTCGCGTAAAGAAGTAAAAACAAAAAAATATACAAAAAACAAAGAAAAAAAAACATTAAAATATAAATATATATCTTTTTATATCTATATATTTCTTGTTAGCAATGCTACCTCATTCCGGAATCACACGCCAAAGTAAATCATACTAACACCCACCGAGCAAAACTCGGTGCCTTTATCATCTTTATCTCCGAGTATTTTAGCGGTTATTTTTTCCGGTACTCATCCTCTAAACTTGTACCTCTCTCTAGTAGACTACGCTTACCATTCCCCATTATTTTATTCATTTTATTTTTATTTTTAACTTTTTATTCCACCCCTTAACATTGCCCCTTTAACTCTGAACCACTGCCGACCATCTACAAGTATCAGACGCGTCCACAGACCCTCGGGCGAACGTTGGAACTAAATTAGTTACTTTTTCTCATTCCCTACAAGAGAAAAAAATTCTTTTTAATTATTACTTCTTATCGAAATGTAATGTTTGAGTTGATTCTACATCGTGCCGTAATATTGGGTGATTAATTGCTAATAAATTTTATTTTAAATTGCTTCGTGCGGGCGCACTAATAATTTGTGACTTTGAGAATTATGATTGTTAGGATTTAGACTGTACACTTGCTATTAACATTTTCTTCATACAATATGGTTTTTAATTCATTTATCCAAACAACATGAAAAAAAAATTCCTAATAATTTAAAAGAAAAAAAAAAAGTGGGTTGACCGGGCGTAAAGGTCACGGTTTTTACGAAAATGAAAAATATTTCCGAAAAATAATTAATTATTTAATAGAAGAATAATTAAATTCGATACTAAATTAATTCTATGTCATGACTTTATAAACAATTTTTCAATTTTACAACTTACTTTTTTTGAAAATTAATTTTTTCATAGCAAGTCGAAAACGGAACTTTTAATCCCAGCACAAGGCTAGTTGTTCCACATGAGGGCGAGTTGTTACCATATTGGAGCAAGTTCTTCCCGCAGTGAGACAGTTTCTCAATGATAACTTTTAAAGTAAATATACGATGAAATTCTGAAACTTTGTTAAAATTATTTTTTTATACAATAATTTAGCACGCACACTCAGAGAAAAAATCAGTGACCGTAAATACTAAAAAATAGTGAAATACGGAGACAAACATTTTTTTTAGTTACAATAACAAATCAGTTTTAGTTAATGTAACAATTAAATTTAGTTGCCGTAACTATTTTGTAGTTAATTCAATTATTTTAATGTTAATTCCTTAGCAGACCTGAGTTACCGTAAATTCACGGTATTTTTACCGTAAATCTACCATAGAATACCGTAAAATTCGAGTAGATTTACCGTAAACTACGGTAAATCCACCGTAAATTACGGTAAATTCGCCGTAAATTACGTAAACCCACTGTAAATTACGGTAAACCCACCGTAAATGCGGTAAATCCACCGTAATTTACGGTAAATCGGTACTTTACGGTGGATTACCGTAAACTACGGCGGGTATACCGTAAATTTACCGTCGATATACGATAAATCTACCGTAAAAAAATTCGGGTTGATTACCGAATTACCGTAATTTACGGTGGATTACCGTATTTCCGTATTTTACGGTAAATCCACCGTAAATTACAGAAAATTCACCGTAAATTACGGTAAATCCACCGTAATTTACGGTAAATCGGTATTTTACTGTGGATTGCCGTAATTTACGGTGGGTTTACCGTGATTTACCGTAATTTGGGTCCGTTAGGGAATGTAACCGACTAGAAATAGTTACATTAAATTAAAAGAAGTCATTGAAAGAACTAAACCCTAATCGTTAAATCAACTTAGATTTTTTACTGAACATAACGAAATTTTTAAAGTTATTAAAACTATCAAACAATTATAAATATAAATATTATTTCATAATTACTTACACAAATAATATTTAGTTACGATGACTAAAATAGGATAGTACGGTTAACAAAACATACGTAGTTTTAAGAACAACTAATTTTTATTCACTAGTATGATGAAATTACCTTTCACCTAACAAATAAAATTTAGTAGCTCTCATCTTAGAAATTTAGTGGATTTAAAAAAAAAGGAAAAAATTGTTTTTCGTTCACAATGTTTAGTTTTAATGTTTTATTAATGATTTATTAGATTTTTTTTATTTATTATTTTTTCCGAGGCTTTTGGTTTATTATATTGTGTGTGATTTTTTTTTCTTTGGTTATGGGAGGTGGCTTATGTATATTTTGGTCAAAATTATCTCACACACAAGCTTAAATTTAAAAGCTTAACAACCTTCCTACGCCTCTTAAATAATTATTTCGAACGTCTGCAGGGTAAATTAATTTATTTTATACTACTAAATAGACTTTTTTGAATTTTGAGGAGCTATTATTTTATTTTGTAACATAACATATTTAAAAAAAATGTTTTAAAAGTATATAATTTTCTATTTTAGAAGTAATAAGAACAATTTTAAGTACCAATCTTGAGACAGCCTTGGATGATAATAAAATTCAGGGAGGTTTATGATCAGCAATGATCAATGCAAAGGATTGGAATGTCCATGGATTAATACAATTAGAAGAAAGCAATAGAAAAAAAGAATGGATTTATAAGGATGTAGTACGTGTATAATTTATTGGTAACAATAAAAAAAATAAAATAAATGAAGTTCATTTTACTTCACATTTTTGAAGCCTCATTTCGTGTATTTTTTACTGAGAAAAAATTACTTTTGAACAAACCTACATTCTTGATCAAAGAAATTAATTTATTGCAAATCTTCAAATTACTTATTACGAAATGAAATATTTTTCAAAAAACTCATCTGCTTTACATGCCGGATCAGGTACGAAGCAGGAGAGCCGGGTCCGGTCCTGGCTAGTGTCAGGACAAAATTCCTAGTCAGGTATGGTTTTTTCATACGATATATATACCCTTGTCGGTATTTTCACAATGCGTTGACGTAAACTTGACTCATATGACTAAAAAGAGTCGCTCAAAATTTAATCACGTGTTGATAGTCGTTTCAAAAATATTTTTATTTCTTTTCGATTTGGAAATAAAGGATTCGGAACAATTCACCTCGGAACATTTAACCCAATTTTCCCCTGATAGAGCTAATTATTCAAAAAAATGACAAATGACCATTTAGATTTGTTGATTAGCATCCAATATCTCTGTCAGTATTCATTTAAGCAAAGTCGATGAGAATGTAAGTGAGTGTATGTGATTAAAGAAAATCCAATTCCGGGCGAGTTAATGTGATTTCCTTGCAGGTTCTTAATGGAACGCATCGATTCCCATCGCGGCGAAAAGGACGATCTATAGTCTTGTCAAGGGGTAAGTTTGCAATCTGAAATAGGGGTTGGTTGGTTGGTTATCCGTACGAGTGTGTGTTACTGAGTACTTGTGCATTAGTATACCAACAAACGTACAATGTGTGTAGGTATATTTTCCGGTCGACGATGCGGGACCTATTTAACGGACGCGAGTCCGGTAATGGGATTCGAACTTTACACCCAAGGGTACCATCTTCTTTTGTGTATCTTAGATACGTTTACCTTGTACTCTGAAATACTTCCAAGCAACACTACAACTTCATTTATTGATTAGAATAAAACAAAATATACTATATGGTATCACAGATGGTCTTCGTCTTGTAAAAGAAGTTTCTGATTCTGGATACATTTAGAAATTTTCATATTCAAACTAATACATTTACTAACCCGAAAGAAAATAACTTTACGTTGGATTGGGGAAGAGGGAGGTACTTAAAGAAATACCAAGTTTTTAGGGACTCAAATACGTTGAATCTTTTTTTTTTTAATGACGTTCAAAGTGAATAGCAAAAGTTTTCAGCTACTGTTAAAAGAAAAAAAAATTTTCATTTCTGCAGAAAAATGGAGTAGCATCTAGAAAGAATGAAAAAAAAAACTACGGGGAATTAAATGAATTTGATTCAATCAAATTTTCTTATAAGTAATTTACATAGAGAAAAATGATATTTTACATAAAGAGGTAGGTTTTTCTTAAATCAAGCTATTGCGATTGTCTTTATGGTCATTTTTTCAAGGAATTTTGTCATAACTTATCATAATTATTTGAGTAAGGTTCAAAAATACCATTCGTTAAAAAATATAAATACATACATACATATATATATATATATATATATATATATATATATATATATATGTGGTGGTTCGGCTTCACTCCGCGAGATGGCATCTACAACTCACGCCTCTCGCAGGATCTCGTCCCCCCTGATTAAAAAAGTGAATTGAAAAGTATTGAAAATGATGAGAAATGAATCCTTTCGAATACTTTCTATACCCCAAGGTATTCATTTTGACATAAAATGAATACTTTTCAATCCCAAAATAATAAGAGAATTTCTGAACTTCCGAGGAATTGAAAAAGATTGAAATGAATTGAAATTTTTGAATCTTTCTGAATCCTTCTCAATACCTAAATAATATCACATTTCGGGTCATGTGTGGAATTGAAAAAGATTGAAATGAATTGAAATTTTTGAATCTTTCCGAATCCTTCTCAATACCTAAATAATCCGATATTTCGATCAAGTGTGGGATTGAAAAAGATTGAAATGAATTGAAATTTTTGAATCTTTCTGAATCCTTCTCAATACCTAAATAGTCCGATATTTCGGATCAAGTGTGGGATTGAAAAAGATTGAAATGAATTGAAATTTTCGAATCTTTCCGAATCCTTCTCAATACCTAAATAATCCGATATTTCGATCAAGTGTGGGATTGAAAAAGATTGAAATGAATTGAAATTTTTGAATCTTTCTGAATCCTTCTCAATACCTAAATAGTCCGATATTGCGGATCAAGTGTGGGATTGAAAAAGATTGAAATGAATTGAAATTTTTGAATCTTTCTGAATCCTTCTCAATACCTAAATAATTTCACATTTCGGGTCATGATTGGGATTGAAAAAGATTGAAATGAATTGAAATTTTTGAATCTTTCCGAATCCTTCTCAATACCTAAATTGAAATGATGAAAGATTGAATTCTTTTCAATACTTTCGAATTCCACTTTGGAATTGGAAAGTATTCAAACGATCGAAATTTCAATTCCATTCAATACTTTCCAAAACCGCCGAGGGATTGAAAAGAATTGAGATAATTTTCAATACTTTTCAATTCACTTTTTTAATCAGGGCCTACACCTATTTCAATATATAACATTTCCCAACATGTTACTTCCAACTTGGCGTCATAGGTGGGGTATACGATAGACACACCTAACTGAGGAGTCTCAGCTATCGTATACTTAGACGAAACGTCTCTCTCCCCACAAATACCTTTTTTTATCTCTCCTCTTCTCATCCTCTCTCACAACGTTTCACTCTTTGGTAGTTGGCGACTTAGGCAGTGATTATTGCAATCTAAACCTAAAGTATCGTCGCCAAATATATATATATATATATATATATATATATATATATATATATATATATATATATATATATATATATATATATATATATATATATATATATATATATATATATATATTGTAACATGATGAAAATTCGACATCGACCCGTGGTTTTTAATTATTTGAATATAATGATTGAGGTTAGTTCCAGACTATAAAATTAACTCCAAAGTTATTTATCTTTATACTCCGTAAAAATTTTGGACATATAATTATTATTGTTACGTAAAACTTAGTTGAAATATTACCCAAAGATAATAAGTGAATATTACTTATTTATTGACGTAAATTCACACTTATTATTAGAACTTTTTAGTTGTTTACATTTTGTTTATTTCCATACCATTTATTTTTACCATTTATTCAAGTTCACTGGTTGAAACTAGTGAGCGCGACATTCACTGATTCAACCAGTGAATTTCATTGATTCATTCAGTGACTAAAAGTTCACTGATTGAACTAGTGAAATTTCACTAATTCATTTTTGGGGAGTAGGCTAAATTGTTTTAAATCGTTGTTTCAATAGATCATCAAGCATAAATCGTTACGGCAATTTTTCTCTGAAATTCTAAGTTAATTTCATCCGTTTATTTTCACTATTTAACCAATTATTCCATTACCATTAATTCAATAACATATAAACTTGTTTCATTTACTCATAGCTTTCAAAATAGCTCAGTGTACTCTAATGACAGATAGTAATTCTCTCACCTAAAAAATCAACGGTTATTATATCAAATATCGAATCACGACTAAAACTCTCTATAGAAAGAAAAGAGCTATAGCTCTTCGTTTCTTCAGCTCTTATTTCACTTAAGTTTATCATATAAAATTTAAAATACAAAAACTAAAATAGCGCCTTGAGCTATACGAGACATTTCTCGTACTTTTAAATTCTTAATAAACTTTCTTGTTCATCGGAGATGTTTTTTTTTTTTAATATTATTACCCTGAACACTGTCGATTTTCTTTACCAATTTTTTTTTCCTCTCGTTCACTGTCATTATTATAACTTTGTAAGGACGTTATTCATTTTTTATTTTATACTTTTATGCAGAGGATGGAAAACTTTTATCCATGATATCGTAATGTTATTAAAACTTTCAAATGGCTATGAAGAAGTTCAATAAAATGGCTAAATATCGAAAAAAAAATCTGAGCTTCAGTTGCCCTGCGGGCCAGCCCCAAAACTTCCCGCTGTTTTCAAGCTCAAGGAGCTTGAGTCCATAGCTGTGAATATGTTTTCGAGCTCCTCGAGCTCGAGAATGCTATTACATGCAACTATTTCTTTATGAGCTTTTCACGCTTTAACAAGTTACGTGTTATGCTAAAGTTTGAAAATTTAAGAATCAAAAATCATCAATGAAGAAGCGGTTTTTAATTAATGGGAGTGATCAAAATCAAGATTTGAATGAGTTTTGACTTGTGTCAGAGCAATAATATATGAAATATGTGAAAAAAATATTCAAAACTGTGTTTTTTCAATTTTTTGCTAATAATATGATTTCAACTAAAGAACAAGTTAGATGGCATTATATGATGATCGAAAGAGACTATAAAGAGGGAGAGTTGGTATAATTCCAGACACATTTTAGTACATTACATTTTGATTTATCCCGAAAAAATAACGTAAAGTGTTATTTTTTTAACTTTTCAACGCCGATATGTTTTAAACTAATTAACTGATTTCGACGTTTGTAAGATTTTGAAATCGATTGTTCAAGCCGTTTCTGAGAAATCGAAAAAAAAAACTAAAAAAATTTTTTTTTTTATAATTAGCAAATATTTTCGAGTCTACTCGATCGAGTTGTCTGAAATTTCCAAGAAATTTAATGGCCAACAAGTTCTTTCGATTGCCGCCTTAACCATCCAAATCAGTTCATTAGTTAAAAAGTTATAAAGAGTTTTATTACACACACACACACATACACACACATAAAGACACTCGGACATTATTCTGAAAATAGAATAGCTCCCTAGGACCTCGAAACGTCGACATCTGATAAAAACTCGATTTCCACAAATCAGGGTAAAAACAATAACTTCCCGAATTTTTCGAAAATTATTGATTATCTTAGCGGAAAGGTAAAAATAGTGAAAACCTTTCTCTCATGTCAACAGACCTTTTTTTTTTTTATTTTTTTTTTACAAATAAATATATGAAGATTAAAACCACAAGTGGTCAACAAAAAGGTTTTTAGTAAGGTTTTCTTGTAAATTTTGTACTTAAGTATATCGTATTAATGTGGACTGCAGAACGATGATGTTATTATTATAGTTGTTGTTATTGTTATCATTATAAAGTATCATAGGAGTATTATGACTAGATATCCTTTGTGTCTTACAAGACCGCGATACTGGTATTACATCCTCTCAAAAACCACCATTGTCATCCTTAATCTCAGATTCATAGTTTGGACATATGAGTAGATATGTCTCTTTGCACATCTTGGCAAAAAATAAATGACAAAAAAATAATAAGACGAGTATAGAAAAAAATTGCCATGGGTGGTTTTAATGCGTAGTTTTGGATCTCAACTATTTAACAGAATTTAAAAGTAAAAAAATATAATATTCGACTTCATGTTATGTTATCATACCCGGGAAAAAATTTATTCATGAAGTTTTATAAAATTTCACAAAATTTTATCAAATTATACTAATGAAATTGTGTGAAATTTTGTGAAATTTCATAAAGTTTCATAAAATTTATAAACCTATTTATAATTTTATAAATTTTATAAAGTTTTATATGATTGTTATCGAGATCCTAAGGAGTTATTGGCATGAAATTTTATATATTTTTATGAAATTTTATCAGGCCATTTCCAGCATAAAATTTAATGAAATTTCATTAGTTACTTTGGATTCTATAATTGTAACGTAATATATAAGTGATGAACGTATAGTATTCAAATTTTTACCAGTAATTAAACTTATTTATTTTTAATATTTAAATTAACAATCTGCTTCAATAAGAATATCTAGTATTTATATTTGAATTGAAAATCTCAATTATCAATTAGTAATTATGCTTCCAGTTAATTAGTTTATGTTATGTCAGATGGCGCTGCGTATATGATTCTAGAACAATATTGATAAACCGGTTTTTTTCCGTCTGTGGCGAAGTTCATCGAGATGCTTGGCATCCCTTTGTAGCCACCCGTTTTTTTCTGACAGTCTGTCCAGATTTTGGCGATCATGTTTTGAGAGGGTCACAGAATATACCCATTTGGTGTCAGGTATATTTTCGATATCAGACCAGATTGCTTTCTTGGTGCAATGTCTCTGGATATGGTAGATTATTGGGATGTTGTTCTCATCCTGGATGTAACCTTTTCTATTCAAGTTGGTGAACAGCTCAGGAGGCGAGTAGTTACAGGGTTTTCAACTTTGAGCTGCTTTAGCAGGTTATTGTCTATCTATTAGACAGTGCTAAAATAGTTCCTGGTCAGCATCAGCGTAAATATGTCAAACCTTGGGATACCAGCACGATTATAGAGAGTGTCATTGCTGACCCATTTTGTGTAGTTAGATTCCGGTGATCTGTAGATGTTCAAGCAGGCTCTGAGGCAAGATCTCTCGAACTCTCTATAATGCTCCACAATTGAAGGACCTATATTTCACCATATTAGCGCAGTGTATGACATTATTGGCCGAATAAGCAATTCGTAACAGATAATATTGGATTTTGGTTCCAGATGTCAGTTGTGGAATAATCTGGTGTTGGCTCTAGAGGCTGCTTTGGCTTTCGCTAGCTGGATTGCGTGATGCTCATTCATTCTCAGCAGGTAGTCAAAATTTATTCCCCGGTATTTAACCAAATCTTTTCAGAGAATTTCAGTTATTGTTCCTGTATCTTTATCGATGATGTTGATACGGAATTCTTTGATCAGAGGAACTGTCAGTAGGGATATCTCATTGACAGTTTTACGGAATGAAATCAGTTCACTTTTCAGGATGTTGATAACCAGGTTCCATTCTTTGTTGTACCTGTAAATCTTGTTAACCAGTTTTACCAGCTTACTTTGGATGACGGGCACTTTTCTATCAGCTACATACACCATTTTTTGTCGGAGTAGGCTCCGGATTGTGTCTGGTTACCTGAGTAAAGGTCGAAGAGATTCAGGACTTCGCTGGTCTAGATGTTGAAGAGCACTAAAGCTGTTACAGTACCTTGCTGCATTTTCTCTAATACCCAGAAGGTAAGTGTGGAAAGAAGTGACTCGTTCCAGACCACAAATGATTTGCCATGGAGCATGTCACATATTAGAATGGTTAATTCATTCGGGAAGTTTAGTCAGCAGATAAATCAGGCCATTCAGCGACTAGCATTCCGTTCAGGAGGTATTTGTTCAGGTCTGACGCAAATTTATGTAGGCATGAACTGTAGAGAGACTTTGTTTAAACCCACATTGGTTGTCTGGAATGATTCTGTTTTTATCCACGTGTTCCGTTATGTTGATCTTTATCAGTTTCTTGAATATCTTGCTAACGTTGCTCGTGAGACTTTTAGGGCGGTATTCAGAAGGATCCGAGGTATTTTTACCCTTTTTCTGATAGGGATCACCTTGGCCTTTTTTTCGGGTAGTAGGAATAGTTTAGGCAGTGCGCATGTTGATAAACCGGTGATCATGGCCAAGCGGTCTAAGGGGTAAGACTTAGGCTTCTCGAATCACTGAACAGGCATGGGTTCGAATCCCAACCTGGGATTGGCCCTGAGATTCGCTCCGTCGCCAATCCGTGAATTCGATCTGGTTTTAAAAAATGATTTGATTTGGTAGAGGCGTGAATTTAAATCGTGATGAATTCGACTAAATTGGCTGGATTGAGTTTACCCAAGGCCTTATAATATACATAAATATACTGGAACGAAAAAACAATATCGATACCGTTTAAGCGTTGATATAGTCTAAGATATATTGTATAAGGCTAAAGGGCTACAACCTGTAGCCTCCTTTTTTTTAATGAAAAAAAAAAAAAAAAGAATTTTAATACCTCGCCTAAATAGAGTAGGGTGGGCGAGAATGTCCGCCTAAGCCAATTATTACTTTATATGGATTTCAACTATTAAAACACATTACTTTTGTCATAACATTACTTTTGTCATTTTAACTTCCCGCGAAGAAAATTGATGATTTTCAAAAATTTCGGAAAGTTATTGTTTTCACCCCGATTTTCGAAAATCGAGTTTCCATCAGATGTCGACGTTTTGAGGTCCTAGGAAGCTATTTTGACTATTTTCAGAATGATGTCCAAGTGTCTGTATGTGTATGTAACCGGTCTATAACTTTTTAACTAATGAACCGATTTGATCAGTTCTTGCGGCAATCGATTTCTCAGAAACGGCTTGAACAATTGACTTCAAAATCTGATCAGCTCTAGAACGTAATAAAACGCATCGATCGCCGCCTCAACCATCTCAATCGATTAATGCGTTCGAGCGATATCGTTGGAGAAAGAAATGGTAAAAAAACGGTTTTTTCCAAATATTTTCGAAACGACTGACCCGATTGACTTCAAATTTTAATTAGCTCTAGAATTCAATAAAACAGGCCGATTGCCACCTCAAACGACGAAATAAGTTAGTCAGTTCAAAAGATATCAGCGTTGAAAAGTTAGGAAAATAACATTTTGTATTGAGGTAGAAATCAATGTCAGTGGTCATAATTAAGATTTGAATGAGTTTTGACTTAGGTCAGAGCAATAATATACGGAATATCCAAGAAAAACGTTAAAGACTGGGTTTTTTCAATTTTTTGCTGACAATTTGTTTAAAACTAAAGAACAAGTTAGATGACATTATATGATGATCGAAAGAGACTATGAGGAGGAAGAGTTGGTATGCTTTCAGACACATTTTAGTACATTATATTTTGATTTATCCGGAAAAAATAACATAAAATGTTATTGTTTTAGCGTTTTAGCGCCAATATCTTTTGAACTCATCAACCGATTTTGACGTTTGAGATGGCAATCGGCGCATTTTCGTCAATTCTAGAGCTGATTGAAATTTGAAAACGATCGGTTCAACCGTTTCGAAGATATTTTGAAAAATCCGTTTTTCACCATTTCTTGTTCCACGACCCGAGTAAAAATGATATTATTATTTTTACAAAAAAATTATAAATTTTTATCGACCGCTGCACCACTACCGCACCATACCGCCGCACCACCGCTGCACCACCGCCGTTTGGCGGAATATTCCGCTGCACGCTAAAAATATATTCTGCCAGCACCGCCGCACCACCGCTGCACGACCGCCGCACCAATGCTTAAGCATAACCCCGATTTCACAAAAAAATGGCATTTATATGCCAAAATATCTTATGATTAATTAATTAATTTACCCGGTTTATGGTGAGAGAAATTTAATTGTCCGGTAAAAGTAGATTATATATGGCCATATATTAAAATTTTCAATATATACATAGCCATGTATAGAAATTTCAACTAAATTAAAAAAAAAGACTTACTCAATTTTAGTAGTTTTTTTTTTTCTTTGATGATGCGGAAATCAATCAGATTTGTGATGAAATTAATTTCTAACCGAGTAGAAATTTTTAATTTAGAAAAAAAACGCTATAAATATCAACCAAACGCACACGATTTAGTAGGATTTGAAACCGGGACCTTACGCACGAAAGACCGACGCTATAACGACTAGGCTACGCTACCGACAGTGACTACTAAGTTTACTTGTGCTATATGAGATTGAAAAGAATATACCACTTTTAAATCACTAATCAAAAATAATTTACAACAAAATATCACAGCTATGGTGCGGCAGTGGTGCAGCGGTGGTGCGACGGTCAATAAAAATTTATAATTTTTTCGTAAAAATAATAATTTCATTTTTACTCGGGTTGTCACGGCGGTGGTGCGGTGGTGGTGCAGCGAATAGATAAATCTTTAGTCGTCACGGTGGTGGTGCGGCGGTAGTGCAGCGAATAGATAATTCTTTAGTTGTCACGGCGGTGGTGCGGCATTTATAAAATAATCGGAATTGTCACAGGTGCAGCGGAATTCTGTTTTTACTCGGGGTTACTTCTTAGACAAATGACCCGATTTTGATGCACGGAAAAAAATTCACGGATTTTTTACGATTTAACTATCGTAATTTTCATTATATAGTATTGTAACGCTGGACTATAAGTTGTCAATAATAATTTTTACAACAGACTATCGTAATTTTTATTTTATAATTTATACTACTACCAGAATGAAGAAATCAGATACTATAGAATAAATTATACAAGTTGTGTTAACATAAATTCTAATACAACTATCGTAAAATGAATGAGTCAGTAATGTCGAATTTCTTTAAATATAAAATAATAATTAGAAGTCAATGGAGTAAAATATATTTTCTTAAGAAGGTAGAACTTATAATTAATAAAAAAGAAAAATTTATAATTTATAATTTTTTTTTTTTTTTAACAGTTAAATTGAGAAGGAAAATACAATCTCGAAATAAAAATAAAACATGTTGAAGTAGTAATAATAAAACATTTATTTCATATTTTTTAAATATATTTTTTTGGTGTATATAAAATTTATTATTAATTAATTTAACTTTATAAGTTATAATATCACATTCGATTCCAAAAGTATTATAATTTTTTCCTTTTGAATAAATAACTCATTTCTTTGTATTCAAAATACGCACATGTAGAAAATTAAAAAAACCATAGGTGCAATTTTTTCGAATACTTTTTTCCTATAATTTATCATTTTAAAAAAAAATTCAAAAATTATTAGGCTCTTCGAGCTCGAAAATACTTTAGTGTGCCATTGTTTTCTAAAAAAACATTTTTTAGCATTTCTTTCTCCCACGATATCTCGCGAACGAATTAACCGACTTTGATGGTTGAGGCGACAATTGACGCGTTTTATTGAGTTCTAGAGCTGATTAGATTTTGAAATCGAATAATTCAATTTTTTTGTAGATATCCGAAAAAAAACGTTTTTCACTATTTTTTTAATCAACGATATCTCGTAAACGAATTGACTGATTAAGACGGTTGAGGCGGCAATCGACGTGTTTTATCAAGTTCTAGAGCTGATCAAATTTTGAAATTGATTAATTCAGCCGTTTTTGAGAAATTTCAAAAAAAACCAAAAAAAAAATTTTTTTTGAATTCTTTCGTCAACGGTTTCTCTTGGACGAATGAACCGATTTTTATGGTTGAGGTGGCATTCGACGCGCCTTATAAAGTTTTAGAGCTGATTAGATTTTGGAATCAATCTATTGAGCAAATTAAAAGTTATCTAAATAAAACATTTTTGAAAAATCTTTGAAATATTTTTATTATTTTTGAAATATCTCCGAACGCAACCTACCGATTAAGCTCAAACCTTTACAGCTCCAAGATATTGGAGTATAATTACGTACGTACCTACACACATATATACACTCGGACATTATCGTGAAATTAGTCAGGATAGCTTCCTAGAACCTCAAAACGTCAAAATCTGATAGAAATTCGGTTTTTGCAAATCAGACCGAAACCAATAACTTCCCGAATTTTTGAAATTTTTTAATTTTCTTAGCGGGAAGTTAAAAAATTTTTTTTTTTTTCGTAATTCGCCAATATTTTCGAGTCTGCTTGATCAAATGATCTGAAATTTTCCGAAAAGTTGATGGCCAGCGGGTTTTTTCGATTGCCACCTTATCCATCCAAATCGGTTCATTAGTTCAAAAGTTACAAAGAGTTTACACACACACACACACACACACACACACACACACACACACACACACACACACACACACACACACACACACACACACACACACACACACACACACACACACACACACACACACACACACACACACACACACACACATATACATACATACATACATACAGACACTCGGACATCATTCTAAAAATAGTCAGAGTAGCTTCCTAGAACCTCAGAATGTCAACATCTGATATAATTTCGATTTTCGCAAATCGGGGTGAAAACAATAACTTCCCGAAATTTTGAAAATCATCCATTTTCTTAGCGGGAAGTTAAAAAAGAAGAAAACTTCTTGTTTTTCATAAAAAAAAATCATTCGCTTTTGAACGTTTGAATAATTTTTAAAAATTAATTTTATGTGTGCTTTAGTCACAAATCGATAGAATAAGATGAAAAATATAATAAGTAACGCAGATCAACGTTTCGTGTGCACACAAACGTAAACTTATGATTTATTCTAATTACTATTTCGATAATAGCTTTTGCCCGTAGTAAATTGAATATAACGTTCATTCTCTTACGCTCTTCGCCTCTGTCTCTCTTTCTCTTTCCTACTTTCTCTCTTTCGTGGGTAGTATTTTAAACCTCACTTGAATATCAATTAACCGATTTCAACCGGCTCTATAATTAATTTTATTTAATTTAGAAATGAACATCTACTTTAAAGCTAGTCACTAATTACTCAATAATGTAGGTGGAACCGTAAATATCGTGTTACTTATGTGAAGATGGGGCACGGAAAAAACAAAAGCAACAATTACTGATATTACATCAGAGCGATTATTGCGATTTCAAATAGTAACGCGTTGATTTGCGAACGAAACTTCGAAAATTACAGTGTTTTCTCTACACACCTGCAATGGCAGTTTTGAATAAGTTATTCGTCACTGAGGCAAAATGGACCACTGAAGCAAAATGGTCCCCCTAAAATTTTTAACGTGAAAAATGTTGGGGGGGGGGGGGGGTAAAAGGGCTGCCTAGACTTTGAAAACCTACGACTATCTTTTAGCCAAACGGGTTCCTAAAATTTTTTTAACAGAAATTATTAAAGAATTATGATAACGGGTTTATTGAAGGGGGGTTTATTTGAAACATTGTATGTTTTGGCGCGAAAAATCGATTTTTTCGAATTAATCGAAAAGTAATTCAACAGAAAACTATGAATTAAGTTATTTTAAGGTCCAAATATTCACTATCAACTCTTCTTTATGCTAAATACATAGCAAAAAGTTTCAAAACATAAAATAAGCGAGAAACATGCAGTGAGTTTTGTTGGGGACCCGTTTTACCCAACTTTTCCGGAATTTTTAATTTCGATACAGCCAATTTATACCAAAAACTCCGCAGAAGGAATAACAAAAGCCATTCGGCATCCGAAATGGAAGTAGATTTCTCACTTCAATCAAACCGTTAATGATAGATGTACTTATTACAACGTTATTTTTAAAAAAATAACACAGAAAACAGCATTTTTCATTCATTAGAAAATTAAAAGTTGCCACCATTTCTAGAATGCTCAACCGATTCTTATAAATTTTTTAACTTGATCAAGATAATTACCTAAAGAAAAAGTATTTACAATTCAATAAACACCCATGAAAATTTTCAAAGATATAAACAATGGCATTATCACTATAACACAGGAGTCAATTATGTGACTTTGAACCATTATTAAAAGTGGAACAATTATCGTAAAACAAAAAATAAAAAAGGAAAATATAGCTTTTTTTATCGGCTATCAAGATCTTTTTACATAATTGGGATAGATATACTGGTTAAAAAGTTATTTTCCAAAAAAGCTGAAAAAGTAGGATTTTTCGTTATTTTTTGAATTTCAAATGTCCACCATTTCTAAACTAGTTGACCGATTTTGCTCATTTTCGAACCGAACCGTGGTAATCGTTCATAGAATAAGTGTGTCAAGTTTTATTAAGATCTGTTAAAAATTGTGGTCGCTATCGTCGCAACACGCCGCGTTATATTACATATATATATATATATATATACATACATGTATAAACTTTTGTACCAATGGTATATTTGGAACCTACTCGATGAATTATGATAGATTATGGCAAAATTCTTTGAAAATTCCACCATAAGGGCAAATGCAAAAGATAGAATTTATGAAATCTACTAAAAAAAAAATGAAACAAGCTGAAAAACTCACAGTATAAAAATTTTTTGAGGGGGGCCCATTTTGCCCTACATTTTTTAATTTCTTATTTTTAATGGACAGAACAAATTAAGGTCAAAAACTTGGCAAGGAAGTAAAAAAAAGTAAAAAAAACTGAGGATTTGAAAATTTTTTTCTTGAGGCCTATTTCGCCCCTCCCCCCCTACTTATTTATAATCATCAATTCAACTAATTAATTTCGATTTACTGAATAAATTACGTAAAAAAAAACATCAGTTTACGAATCTTTTATTTTTATATACATGAGAATTTCTACTTTGTTAACATGGGAATAATTTCCATGTCTACATAGGAAATTTTCCCATGTGGACATTGCAGAATTTCTTATGTTATTAAAGGAAATCCAGCAATGTTAACATGGGAATTTTTTCAATTTCAACATAGTTATTTTTCCAATGTTGATATCGGAAAATTTACACTGTCATTATAGGAATAATTCCTATGTAACAAAGAAAAATTTACCATGTGACATAGTTACAATTCACATGTTGACATAGTAAAATTAACAATGCCAACAAAGGAATTTTCCCTAAGTGAAATTGGAAAAATTCCCTTTTTTTCCCTCCGTGTATGATTACCCGGGTCGAAAAATTTGATCTGATTTCAGTCTAATTGGACTATTTGATCTCTTTTTGATCTTTTACAAAAATTTTAAGCTGTTTTCAACCTGCTACTTTAAAAAACAAACGCATTACGAGCAGACTAAATTAGATTAATTCGTGAACTTTGAAAAATTTTAGTTCCTTAAATTTACAAGGGCAAAACTAGATTAAATCATGGACTTATAAAATTTTTATTTATGGGCAATATTTATGAAAAAACATTAAGTTGCAAAATTGATTATGTTTTATTTACTATTTATTTACTATCTTTTGTTGACAAAATATCTTTTGTTGATAAAAATGTCGGCAGTTAATGAAAATTTGACAGCTTAATTTTTTAGTTGTCTTCATTGAATATTTATATCATTGAATAAAAGTGATAAAACAACTCTTAAAATGTCAAGAATTTTCTCTTATTTACTGGATAAAATTGAAAATATTTTGGCATAAGAAAACATCAAAATTCTTGTGCTACGAAGAAAAATGTTGGCTCGAAATCTACCAATTTTTATTATGCTGTCGACCAACCCTCGCAGATTTGAATCACGGTGGAAACACCGTGGAAGTGTAAACACCGTGGATCCACCGTGGTTACACGGTGGGTTTGTTCCATTTTACCACCGGGTATACACAGTGTATCCACTGTGATTACGCGGTGTACCCACCGTGATTCCACGGTGGCTTTGTGCTATTTCACCACCGTGGCTCCACGATGTATCCAGCGGGTAATCACAGTGAAAACACCGTGTATACACGGTGGCAAAGCCACGGTGGAATCACGGTGGATACACCGCGTAATCACAGTGGTACAATGGAACAAACCCACCGTGTTTCCACCGTGATTCAAATCTGCGAGGGAAACTTGAAACAGAAAGTAAAGTATCCAAAAAATTACTATATGCTCTTGTAAAAAATTATTATGCTGCATCAGAATTATCATAATGTATGGAAGTAATTGATATTGAAGCTCATCGATAAGTTTCTCGCGCGTAATAAGTAATGTGATACAGTATAATCATTTTTTGTAAGAGCACGATAATTTTTTGGATGCTTTACTCCCTGTTTCAAGTTTAGTCGACAGCATTGTAAAAATTGGTAGGTTTCGAGCCAACATTTTCTCTCTGTGACATCTTATTATGGAAGCGCATTAGCATGTTTTAAATACCAAGAAAATTAAAATAAATTAATAAATCTAGATTATTATTATTATTATTATTATTATTATTATTATTATTTATATTTATAAAAAGTCCTGTAGTTGTCCTTAAAAACAATTGAACACAGACCAATAATTATATTAAAAAAGTCTGTTTTTAGTCTAAACGTGATTTAAAACAGACTAAATATCATACGAAAATAAGTCTGATATTAGCCTGGATAAGGAATAGTACGGACGAAAACAGATTAAATTCTTATATAAAATAAATACGATTTATAAACTTGAATTAAAGGAAAAATATTTGAATTTATCATTTATTTTAAAACAGATCTAATTTTTTGACCCGGGTATATCTAATCATATATAATTTTTTTCCCGGGTAATAAAAACTTTCTTATAAGATATGCCATTAATTTAATAAATAATCAATTGAGGTATTAATAATGATACATAATATATTTTGCATTCAATTTATAATAGAATATTATACACCTGGGGAAAAAGGTGTTTGGTAAGTTCGTTCGATAGTTAAACAATTGTAGAATTTGCGACTCACCGACTAAAAAAATTTTTTTTCCAATGATAAAATATTTCTACTTTCGACAAAGAAAAAAAAACGAAGACACAGTTAACATAATGACATTATCAACCTAAGAAGATTTGAATATTGCTCTATCTGATGGTGACTGAACTTTTATAGGTAAATGATATCAATTTTTCTACAGATAAAAGATAATGAGACATTATGACTAATGACATTTTCAAATAAGTGGAATGCTCACACGTACACCTCAGGTTCAAATCTTATGAAATATATTATATTCGACAGTAATTGGGATGGCTTAGCTGTCAAAAAAAAAAAATAAATTACTAATCATAGCCCTTGAGGAAAACATAGGCGCCAGTATGTCGCGAGTCATTACATGTAGTAGGTAGTAAAATGATTGGAATTAAAACAATAATTATTTTGTGGTTAGTAAATGTATTGGGTCTTGCTACTTCTGCATCCGTAAGTACAAAAATAACAAAATTTATGTTGTTGTATGTATATTAATCGTAGTTATTATTCTTTAAGTAAGTTTTCAAAAATTTTAGACGAAATTATCATAAATTATCATAAACAATAAAGTGTGCTGTTACCATACGCGAGCCTACTGCACAGAAAAAATTATTTCTTAGTGCATAAAATTTTTACTTGCCTCGAGAAATTATTTAGTTGTCCCAAGAAATTTTTCGCGTTATAAATTAAAAACAACACATTATTTGGTTCGAGAAAAATGTTTCTTGAAGCAAGAAAAAATTTTGTGAGGCTAGAAATAATTCTTGCCCCAATAAATTCTTTTCTTCTTTATGTATAAACGAAAAATCCTATCTCGAACTTCGAAATTTGATACAGTTTCGAACTTTCTGAACTGACGTAAGAACTCGATACTACGAAAAAAAAACATAACACAAAAAAAATTATGAAATGAATTTAAAAGACAAAATAGAATTTTTTCAAAAAATTCATCCATTTCTTACTTTTTGGGACTTTTTTCAAATGTATAAAAATTACATTGTAGTCTTAAAATTGGCCAGAATTCTCGATTTCCAATAGATTTACCATAAATTTTTATCAGCATGGAGATTCGAAAGATCGTAAAAATTTACGACTTTTTCAAACGTTTTAGAAATTGGAAAAATTTAACTTAAGTAGCAAGAGACCACAATTTTCAATTTTTGAACTGTTCTAAGCACTTTAGGAAATAGAATTTTTCGAACTTTGACATCGACGAGAATTATTTGAAAAATTGTTATTATCAGTCTTTTCTGCGACTCAAATTTAATTTTTACTACTTTAAAAAAATAAAAAATAAAATGAAAAATTTCGTTCGAAAAGCGTTTCCTAACTTGCATACTGATCAGACCACGGAAATTAAAAATTCTGACCATTTCTGAGCCTTGTTTGTGATTCGTTTGTCGAGAAAAACGCTGAAAAGTCGAAAATTTCGAAAATGTATCAAATTTTGATGTTTGAAACATTTGTTTTTTTTCACATGAAACTAGTTTTTAAAAACGAATTTCTTTCTAATTATTCTGGACGGCAGTTTCTGACAGATTTTTTACTCAAGGAATGTAAATTTTATTCATTTCCCGCATGAAAATACTTTATATGTGAAAACATATATGATAGAATATATGAATATTATAATGTGATATATTGTACAATATATTAAATCATATTTAGATTTTTGCCGTATTAATATATGATAATATATTGAAAAAAAATATATTGCTAGAATATATTACCAATATATTTATCAATATATGACTTTTTTATGTATGTTTTACATATATATTTTAATATATCTTTTTTTATATTGATATATTATATTGAAAGTAGTATATTAATTAATATATAGTATTTTTTATATTTTTCATATATGTTTTCCATATATAATGCAAAATATATGGTTTCCAGTATATTGTAAAATATATGGCACTTTTTTTACTTTTCTTAGGTTATTGCGTTAGTTATTCAGTAAATTTAAGGTCAGTAAAAAGAAAAAAAAAATAGTAAATTTGACTTTTTTGTGGATTTGTGTAGAAATTGAAAAAGTATATTGAAAAATTAAAATTTTCAATATATTGCGAAAAATACAAGTTTTAATATATAAGAATAATATAATTCTAATATACCGCTAACCATATATTTAAACATATAAATTCGTTCATACATAATCGATTATATAAAGACCATATACCACTAATTATATGAGTCAAAATATATGGAAATATATATTAAGTTTTCTTATATTATACTTATAAATTATATATATACCATCCATATATGACAAGAATATATTGAGCATTATATGAGATAATATATATAGAAAAACACAAAACATTATATGCAAGTAAATATATTATTATAAATATATAATCCAATATATGTAAAAAACATATATTTATCAATATAGATATTTTTGCCGCTATATATTTATCACATATTCACCATATATTTTTTTATATACTTTTAACAATATATAGCTTTTCCATGCGGGTTAAATATTACAAAAAATTGTCTTGATCCTTATCGACGTGAACTATGATCGAGTGATTTTTTTATGACTCAATTTTAATTGTAATTAACATTTTTTTCTAAGTTTTCTGTGAGTTTGCAGTTATTCTTAGTAGTCATTCGTTATTTTCATAATTATATAAAGCAATGTAGAGCAACGGAGAATTTTTACAACAACTTTATTGAAATTTTAATTAAAAATTTTATTGCTCGATAATTATAATTCTAGCCTTGGCATACACGAAAAAAAAATTCCAGTTAATCGTAATTTTACCTATTGATTATTGTAGTGCTGAACTATACCTTTAAAATAATGATTTTTACGAAGCAGCATTGGAAATTTCATTTAAGAAATGATACTTCAGATAAATAATACAAAGTCTTGAGCTCGTTAGTATGAATTACGATGTGAATATCGTAAAATTTTAAGTGGGGGAGGGTGGGGCAGAACGGCCCCCCTAAAATTTTGATCAAAAAAAATTTTTTTTTTTTCGCCTAATTACTATAAATCCGATATGTTTGCGCATTTTTAGCCCTACGAATGACATTTGGGGCAAAACGGACAAGCCCAAAATTTTGGAAAAGTGATTTTTTCATATTTTGATCGTCAAATTAAAAAAAAATTATTATAATTTCACATTTTTAGCCCTACGCATTTTTAGCCCTACGAAGGGGCAAAATGGACCAGCCGAAACTTCCGAAAAAATTATTTTTTCATATTTTTCGGCCGTTTCTCTATGTAAGAGGCAAATTTGGTCACTAAAAATATATAAAAAAAATTTTTTTTTTTTTTAGTTAATAAATTTTTGAAATAAAGTAAAACTATCGATTTGTTTTTTTTTTTATTAAATAACAATTAGTAATTAAGGTAACCGAGAGTGAACGATTTATTACACCTTAAAAAATTTTTTTCGAGTAATATAAAACCGAAAATAGTTGTCAAGAGAAAGAAATACATCCTTAATGATGAAAACAATTAAAAAAAAAAAAAAAAACGAAAAAAAAAAAATTTTTATCATTTTTTGGAGGGGGGCCGCTCTGCCCCAAAAAAAAAAAAATTTTTATTCTGAATTTTGGCAAATTGTCCATAAATTTGTTCGAAATAGGACAAAAGTAAAGTGATCTTATGGTTGAAAGCCACAAAAAGTAATAATTGGCTTAGGGGGGCCGCTCTGCCCCACCTTCCCCTATGTAAATTAAAAATAACAGTAGAAAATAATAATCGTTCAGGTTATAGATTCAAACAATAGACTTTTCGAGTGCAAACTGGTCGATACCTTCCATCACGCAGCCACAGAAGGGTCCACAAGTTTATATAGTTTTTAAGATCCATATAAACGATGTAAATAACCAGTCATAAGTCATGAGAATGCCTCTTACGGTGGACACAGTTTCTTTTTAAAAGTTACGACATAATATCGTAATTTTTAGAACTGACATCGTATTATAACAGAGGCAACACTGTAATATTTATATTATTCAAAAGTAAACCGAAAGATAGATTGTAATTTTTGTTTTATTCTTTTTACAATGTTAACATTTTAGCTTTTGAAATAATTTTTAATCGTAAGAGTCTTTGTTAAAATTACGGTGTTAAATAGTAAAAAATGTAACCTACACAGTAAATGTTAAAATAAGACATTTGGAAATTTATGCTAATAATAGTTTAGTTCACGATTACGATGTTAACATCGAAAACTTTAGTGGAATTTTATTTCCGTGTATATGAGTTACGGTAATTCACGGGAAAAATCAGTATTTTACGAAATTGCGGTATCTCCCGGTGAAGAACTGTATCTTTTATTATATTTAGTGGTATATCGTGCTGAAAGGCGTATGGTACCGGTAAAGTAGCTGCAGTGAATTTACATTAAATATATGACTTGTTACTAAGAAATACCGATTTTTCGCCGTATTATACTGTATTTTGCACTATTATTACGAAATTTAGCCGCAGAACGCGGTGAAAATACGGTATTTTATGGTAAAGTACGTACGTAATCCAGAACCGCCGGAGAGTAATATTTTCTTCTCGCCTCCAGGTGGAAAGCGTCGACTTTCTTCCCACTGTGCAAAACGAAGTAGCCGCTTTCCGTCTCCGTCGATGAGAAAAATAGTATACTCACCTTGGGAAGTAAATAAGAAAGCCTTAGATCACATGTTTGTTGACCTCGGCTTCACCTTAGCCAACAATTACATGTGATCTGAGATATTTCTTACTTTACTGCCCTAGGTGTATAATATACTATTACTAATAAATATATGCTACAACCTTTATTTAAGATATTACTGCATATTGATTTAATTAGTTGACATTTACAGATAATGGGCACCAATGCATCAAGATGTAGTGAAAACAGATTAAAAGGTAAAAAACCACAGTAAATCGATTCGGAATAATTATTGAAAAATGATTAGGAATACGTATAAATGGCAAATGGATAAATCAATCTTAATAAACATGCATATATACTTTTTGTATACAAAATATATGCGAAGTATAGTTAGCACATAGCGAAAAAAAACTTCTTTCAAATGCATGAATGCTTGTATAGTCCCAAGTAAATATTTATTTTATCTTGGTAAAAATGTACTCGAACCAAGCATATTCTATTACAATAAGTATAGAAATTCTTAAATCAAGAAAATATTACCGAAATATATATTTACTATGATTAAATAAATATTGACTCAGTACTTTACAAACAAATAATATTTTAAATCTTATTTCGACTTAACGCGACTCTCTTAACCTATTCCACGCGGTCAACGAGACCCTCTACGTGGCTGAAACACTTATATCACGCGGTCACCTTGAACCTCTACGTGATTTTAACAACTAACTTACGCGGTCCCCTGGACCCTCTGCGTGATTACAACTTATAAATTATACCAACGAATTCCAAAGTTACACTTTTTACATCCACACATACTCCTAACACTATAAAATTCCATTTTTCCTATTTCCTGATTTAAAATTAATTTCCTTATAATTATAATACTTATGAACGCTATCATTTTCTTTATCAAATTAATTTATAAATTGGTTGAAGCTGAGTCTGCAATTTCCTTATTTACTTTTTCCGCATTGACGTCTTATCACCGACTCTTCAACCCAATACTCAAACTCGACCATTAATTCTCACGTTTTACTTCACAACACTTTCAACGTTAACATATTATTCATTGATTTTATTTAATTTATTGGTCTAATTTAGTTAGAATTAATTTATTCTAATCTTAAGACTTAATTATTTGTAACTAGATCCGAAACTAGGCTCGAATGAATATTTTTGGCGTGTGTTTTCCACTAACTGCCTGGAAAGTTCTAGAAGAATTGTTCTTGCGCTTGGTTTATACGACCTACCTGGACACTTCTGTTGGGTAGTAAATCCGGCCTTCCTGCCTGGATATAACGAAACTAATATTGTTTAAGTCCGGTTTTCGATTATTTTATTACACGTTAATTGACACGGCAATACTCCGCGGACACTATGTATATTTACGTATTTTAATTAATAAATATTCTGGCCTCTCTGCCTGGAATAATGTACGCAATATCTATCACGATTACGGCTGGATGGGTTATCCCAATGCCTTATTGAAGAACTAACTAACTCTATCACGATTTACGTTGATTTCTTTCTCCGTCGTTTATCCTGGATGAGTTGTCCTCTTCTGATATTTGTCCTGGTCCGTATATTGTTCTCTCTCGTCCGTGTAGTTAGTTCCGGACCGTGTGTGTCTCGTGAAACCTCCTTCTTGTTCTATCCAAATTTGCTCGTTCTCGTATCAATTTCTCGTATTTTCCAAAACACTCGTACCCCTTTCAACCTGTTGTTCAGACGAAATCAGTCATGAGTTGTTATAGAATACTGGCTACCCGCCTGGTATTCAACTCTAAGATGGATGGAAATATCGCTTGGTTCCACTAGGAAAGTGAAGTGCGACTTAATTAATTACCTGATGTTTGGTAATCAGCAGTCCTGCGTCTAGATGGTTATCCGGTCCTACTGGCTCTGTGTGGTTTCCGCTGATGTCTTACGTTTTTATCAGTTTCACTCGATTGTCTTCGGCTGTTATCGGAAAGCTTCTCCTCTACTTAATTATGATTGGGCCTAGCGTGCGAGCATCTTCAATTAGCGCTTCCGGCGACAAGTCAAAAAACTTATTTGAATGCTCGTTTGGGATTACAGGTAGGGTAATCGACCATCAGTAAAAAATCACGATTTTGGTCGATAATATAACTCAATTTACCCTGTTACATTATTATTTTCTTTTCTCGAGTTACATCATCTAAAATATTCACGCCACGCTCTTGTGACATTAATTGTATTTTATACAATACAAACAAGAAAAAAAAACACCGTTAAATACCTGACATCGGCCTTATATATTTTTTCATTAAACACTGATCATTTTTAATTGGTTGAATGCCGCATAAAATATCTCCAACTATAATCCAAGTTATCGGAATGTTTAGGATAGGCTACCCTCTTAAAATGAATCAGTGAAAAGTATTCCAATCAGTGAATATTGACCACATAAATAGTCACACGTATATCACTGATTGAATCAGTGATTTACTTGGGACTGGTTCGCAGTAAATATTCACTGATTTGCAGCACTTTTCACGAATTCATTCTAAGAGAGTACCAGATTGAATTTACCTTTACTCAAAGATACATCACTAGCAAAATAAATGCTCTAGATTGGACATGCGCCTTAAATTTAATGGTCAACGACTATAGTTTAGATTATCATCATGTAATACCTAAAGATTATAACCTTATTTTCGAACAACATCAAATATGTATCAGACTTTTTGTAAGATAAGTATGGGGTACTTAAGAAAATACTAAGTTTTCGGGGACTCAAATAAGTTAATTTTTTTTTTCTTTTTTTTCTAATGATGTTCAGAGTAAACAGAAAAAAATTTCAGCTGCCTTTGATAAAATTTTCATTTTTCCCGGGCAAAATGGGGTACCCTTTAAAAAAGGTGCAAAATAATTTTCTGGAAATGAAATAAATTTGATAAAATTCAAGTTTCTTTTATAAGTGACTTACATAAACAGAAATTACATTTCACATCATTATTGGATGCAAAGGAAAAAAAAAATAGTTTTAGTAGTTTTGATCATGAAACAAAAGTTATTAATAGTTTTCGACCGACATTTTCGACTTTGGAAAAAGTTTGACAAAAAAAATTTTAAATAATGCTCAATTATATTTACAAAAGCGATTTTGGAAGGTTTAAAAAAACGTTTTGAAGAACAAACTGTTTTCTTAAAATTTTGGAGGAACCCCCCTTCCTCCCGTCTTTTACATTGACGTAATAATTCAACTTGTAGGTGCAGATTGTGAGGAGGGTTTTATTCGAATGCAGCGGCGACATAAACGATCGATAGAGAATGAAATCAATGTGGAGATGTCAGCTTTTGGTAAAGAAATAAAGCTGGTGCTGAAAAGAAGTGGAAGTGTCCTTTTTAGTGCAGCAACACCTATTTATAAGCTCTTCAAAAATTATGATATGTCTTATGGTATGTATCGAAATGTAAGTAAAATCACAATACTCAGTCTAAGATTGAATACTTGATAAGTAAGTTGGGAAAAATGACTCGGAGTTTTAATTGATTATAACTTGATTCAAGTAAATTTGTTAACCCGTCGGCACTCCCGTGATTTTAAGTGTCTCGCTTGCGCGACAGCGACATCCTATGAGTAGAATAGTGTCCTGTGAGCAAAATGCTCATAACGGGTTCGCTGACGGGTTAATGATGTAATGCAAATAATTTGAACACGACTGATTACTGTTCAGTACTCAGCTGGTTTGTGTGCGAACAGTAATACTTCATTTTTAGAACCGTACTCAGTCTGGTACAGTACAAGAATGTCAGTACCGTAATCAATCTATGCCGAGGATACTTATTCGTATGCACTCGCGAATGAGCACTGTCCTGCACACGACTGACTACTGTATGTCACAGAATTAGTAAATTTTGACCATTTTTGGGTTGCACGCAACTTATTCTGGTACACAACGTGACGATCCATGTACCGCAAATGATTGCAAATAGTCGAGACCATAACTACTTTATGTTGCCCACCAACTATATTTTTCAAATCAAAATAAAATTTTTAAGATTCTTTCTCTGGGGTAGCCTAAAACACCGGCTTTTTTTTTGGAATCTTATTCGAAAATTTGTTGGCTGAACAAATTTTGAAAACCCTCTACTTAAATCAGCTCGATAAAATTTTTTAAAAGGTCACTCACAAATTTTGAGAATTCTAATAATTATTGAAATTGAATAAATTTAAATCTTGAGACACCGGCAAAATCGATTATTTACATCCCTGATTAAACAAAACGATTAATAACGATTAAAACTGTTTTAATCGTTTTAAATCCTTAATTGATGATTAAAAACAACTAAATTTTTAATCTTTTTAAATCGTCAATTGATGATTAAATTTTTGATCGTTTCGGAACCAGAAATTGCAACATTATTTTACGATTAAAGACGATTCACGACGATTAAAAATTTCAAATCGTTTTCAATCTTCATGTGGAACCGGAAATTGCAATATTATTTTACGATTAAAGACGATTCACGACGATTAAAAATTTCAAATCGTTTTCAATCTTCATGTGGAACCGGAAATTGCAATATTAATTTACGATTAAAGACGATTCATGACGATTTAAAATTATAATCTCCATTAATCGTTTTTAACTGTAAAATACTCAATCGTCTTTTAGCGGTTGGAGACGATTAAATGTGAAAAACTATGACGATCAACTATTCAAGACGATTAATAATGATTAAATTTTTAATCGTCACAAATCGTTTTGTTTAGTCAGGGATACTTTTTGTTTTCCAATTCAACTTTTTTTATTTTTCTGGTTATTCAAATCTTACCTAATTTATTCAGTTCTTGTTCATAACATAACTAAAATAAAAAAATTTATATTTCTAAAAATATGAATTTCTTTAATAACAAACTCCCACTACTCGTTATTATGTAATAATCAAATTTTCACAATGATAAACTTGACGCATTAAAGGCAGAATTTTTTTTTTGTGTCAAATAAAGAAAAATAGAACGGACTGGAATCACGTGATCGGATCAGGCTCAAAATTTTTGTTATAACATACACTATTATTGAAATTTTTTTCAAGAAAAAAAAAGTGGCATACATCTAGAATATCGCATTTTTATGTTTAAAATCAAAAAGAAAAATGGAAATAAAGAATTATCAAATTTTTTAATATTTTTTGTAGAAGGTTTACTTAAAGCTGAAAAAACTATGTACGACTTTATCTAATTATGTATATTTTACATAAATTTATGAGCATTCAGATATGTTTTATCTGAAATTTTTAAAAATTCAGAACTTTTTCAAAAAGCGATAAAAAAATGCCGAAAAAATTATGGACACCTTTTTTAACAAGCACTGTAACATGTCAAACAATTGGCTTAATAAATAATAGTCGGGTCCACGACCTAGGCGATTTGGCGTGAAATGCCCCATATACATTCGTTACACCAGCCTCGTCTGGGTAAAAAAAAAAAATTTGACTATTTTTCGGAGCGAAATTTAAATTTCTAGTGTAACAGAAAAGAAAAAAAATTGTCCTTGAAGCTCTGATCGTACATTTTTCTTTTTTTTTTTTTTTTACATATTTTTTACGATCAAATGAGCATTGAGAGTCATGCATTTTTGGATTTACCAAACTTTTTTTATTTAGGAACCGGGTGTTAATTCAGAAATTGAAACATTAGAGGACATGGGTCAATCAGCTTCCATGACTTTTGTCACTCAACCTAATGGTTTAAGAACTATTCAAGTAAGTTAAAAATGAAATTCATTACTACATAGTTGACTAAGAACTTTCATTTTTTTTTTTTTTTTAGAGTGGATCCATTGGTTCCGAAAATTTGTTTATCATTCCAATTCCACAGAGCCGGAAATATCAGTTCTATAAATTTAATAGTTATGATAACTATTATTACACAGATAATGACAATAAATACCAAACATCTTACGCTTATAACAGTCCGATTACGAACTATCCTTATCGTAAGTACGTCAATCAATGTCATAGCGTATCATCTTATTAATTAATTCAATGAATATAATTTCACAGTCTCAAATAATAATTTTTATACGTACTATCAACAAATAAATACAATACCAGACACAATCTATCCAGAAATACTAATTATTGTTGATTATCAGATGTTGGTAAATATTGGAGAGGACAAAATAATTATTTACTTGATACAGTTTTGGAATCAAGTTGATTTACTGTTTCGTACCTTAAGCAATCCACAGTATAAATTGAACATTGCTGGAATTGTTATACCTATGGTAAGAAGTCTAAATGTCCTGGAAAAAAATAGCTTAGATCTATGAAAATCGTTGTGTTCTTTATTGATAAGTGACTTAAATCGTTGTTCTCAGTACGGAACTCCTTAACGATAAATTTCAATCAATTTTGAAATCGAGGATTGAAAATAATAAATAAGGATCTTTTTTTTGAGTTTTCCTCACGATTATGCTTGATAATTTTAATGTTTTCGGAAAGAAATGAATCAAAATTATCAAGATGAGGAGTTACGTAAGCTTTTAATTAAACCAGCAAGTTAACCCGTTGAGAACACACATCGAAATAATTATGCATCAGACGTACGGGGTCCAGTGGACCCCACGCAGCAAAACAGTTTTCATTCGTCTACAATGTTATGTATTGTATTTTAATTGGCGCTAAACTTAAATATAATATTCCCTCTAAATAACCCGATTGCGGACCAAAAACTTCCCGAATTTTTGAAAATTTTCAATTTTCTTAGCAGGAAGTTAAAAATGTAACCTTAAAATGACACACCCTAATAATTATATATAATAGTACCGAAAGTTGTATAATTTTTTTCCCCGGGCTAAAATTAATTGGATAAATTATACACTGTAAATTACAGTAATACGATACTGTACGGCAAATGATAGGCTTTACGGTGACTCTACTGTAGTTATCAACAGTAAAGATATTACTTTAAATCAAGAAGAACTTTTCTATTGATGATCGCACAAGTGGTTACCGTATTTTTATCGTGGTTCTACCGTAAATTAACTGTTTCCGCACAGTCATGCTATGAAAGAATTAGGGTACATTTACAGTATATTTCAGTAGGATTACGGTATATTACCCTAATACCAAAATCTACAGTAATTTGGTGTAATTATACCGTCACGATGGGTCCACCAGGTATACCCTCGCAGATTTGAATCACGGTAGAAACACCGTGAATCCACCGTGGGTTTGTTCCATTTCACCACCGGGTATACACAGTGTATCCACTGTGATTACGCGGTGTATCCACCGTGCTTCCACGGTGGCTTGACCACTGTGTATGTACGGTATTTCCACTGTGATTACGCGGTGTATCCACCGTGATTCCACGGTGGCTTTGTGCTATTTCACCACCGTGGTTCCACGCTGTATCCACCGCATAATCACAGTGAAAACACCGTGTATTCACGGTGGTAAATCCACCGTGGAATCATGGTGGATACACCACGTAATCACAGTGGGAAAATGGAACAAACCCACCGTGTTTCCGCGAGGGTAGATCTACTTAAATCTACAGTAATAGATCGACATAGGTCTGAACTGTTTTTTCCCAGGCCGTACTGATGAATTTTAAGAATTGACCATATTTTGATAATTTTTTTAATGTTTGTTGACATTTTAATTTTACCAACTTGGTTTGTAATCATTTTTATCCATTAAATAATAGGAGCCAGATACTTTACAATACTTGACTGATGGTTCACTTTATTCATACGGCCGATATAATGTTGATTTGCATATTGCGTTAAGTTCCTTCAAAAAATGGATTTATCAACAAAGATATGTAATCCCTATCGACAGTTACGATATGGCAATAACAATGACCTCGTAAGAAAATTCATTACTATTAAATACTTATTATATCTTTATCCCGTAAAATTAACATTAAAATATATTTAGATTTCTATAAGCCATTCTCACTTTTTTTTTGGTAATAGGAAGGTTACAAATGGTAATCCATACGGCTTTTCATACGGAGAGGTTGTTGGCAGAGCGTTATCATCAAGTGCTTGTGTAGTTGATCATTTTCAACAACAAGTGCTGAAAGCTGGCATCATAGCCACGAATGGAGATTTTCAAGATGTTCTTACTGCAGCTCATGAAGTCGGACACATGTAAATATTTTATTTTTATATTGTACGCTAAAATTGAAAATATAAATTACGGGAAAATAAATTGCATGCCTCAAGCGTGAAGTGCTAAGGCTGTGCTCTGCCCTCACCTGAAAATAAAAAATTCAGTTTCGTCATATTATATTGTATACTACGGCAATGGTTATTATGGCAACAGTTGGTATGATAACGGTTCCTATTGCACCGGTTGCTACGTCACATGGTAATAGCTAATCAGAGAAGCGCGTTTGGTAGATAGCCAATGGAAAGAGAGGACTCGGCAAATAGACGGAAGGTCCATTTTATATAGGACTTCCATAAAATCCGGTCTTAGTGAGCGTCTACGTTGAGAAGCGCGTTTGGTAGATAGCCAATGGAAAGAGACGACTCGGCAAATTGACGGAAGGTCCATTTTATATAGGACTTCCATAAAATCCGGTCTTAGTGAGCGTCTGCGTTGAGAAAGAAATATGTATGTCGAATTTCAAATTTCTTTTTGAAATTTACAATGATCAAAGAAAAATAATAGCCACGACGTTCCTACGATGAGACTGGGCTCGAAAATTGTGGGAAAATCGTAGTGTGTTATAAAAAATTTTAAAAGAAACGAAAATATGCGCGGACTTTAAAAAGAAGTTTTAAGTGCGAAACTTAAAATCACATAGACAAATATTTCGAAAAAACTTATTCGTATTTTTTTCTGAAACTCGTATGAAACGATAAAAATATCAAAAAGAATGTTTCAATTTGGAACATTATCAAAGAAGTTATAAGCGAAAAACCAAAAAAGAGCAATTTTCGAACGGCTTATCGGAAAGTTCTCCAAATTTACCAGGCAGAATGTTTGACAGGTACTGCAAAATATCAAAAAATGAAGTGAATTGAAAATTAACATTTTGCAAACTGCCCGATTCAGCATGGAATGTCCCATATATATCTAACTTTTTTTTCACTTACTTATTAAAAAAACCCGCGCAGATTACTGCAGCCGAGAACCAAAAGTTGATCTAGTATTCTGCATAATGGAAATGATTCCTGTGCTCTAAAGGATTTCTCCCTACGTCAGCAACTAAACATTGCATTTTTTTCTGGTAGACATTACATTAATTCTTACAACAGACTTTGCTTACTAAGTTATGCCATGATAAACGCGCGTTTCTTTTCTCGTTGGAAACATTTTGACCTAAAAGTATTTTTATCTAATTTTATCGTACAGTAATTCAACATTGTTTATCTATCTTTGAATGCATTTTTTTATGCAAATAGTGACACAATTTTTAGCAGCTATTGAACTATTTCTCTTTTTTTCAGCCTTGGAGCATCTCATGACGATGCAGAATGTCCTAGCCCAGCAGGTTATATTATGACATCAGCAGTAATGCCAGGAATATATAGTACTGAATGGTCACGATGCTCATTGCGTGATTTCACGAATTTCCTTCGGTAAATATTTTTTCACCTTTATCCGATTTTCATTAAAAAAAAAAAATCTGTCTATCGGTGGACCCTGCGGGCCAGCCCCAAAACTTCCTGCTGTTTTTAAGCTCCTTGAGCTCGAAAACATTGTTGTGGATCTATTATCGAGCTCTTCGAGCCATTGTTTTCAAAAAAACCATTTTTTAGCATTTTTCTCTCCCACGATATCTTGCGAACGAATCAACTGATTTCGATGGTTGAATCGACAATCGACGTGTTTTATTGAGTTCTAGAGCTGATAAAATTTGGAAATTGTTTGGTTCAGTTGTTTCGAAGATATTCGCAAAAAACCGTTTTTACTATTTCTTTCTCCCGCGATAACTCTCGAACGAATACTCCGATTGAAGTGGCTAAGGCGGCAATCGACGCGTTTTATAAAGTTCTACAGCTTATTCGATTTTGAAGTTGATCGTATAAGTAGTTTCTGAGAAATCAATAAAAAACTAAAAAAAAAATTTTTTTTTTCGTAATTCGCCAACATACATACATGCATACACTCGGACATCATTCTGATAATAGTCAGAATAGCTTCCTAGGACCTCAAAACGTTGACATCTGATGAAATTTCGATTTTCGCAAATCGGGGTGGAAACAATAACTTCCCAATTTATCGAAAATCGTCGTTAATTGATTAACCAGTTAACTAATTTAACCGAGTAACTGGTTAACTAAGTTAACCGATGAATTTAAGTTAGCTAGCTGGCTGATAAACTAATTAACCTGGTTAAACTTTATGGCCAGTTTAGTCAGCCAAATTGTAAAGCACTCATGTTTATAAACTACCTGGAAAAAGTTCAATACTGTTCAGTTTGTCTGTTCGTAATTTATTTAACAAAATTGAACACAACTGTGGTGAATTTTCTGGTGCCGGTGAAAGTAGAAATCGCAAAGAGACGAATCCGAAGTTGAAACTGGTTTATACGGCAACTGGAGGTGACACGCGTAGCGTTTCTGGCTGACGGGCGTGCACATTGCCAAATCTGCTTCGACGTCTGCTTGCCTCGTCCGCTCGTACTCTCGTCCGCTTGTATGCTTGTACTCTTGTATGCTCGTACTCTCGTATGCTCGTCCTCTCGTGCGCTCGTACTCTCGTCCTCTCGAACTCTCGAACTCTCGAACTTATATTTGCAAGCTACATTAGGTCCTATTGAGATTGTTACACAATAGGCGTGAGGAGAGACTGCGATTTGAGTCATTGATCTGAGAATGAGTAGCTCTCAGGGATCCACGACTGCGATGGGAGTCGTGATCCTGAGACAGAGTGAGTAGATCTCAGTGATCCATGACTGCGATGGAAGTCGTGATCCTGAGAGTGAATAGTTTTCAGGGATCTACGACTGCAATGAGAGTCATGGATCTGAGAGACAGTAAACAGCTCTCAGGTATCCATGAGTGCGATGGGAGTCATGGGCCCGAGAGTATTTTGAGAGAGGGAAGATAAGTACCTGGTCTTCTCGATCTCCGCCTTTTTCTTATCTTTTAGGGTATTCACATGCGTCGTACATCTTTATCTTCGACCATAATATAATTATAGTGAAATATTGAGTATGAGCCCATTATTGGTGTTACCCAAGGATGAATGATCAAATTAAGAATCCTCTTATGTGTGGGACTGAACCAATAGTGACTACAAATCCGTGTCCATAGAACCCTATCATTCGTTATCCTTTATGTCAGTTTGGATAGGTTCTCCCATAGCACCGATTCAATATAGTGGTCGACATACCACTTGGTCGAAAGGGGAGAGTGTTTTCCCTCTCTTTCCTGAGATGACACCTGGTTCCCCGTCCGTTATGCTTGGGTTTGCCACGCCCTTGTCAACGTACTTGGAATCACTAAGAATACGCCATAACCTCACATTTTTGATGTCACTTTGCTTGGCTCAATCAATACCTCCAAAGATATGTATCGTAAATAACTATTTTTGTACGGGATAAATCTTGTGAAATCTAATAGATAAACATTGAAATTTTATCAAAGTTGAAAAGTTCTATAAGAAGTGCTCAGGGCCGTATACACGTGGCTGAGAGAATGTATCATTTTTCATGAGTAGCGGTAGTTTGATTGAAATGGTTAAATGGACATTAGAACTCGTAGCTATAATAAAAAAAGAAGATAGGAGTATTACCTCCAACATTAACAACAATAACTCATTTCAAGTACACATAATTAACAAGTATTTTTTTATCTTTGTTATAGTACAAACCCTACGTGCCTTTTCAATGAACCAAAAACCTAATACGTGAATAATAAATGAATATATCAATCAGAGATTATGATTTTCGATCTGCTAGTGAAACTGCTGGTGAGGAGCTTGAAAGGAAGAGTTATATATTATTGTAGTCATTAATTAAGTTGTCATTTAAAAAATTATTAATTATAAGTGTAAAATAAAAATTGATTTTCGTTTATAAATAAATATTATTATTATTATCATTTCATTCTTGTGACTATGAAAACCTGATAATGTTTGAAAATTTTTTTCCGTAGTAACAATCATTAAACTGATGATCATTTGGAGGTTCGGCCTAACGTACACGAAGAAAAAATACAGGAAACTTTCTTTTAGGGCTGCACTCGAGCCGAGACAAGACAAGATTGGAACGATCTTGACACTTTCTGTCTCGTATTGATCTCGAACTCGAAATGTAAATCTCGTATTGATCTCGAAAATCAGTCAATTGATTATATCGCCTTATCTATTCTTGTCAAGATCTTGTCTTGGTCTTGAATTAATCTGAATTACTCTTAAATTAATTGAAAATAGTTTACACAATTATATTTCATTGGTTTGTACTTTATAATTGGGATAATTTTTAAAAATGTCTTGAATTTGTTTTTAAATTTTTCGTTCTTTTTTAAAATAAAAGATCTTCCATAGTACTTTTAATAGTATACTACATATCTAGGCCAGTAAAATAAAAAAAGTCTCAGAGCACATGTAATTGTTGGCCGAGGCTGACAAACATGTGGTCCGAGGCTTTCTTTTTTACTGGCCAAGGTGCATATACTATTTTTCTGCTTGACGAAGCCGGAAAGTTGCAACTTCGTTCAGGGCAGTGGCCCGAAAGTTGCCACTTTCCGGCCGGAGGGCGGAAAAATACTATTTTAATTCCATGTAATGAAATTAATAATGTTAAATAACAGCAGCAGGTTAATGAGCAGCAAGGGGTCTTACTCAAGATACTTATTCCAGAATCTTGCTCAAACACGTGTTACCATGGCACCTCTAGTATATTGTAAGAACAAAATTCCGATTTATTTAATGCGAACTATTCAGAAATCAAAACTAAAATATCGATTTAATCATAAAAATATTTATCAATAAAATATGTAAATTTATTGTAAATATGTAAAATATTTATCAATAAAATATGTAAATTTACTAACAGTAACAATAATTACTGAAAATTAAATCACAAGTTTTATTTAACAGTTTTTCAATCATTTTTCAAACTTTTTTTTAATCACAAATTTTTTTTTTAATAGAACTCTATTATACTGTCGTAAACAACAACGATTGACTACATGAATTATTGTCATGTGTCAACTCAAAATCTTGATAAGACTATTTCACATACATTTATTATATTGTATTGGTTCTTGTAAAGACATTGCAAGATTTTCGATGGCCTTGGTCTTAGTCTCGATATTGCTATCTATAGTATCGTCTTGGTCTCGTCTTGATAATTTGAGACGAGATCAAGACAAAATCAAGATAATCTTGATCTTGAGTGCAGCCCTACTTTCTTAAAATAAAAGTTTGGAAAATCCAAAATTGCACACCTCATAACGCTTATTCAAAAATACAACATAGTTTATTATTTGATTATCCTACCGAAGGAAATAGAATTAAATGAATAAATAAAAAATCTGTTTATCGATTGACCCCGCGGGTCAGCCTCAAAACATTCCGCTGTTTTTGAGCTCCTTAAGCTCGAAAACATTTTCGTGAATACATTTTTAAGCTCTTCGAGCTTAAATGTATCCACTTGGAACTCGGCTTTCTACTGTGGAACCAAGCGATAAGAAAATCTAATTGTTAAGGGATACCAGGCAGGTAGCTGGTACCTTTTGTAAACGTTACTGATCGCGTCGGAATAGCAGGTTAAAGGAGAGGAGGGTTTTTTGTAATTGCCCCGACTATTAACCCGGTTAAAATGCAGTGCGCTTTGAGAGGATGTATAGGAATTTTAACTAAATTAAAAAAAAAAAAAACAATTTTTTTTTTTTTTTCATTTTTCGTTCAATCGTTTTCGCAATGGAGGGACTATCAGGTTTGTGGATAATTTGATTCCTAATCGAATGGGGGAATTTTAATTCGGAGAAAAAACACTAAACTTATGAACGACCGCACACACATTAGTGGGATTCAAACCCGGGACCCTACGCACGAAAGACCGACGCTTTAACGACTTGGCTACGTAACCGACAGTGATAACTGAGTTCAGCTGTATTACATAATCTGTAGGTATTTTGAGGAAATTTTTTTTTGTTCTGTTAAAATAGTTTTTTACTTTTTTTTTTATAATATAAGTAGATACCATATTTTTAATATGTAAAAATTCTATATATAAGAGTTATATAACACTTTGCCCGATTAGTTGCCCGATCGGTTAAAAAGTTATCGGGATACAGATATTTAGCCACTTCGGGCACCCAAGCGGGCTAGTATAATGTAGTTGTCGGAATATATATTTTTAAACTTAACAGGGTCCCGACAGGGTATAAGAAATGAGGCTAACGAAATTCTCCCTGACTAGTTACCTAACTGGGTTTTCGATAGTTCGGGCAACGAAATCGTCCCTTGTCTGGCACCTTCTCGGGTACATGTCATCGGGCCTTACTTTTACTCCCCGATCGGGTGCTGGTTGACAGTCGGGCGGTTGTCGGACACTTTCTACCAGGGTAATTAAATTAATTTACTTGCTTGACCGATTGCTGACTGCCATTAATCAGCCGATAGTCGAGCACCATTAGTGGGCCGCCGTTAACAGTCTAGCTATAAGTCGTTTATCAGCCTATGAAAATTGTCATTGCTGAGCCATTGATCGACGTTCTTGGCCCACTGATGACCTGATCTAGAGCCGATTTTTCGGTTTTTCAACATTTTTGATTTTAATGTAGGACTTAAAAGCGGTTTATTGGAACATCACCTGATTTATTATTTTATATATAGTACAAATATAACAAATCAACTTTTTATATAAAACTTTGATCCAAATGTTTTAAAAATAAAGCAATTGAAATAAATGCATGCTTATCTTAACAAGTGTCACAATCTATTATACTCTCTTATCATGAAAAAAAAATGTTGTATATGTATATATACATATATTTATAACCTTATCTATTGATAACTTAATGACGCTGCTAGTTTTGATAATACTCATTACGATGATTATCAAGAAATCTATGTCATTAACACGTACTTGAACTGAAAACAATAGAAAGTGATCTATTGAAGAATAAAAAAACTTTTTATAGTCAGGAAGGTCCAGTACCGACCTTCCAGACTATAATTTTTCTTAAGGATCTGAAAAAGTTCTTGTCAGGTTACTCTTATTTCAAACAAGGTCCAGATCGGAGTTTCCTGACATGGAATAGCTATCGATGTAACGCTAATGGCCCGTTAGGTCCTTATCAGGATTCTTTACTTGATCTTTACCAGGATTTCTGCATCAAATCCTTGTAAGGGTTGCCTTTCATTAGTAATTATCTTCAACAAAATATGAAATTGCGAAAAACAAAAAAAATTAGAAACTTTTAATTAGACGCAGAAAGTGCACTGAAAAAAAAGTTTAAGTCCTATTGGTATACACTTTTTCAATGAATTGGTATTGCGAATATGATATAAAAAATCTGGGCATCGGTTGGCTCTGCAGGCCAGCCTCCAAACGTCCCGCTGTTTTCGAGCTCTAAGAGCTCGAAAACATTAGCATAAATGCATTTTCGAGCTCGAAAATACTTTTGCTTCTCTTTTTATGAGCTTGAAAAGCTCAACAGAGTTACGTTTCATGTGAAAGTTTAAAAATTTAGAATCTAAAATGATTAATGAATGAGCGTTTTTTATATTTGTTCACAATTATGTTCAATAATTAGCTCAAAAATAAGTATTCACGTGATACGTTGTATCTATATTGTGTAAGTATATCGTGATACGAGCAAACATGACGATTTTTAGGCAGTCACTTCCAATGACTTATATAAAGAAGAACATATTAGTTTTGAGGATTTTGTTCAGTAATTATGATGTTATTCAATGAAAAAAGCAGATATCAATTTAACATTTATTATCCCGTTGACGATATCTCTCGAACGGGTTACCTGATTGGGACGTTCTTGGCAGCAATCGATTGATTTTATCGAGTTCTAGAGCTAATTAGATTTTGAAATTGATCGATTCAACAGTTTTCAAAATATCTAAAAAAAAACAAAAAAAAAATTTTTTTTTCGTATATCTTAAATATCTCAGTCTATTTGACTAAGTGATCTAAAATTTTTTGAAAATCTAAGTTCAGAAAATATCTTTCGAATGCCGCAAGAACCATCCAAATCGGTTCATTAATCAAAAAGATATGAGAGGTTTACATCCACACACACACACACACACACACACACACACACACACACACACACACACACACACACACACACACACACACACACACACACACACACACACACACACACACACACACACACACACACACACACACACACACACATACATACATACATACATACATAAATAAATAAACACATACATCGCTCTGAAGATGTCAGAATAGCATCCTAACACCTTCAAACGTCGACATATGATGAAAACCCGATTTTTGAAAATCGGGGTGAAACCAATAACTTCCCGAATTTTTTGAAAATCGTTGATTTTCTCAGCGGGAAGTTAAAAAGTTTACGTATTATCGCAATACTCTGTTGAAGTGAGTAACTTATGTTTTCCGTACGATACTATAACAAGTCCAGAGAGTATAGTAAAAAAAGTTCTCGCGTAAGATTCAGCGCGTATTTTGAATCTTTTCTCCCCGTGTTTATATTATACCTTTAACCTATACATCGTTCTTAAGAGCATTAAAATGATTATTTACATAATTGAAATTAAAAATAATCATTTATGGATTCCTGGGTGAAAAATAAATTAACCAAGTGGAATTAATCATCCTATCATTAAGTATTATCAATATATGGGTTTATTGTCATCTTTTTAGTCTATAGCAATATTTATTTCCATAACCTTTCTTTTCTAATTCTGTAAATTCATGAGTGTGAGGATTTGAGTGTAGTGCTGATATGAGTATTGCGGTTGCGCTAAAACTCGGTTTAAGAGTATGATTTAAACTAATTTAAGTGTAGTGCTTGAAAATATTGCGTTGAGACTTATATTTGGTATAAGTGTATTCGCAATACCAAGTATTACGATATCACTTTAATTTATAAGCGTGGGACTCATACTTTTTTTCAGTGTGATCTAATGTATTAGGAGCATTACTTACAGAAAGTAAGCATGTCTTTTATTGTTGAAAAATTCCGATGACTGCTGAGCTCGAACCCACACCCTTTCGATTCAACGTCCTTGATGCTATCCACGGTGCTTACCCACGTATGTGAGCCTATATGTGTAAATAGTTTATTCATTATGATATCTAAGAATAACCGATAAAGAATTAAAAAACCCGTGATGTAACAATTGACAAAATCTTTATATAAAATATGTTATTGTTCTGTACTTTGTTTACATTTTAGCTGGTCAATAAAATGTGATAAGGGATTGAAAATTTTTACGGTCAAACGGGTTATTAAATTATAACCCCATGGTACTTCAGGCAAATCACAAAAAAATTCCTTTTAGGACTTTAACAATAACATTTGGAATAACTCCTAGAAAGAACTCATCAGGATAACCTGAGAAGGTCTTCATGGTACTTCAGACAAATCGGGGAAAATTCTAGTCGAGTTGATAGTTACGAAAAGAAAAAGAAATCAGATTCATCTACATGATAAGAGAATTGAAAAACTCTACGCTATGACAATACGAATGTAATTGATTATTTAAATTTTCATAATGAGAAAATATTTTATAAGTTATCAATAAAGAAATTAATGTTATTCAACTAAAAAAACTCATTAATGATTGATTAAATAATTCGAAGAATTGAGATCACGTATACAATGACCTTAACCTGAAAAATTCTGAACTAGTTCTAAAACTAATTAACTCTGTAATTGAAATGATTATTTTTATATTTATTGATAACTGTGAATATAAAAACATTATTCATGGTTAATAAAATTACAGTTTTCATAAAGTAGTCTAAGAGTGTCAGAAGTGGTAGAATTTTAAAAACCGAAAATGATTAGAATTAATATACTAATAATGATAGTGACATTTTTCAACATGTCCCTGGTTATGGCTGCTTTGGTAAGTACGAGAGACAAGGAAATTGTTGAATTGCAACAAAAAAATATAATTTCTCGAATTTTAAGTTTTTGTTTGAGAAAGTCGTGGTAGATTAAAGTACACACTATTGAAATTTTATTCACTTTGTAAGAGAGTTATCATTAACATTTCATAAACTTAACCCGGTAAACACATGACGTTCATTTGACGTCATACGTAAGTCATAGAAATGTCACGGCATCTGATAAACTCTTGATTTTAGAAAATCTGGGTGAAAACCATAACTTCCCTTTTTTTTGAAAATTTCCAATTTTATTAGCGGAAAAATAAAAATTTTTCAGGTGTAAGTATATCAGTGCGGCCACTCATTTTAAAGAAAATTTTTAAGATATTAAACTAATTGTTTAGGAGGATATTTTTTCATTGTGAAAGTAACTTTTGAGATTATAAGAAAATCTAAATCCACCGTAATTTGGGCCTGTTAGGGCAACAGTTAGTTTTCAATAAAATATACTTCAAATATGGGAAATTTTCAATGTCTATTTTTGTAAACATTGAATTCTTACATCTCAGTTCTAAAATAGGAATTAATTTTCTAAATTATTCTAAAATTAATTCTAATTAATCTAGAACGTTCTAAATTGTCGTAAAAATTTCAAGACACATCTGGAACGCAACGAATTGGACTAAGTGGATTTAAATCACTTGACATTAATTCTAATGAGTCTATAATGTTCTAGATTGTTCTCGAAATTTCGAGACGGATCTAGAATAGTCTTAATTGCACTTAGTTGAGTTGAATCACTTGAAATTGATTCTAATCAGTCTAGAATATTCGAGATTGTTCTGAATATTTCGAGATGGATCTGGAATGCTTTAAATTGAACTTAATTGAGTTAAATCACTTGAAATTGATTCTAATCAGTTTAGAATATTCTAGATCGTGCCAAAAATTTTGAGACACATCTAGAGTGGTCTAAATTGAACTTAGTTGAGTGAGATTGCTCGAAATTGATTCTAATGAGTCTAAAATGTTCTCGATTGCTGCGAATATTTAGAGACTTATTCGGAATGCTCCAAATTACAATTAGTTGATTCAAATTTCGTAAAAATGATTCTAATTAGTCTTTAATGTTTTGCAAGGTTTTGAAAATCAGATAACATTCTAGAAAATTTGAATATATCTGTAAATACAATAAATTACTTAAAACTTATTCCATCCACGTGGGATGCTCTGGACTGTTTTAAAATTTTAAAAATATTATAAAAATTAAAAAATATATTTTAAAGTCGTAAATTACGCGAAAATAATCGGAACAACTCGATCGAAACATATGTTAGAACGATCGGAATTGATTTGAAGTGATGTTCGACATTCGAATATTTCAGAACTTGTTGGATTATTTTCGAAATTTTTAAAGCAGTCCAAAAAATTTAACACATAAATAAATGCATCACCAAAATATAACTCAGTGAAGCGGGCGTTTGCAGCTAGTATTATATTAAATAGTAAAACTAAATGTTGACAGGTTGGACCAGAAAATCCATGGAAACGCACTCCAAGGATTTTAAATAGTAAGTCAGTAATAAATAATTTAATCAACTGTTTATCATTATGTGTTTTCGATTGACAACTGGAGTTAGAGTAATCGAGTAATTTTTTCTGATCATTGGTCGAACTGTAGTATACCATACAGCATTCATTCCCTTTCATCCGACTTGTCGAAATTTACCGATAGAGTCAAATTCCACTATGTCGGATTCCATTAGCTCGGAATTTCCTCTAGCTTGACTCCCACTACGAGCTGTGATCTCTCACTCGATACTATTCATTTGTATGTGTGTGTAGGTTTACATATGGATCAGCCATGTAGATGTAAGAGTGCATGCACTGTAGTTTAGTTTTTAAAGGAGAGTAGGAATTCAATAAGTTGGAATTCCCAGGAAATTTCCCCACTTTCGTAGACTTACTGTCCGAGTTACCGGAATTCGATTGTACATCAAAGAATTTCCACCAGACCTGTACCGAAATTTAAATTTATGTTCTGTTTAGAGGATAGAAAGTTGTTCGTTTTTCTTATAAGAAAATAAATGATAAGAATCAACGCATGCGTCATTCTTCCCCCAATCAGAGACAGAAATTTAAACTTTCAGCTGCAGATCTGGTGACAAACAGTATACACACCATGGATGAAGGAAAGACGTCCTAATCTGCTTGTTTGCTTACTCTTGCCTCCAGCTCGGATAGACAATTCCACACGTGGATTAAACTGTCCTATTTTCATCCCTTAGTGTATAATATACTATTCAATGTCTGTGCTTATCAATAAGTGTTAAGTAATAACTTATTAAATTTGTAGATGATGATTGGGAAACAGGTACCATTAATTTTCTTTCACGAAGAAAACGCTCATCGATAAATGACGACATCAACTTACAACTGAACGCTTTCGGTAAAAATATTTATTTGAATCTTCAAGAAAGAGAAAATACTCTTTATGGTCCAGCTACACCTGTTTACAAACTCTATTCAAATTCCCTCATGTCACAAACGGTTGAACTTAAAGTAAGTCAAATTATAATTTGCTTAAATAATTCTACTGATGTTATGGATTTGTATGGAAAATAAGAAACTATTCTTTTTAAAACGAATCAATCTAATTAAATCTTTGTAATTTAGGGGCCAAACATCCAAAGGAAAATATATGAGGATTCCCAAAATCGTGCATCGATTGTCCTTGATACTCTTCCAAATGGAAGGAGAATCATCCAAGTAAAATAATGTTTTTATATATTAACGATACATATTCTTATTGCTTATTTTTGTTATTTTTTTAGAATGGGTACATTGGTTCCGAAAACTTGACAATCGCAGCAGATTATTCCTTATTGCAGGAACAGTCATTAATCCTATCGAACCCATTGAATACTCCTTCAACTAATAAATATATATTTCGGCGTGTTCAACACAATAACTACCCTTTTGCTAACCGTAAGTAACATTTTTTACTCTACACGTAAATGTTTAACCACGTCTGGTCACTGTCCGACTCACGACTGAGTCGTGTGGTAGACAAAAAGTCTGAAAACCGGTTGACCCTGCGGGCCGACTCCAAAACATTTCGTTGTTTCAAAGCTCAGAGAGCTCGAAAATGTCATTATTGGTAAACTTTTGAGCTCTCCGAGGTCAAGAAACGATTGTACAGAAAAAACATACATTTTGCTGAAAAAAAGTAATTTTTGTCTGACGATGTTGTTGGAACCAATCAGGTGGTTTCCACTTACTTACCGGCAATCGAAAGAGCTTGTTGAGACTTACACTCGATTAAACTTAGAAACCAATCAGTCGAGCAATTCGCGACTCAACCAATCAACTTCAAAATCTAATCAGTTCCAAATCTTGGTGAGCTCTTGCGATTGCTGCCAAGAACGTTAGAATTGGATGATTCGTTTCAAAGATATCGTCGGACAAAAAAAGTTTGCACACACACACACAGACGTCCAGCTGAGAATAGTCAGAGTACCCTAGGATCTCAAAACGTCAAGATCTGATGAAAACTCGATTTACAAAAATCGGGGTGAAAACAATAACTTCTTGAATTTTTGAAAACTTACAATTGTCTTAGCGGGAAGTTAAAAAACTCTAACTTCAATATTTTACATCTAATTTCTACATAAATACACTAAAAATTTATGAATTGCTCAATCATCACAATTAATATCATTTGCATTGTTACGATTATTGAGATTTCTATGATAAATATTTAGACCTTCAAAATAATCCTAACTATTTAGTCTATGGTTTGGCAGAGTGGTGCAAGCTTTAACTGATATACAGAAGGATCCAGGTTCAAGCTCCAGTAATGTTGAATAATTTTTCATCGAAAAAAAAATTAATCACCATCAATTAATCAGTTTAGATAATTATAAGTATATATAATTGGATGCAGTTTTTTTCCATCAGCTTACACCATCGATTTTAAGAAAAAAGTGCAATACACTTATGCCACTACAAACCCCGAGAACACTAACTAATAAACGCAATAATCATACTAAGACATGACTGATTCTAAACGCACTCGTGACACTAAAGTATTGGTGCCTAAAAATACCAGACCGTTAGTTTTTAATTGGCGTTTTCCAATAGTGTACAGGAGTATTTTTTTGTAAAGAATGTTTAGAACCATACTCCACCTGGCGCAGAACTATGATTGTGATCCCGCAATCAGTCGTGTCTGAAGGATACTGATTCATATGCGCACACAAATGAGTAATGTCCTGCACAAGACTGACTGCTGTATGCGACCGCACTGGTAGGTCCTTAGCACAAGAACCATTTATGTGCTGCACACGACTCATTCTGCTGCATACTGCAACGATTTATATGATGTCCATGACTGACTTATATTTGACACCATAACTACTTTGGTGCTGCAAACGAATTACATCTTCCGAAACAAAAAAACAAAATTTCGAGGCTTAATTCGTGTATAGAACAAGAGCAGTTATGGTGTCGAAAACTATTTTGTCATGTACATCACATGAATTGTTACGATGTGCAGCAGAATGAGTCGTGCGTAGGTAACTAAGCACTGACCAGCGGTATGGCATACAGCAATCAGCCTTGTGCAAGACATTGCTAATTCATCGGTGCACATTAATCAATACCCTCCGGAAACAACTGATTACAGTGCTCGCATTCTTATGCAGCACAAGACCAAGTACTGTTGTAAACATGATTCGTTACTGCGAGCACACAAACCAGTCGTGTTTAATATTTTGCGTACTAAAACGACCTTGTTTCAGTAGATTCAAAACAAAATTGCATGAATGTGTTAATAAATTTCATTAATATTCTACGTGAATATTATCAATACGTAAGTCATAAATTGTATGGTTTTAATGACCATGTGATAAATAATTTTGAAAATTTTTTACAACTGTTTTTTTAATGGGTTCGCGAAAATAAATTATGTCGAATTGTATAAGAGACTTATGAGCTCATTGTTTATATAAAAGACTCTCTAACTAATTTATAATAAACGTTTATTTCCGCAGGTACATAGAAATTTTTTTTCTTCATCTAAATGATAATATCAGATTTGCAAATCAATTTTGTGATCATTTTCCCCTACAAAAATAAAATTCAATGATTTATAAATTACTTCTTCCAGCTATTGAATTGAACTACTACAACTATCGAGTACCATCAGGATACTATAACAATATACAGATACCAAATACGATTTATCTAGAAATTTTAGTTATAATTGATTATGAACTATATACTCGTGTTGGACCAAATCAAATCATCACATATGTTTTAACATTTTGGAATCAAGTTGATACATTGTATCGAAGCTTAGATCAACCTAAGTACAAACTAAATATCGCTGGAATTGTTATACCAATGGTAAGTAACTAAATACTTTTTAGATTGACTATTAAGTGAACTTCAACTTCACATTGTGCATTTCTTATTACTTTAAATGTTTTCGAATTTTTTATAAATTTTACATTCGAACACCCTCTCGAACAACCGGTTTCTAACACGAACAGGCAATTGAATCTGGAAATATTGTTCAATCAACTATGCATCTAAATCGGTTCGTTAAAAAAAAAAAAAAAACATACAAGCATTTCCGGCGAAATCCTTAATATAATCATTGAGCTTATGAGATGATTATGAACTTCGATTCGGATTTTCGATGAACATTTTATGGGGGTGATTTAACGTTAACATAGTGAAGAAGATTCATGAAGACTTTTGATACCCGAGTGAAAATTGCAGCCCTCATTTCATACTGTTTTTGGATTTTGCTACATTTTTCATTCCCAAAACAATAAATTGAACCTCTTTTTGTCCTCACGCGGGGAAAAATAATTTAGATCTCTGGTGACGTTCACTTGATCTGCGGAGATCTGATCTCGCCACAAATAAGATATACGTTACTTCTAACAGGTCTACGGCTTTTTTGAAGTGATCTACGAAGATTTGTGGAAATTGAAGAAAATTTTTTGAGATTTCCGATGACTTATTTAGCCGTTAGAAGCGAACTTGTCAAATTGCATTAATCTAAATAGATCTCCAGTGATATTATTGTAAATTCTTCAAAAATTGCTAAGACCAGTAGAGATCTCGTAAGATCACCTTAGGACTAAAACCATTGATGATCTGCTGAAATCATCAGAAATGTTCCGAAATCTATTACAAATTTTAAATTTACGTTAATCGTCGATATGTTTAGTCTTATGGTGATCTCTAAAGATCTCTAAAATGTACAGTAGTAGATCTACATTAGATCTATAGTTGATCTGCATTAGATCTACAGTAGATCTACATTAGACTTACAGCTGATCCACATAGATATACCGTAGGTATACAAAGATCTGCAGTCGTAGAAATACGCAGATCTATGGCATTAGATCTACGTAGGTCTACCGTAAAAAGTCTATATAGATCTACCGTAGTAAACCAATAGCAGATATACGTAGATTCAAAGTAGATGTACGTAAGTCTATAATCTAAGAACTACGTAGAAGTAGAATTATGTAAATCTACAGCTGTATATCTATCTAGATAACAGTAAAATATCTACTAAGATCCGCAGTAGTAGATCTATCTAGATTCACAGTAGTATATCTGTCTGTATCTACAGTAGTAGATCTACTTAGATCGATAGTAGTAGGTCAACATAAATCTAAGTTATTTTTTCTCGAGTAAAATTTTTTTTTTGTGATTATTTAGATTTAAAAAATTTTATTGATTATTTATTTCCCAAAAACATAGTAATTTTTTTTTTTAATTATTTAATGTATTCATAATTCAAATTATCAATGTTTAAATGTCTTTATGAAAGATGCTTCCTAGAATTATCTTAGTAACAAATAGAAATTACCCTATTCGATTATAAAAATTTGTCAATCGATTTTGAATACATGCACCTGATACATTTTGTTATGTTTGATTATTTGTTTTCCATACAATTATAGGATCCTGTAGTTCTGAAATATTTTCCTCAAGATTCATATAGCAGACGGTACTCCGAAAACATCAGATATCATACGCTTGTGATTGAAAATGGCAAATGGTTATACAAATCCCAAGAACTTCTGCCCCTAGACAGCTACGATATTGCAGTGACTATGACTCCGTAAGTATATTATAGTCGAGTAGTTTTTATCACTCTATTTTATCATTTTCGCATCATTATTTATCTCAGGAGCTATAGAACTCACGTGAATATTAGACTACATTATTTTTGTAGATCATAAAATTTCTTATCTAATTCACTCTCAGCATATTTATCTAACATTTCATAGATTTTTAATATTATATTGTGGGACAAGGGATTTAACAAAACGATCTCAGGCCAGGGTGAAGTTAGCTGACATCACCCGCAGTCTAAAAAAGTGTTTAATGCTGTGTTATACATTATATTTTTCATAATTACATGCATTAGAACTTAACGTTTCATGGTCAGTAGCCAGTGGGAAACAATTTAATTTAAGACTAGATCAACTATTAGCGTAAGCGTAAATTGTGGTTTGCAAATTGTAATGAAGCAGAAACTATTAATATTGTTTATTATTCACTCTGATTTCTAAAAATTTTAATTATGAAGTCAGAATTGACATTTACATAAATTAAATAAATTGTCTGAAATAATTAATAAATAACTGGCAAGCATCAGAATTGAAATTGCGAATGTCTTCAGTTAGCAGGCAGAAACATTATTTGTTTCTTCTCAAGGGATGAAACACGTAGGTTTCTGCCCGCTGACTGAAGACATTCGCAATTAACACGTTTGCTAATATTTTTTTGCCATACCGGGACCAAAAGTTCGAATTTCTGCCCTGGTTAGAGGAAAGAAAATCTTTCTTTTCTTTTATGAAAAAACAAATCATAAAAATGAGCACATATGCCATTTTTCCCACAGAGGCTAAAATATAAACTTTAAGGTGCAGATCTGGTGAAAACCAGTATATACACTATAGAGAAAAGTACGACCGAAATTAGCTTATTTTGACTGGCTGTAGAGACCCTGAAACTTAAAATTTTCATGGTCGTATCACAAAAAAGCATATTTTTAAAAAATTTAAGAACTTGGGAAATAACCGAGTTACTTAGACATTCAAAGAATCTAAAAGATTTTGACAGCCAACCAAATATTTGTCATTTATTTGTTATCAAAAGAGAGAGAAATAGTATATTACACACCAAGGAAAAAAAGTAGGCCATCCAATCCGGGTGTGTGCAATTGCCTACCCAAGCAAAAGGCAGGGGTGGCAAACATCCGGATTTGAACGTCCTACTTTCCTCCGTAGTGTGTATGCAATTTTTTATTAGATCTGTACCTGAAAGCTTAAATTTTCTCTTTTATTTGCGAGACGAATAGCGCATACGCTAATTTTTGTCATTTGTTTTCTCATATAAGAAAATAATGACTTTTTCTTTTAATTATTAATTATTATAATTTAATAATCTTTGCATCAGAAATAATTCAGGAATTAATTTCATATTAATAAAATTTAATATTATCTTAGGTTGACTAAAAAATAAAATTTATTATAGTATCTTTTTATTACCAATAAAAGACAATCTCTCTTACCATTCGATGCAAAAACTATTGTAATGTATTGAGTAGGAAGGGCTTTCGACACTCATGTATTGGCAGCACTCGCCGAACGGCTCGTAAACCAATCACACTCGTTGTCAAAAGCACCTTCCACTCAATGCGATAATGTACTATTATTGAATTTAATAAAACTCTAGAAACATGGAAAATCGGTTATTTTATTTTGTTGAAAAAAAATTTTAGACGACAAGAACAACCTGTTGCAATTTCTCCGGATGAGTATAGAGCTACTGTTGGAATTTCGGCATTGAATGGAGCATGCTCAATCGATCATCGTTATGGTCAAACAAATAGTGTTGCTATTATCTTGGATGATGGAAATTTCAGTGGTGTCCAAACAGCTGCCCATGAAATTGGCCATTTGTAACTTATTTTTCAATATTTATTTAACAATAATCAGTTGAATGCCTTAATTTTTTATTTTCGTTTCTAGACTCGGATCGAGACATGACAGATATCCTTGTCCCGAGAGTGATGGTTACATAATGGCACCGGCCTATAGTTCGACCGAAAATCGTTACAAGTGGTCAAGATGTACTTTAAGAGATTTTGCAAAATTTTTAAGGTAAATAAGTACATAAATGATTATTTAATAAATAAAAAGACCATATCGCAGTCTATAAAAAGACTGAGCGCTCGTTGTAGCTAGTTAACGATCAGCAGTTGGAACGTGAACTCATTGGAATTGACTGGATGTCATTGTGTCATTGAAACTAATAAATTCATACTCCAATCGATTTTTAAGCCCTGAATCATCGTGGATCCTAACTCCAGGCCCTTTGTTATCCCATTTCTGTCTTCGCATTATAATAGAGAGTCGAAATGAATATTTGTTACTATTGTTCGAACAGTAGTGGCCTTAACTATCGATGCTTATTTTTCTACTCTAGCGGTCCATTAAAAAAAGTCAAGGATCTCAGTTATTCTCATTATAACATCCTTCCACAATATCTGCGAGGTGACATATGAATTCGCTCACATATTTTTCAAACAAAGGCGGCTATTATTTCGTTGACTGTTTGTAACGACTAAAATTCGGATTATTCTTAACCCGATTCCATAGTAATTCGACAAATTATCAACCAAACGTTAATATAGAGTTTCGTGACCAGTCTGATTATGGCTGTGCATATCTACTAGATTATAAATCTAGATACCAGTTCTAGCCTCTTATTCAAACTCATCTTGATATTCATTGGGTTCAATTCAAATTATTAATTCAACGTCAGCGAGCCTTCATTCAGTTATTAAGTATTCAAGTTTATAGTATATTAGGTCACAAGGGATGAAACAAGACGATTTCAGACTAGGGTGAAGTTGGCTGCCCGAGCCGTAGGCGAGGGCTAATATCACCCGCAGTCTGAAATTGTGTTTCATCCTGAGTCACACACCATATTTTTCATGATTACCTGCATCGGAACTTCAAGATTCGGTGTCAGCAGCCAGTAAGAAACAAGTTAACTTCAAGCCAATGACGCGGAGAACTGTTAGAGAATGAGAAATCTGTGATTTAGTCACTTATTAAATAACAAATAAGACAAAAATATTATTTTCACTCATTTTTCAGTAATTTTATTTAGTTAATTAAACTCTCCCTTAAAAAACGAAATGAGTGAACTGAAGTGACAAGCAAACAAATGAGAGTAATAAGGATGCAAATGAACATTAACTATAGCCAACAACGGGCAGAAACAATTGTGTTTCTTCCCAAGAGAAGAAACACGCATGTTTCTGCCCGCTGTATGAAGGTATTTGTGAATTACGAATTCGCTAATAGTTGTTTGCAGCATCGGCTTCAAATTAATTTGTTTCGACTGGCTGTAGTGACACGGAAACTTTAAATTTTGATGCTGGTATCATGAAAAATGAATTGATATTTTGTTCTATATTAAATAATGGCCATTAGAGGATAGGAATAATAATTTTGTGCCAGAGCAAATATTTCTACACTAACGCAAAAAATTGAAGTAACAGAAAAATTTTAGAAATTAGTTAGTTATTTTTGCAAGGCTTTAGCTTGAAATACGCATTTTATAGCTTGAAATCTCTAGTTTCAATATCGTTCGATCAAAATTTTTTTAGAACTACAGTTATTGCGCATTCATAAGAAATATCATGAGACGGAAATTTCCGAGTTTTTTTTTTCTTTCGAAGGGTTCACGGGTAAAGGAAAAAGTTTTTCAGCTAAGCTAATGCATGGGTCAGTTATTTAACTCATTAAGCTTTAATTTGCTCTTTTATAAGCTCTGTACAACAGTTTGTCGTAGATATTAGCCTTCAACCAAAAAAGGATCATTTCAGCTGTGATCATCGATATCTCAGCTACCAATAATCACACGGTAAATTGAGGAGCGTTTTTTAAAACGAATACATCCCCTATAAGACTCCTTCAACATTATTTATGAAAACAATTTGTTTTTATCCTGAACATATATTAGAAAGAAGTATAGAATAATGGCTTTTTTTGGGTTTTCAGTAAATTAACCGCTATTTTGTAAATATTTATGAAAAGACTAATGTTGCCAAGGTTTTTATCAGCTTATTGTACTCCCAGTAACCTTGTAAATTTTTTAATCGATCTATTAGACTGTTTTTCCGGGGTGATTGGACAAAGTTTTTCAAAGCAATTCAAGGAACAAGTTTTGATCTTTAAATTGTGTACTTAATCATCATCAAAATGGAAATTTTTTTTTTTTTTGACCTCTTCCATTTTTGCATTAGTTCTCAGCAAATGTGAAGTAAAAAAAAAAGTCAAATCCAACTACAAACACTAAACGCATTGACACTAAAGCATCAGCGAGCGAAAATACGAGACCATTAGTTTCTCATCACTCAGAGTGGAAAGTACGACGGGCTCAGGCTTGACCCCAGTTTGGTTAAACTGGACTAAACCTGGTTACCAGCCCTGACCCAGGCTTGCTTGCCAGACCTGGCTCATGCATTGACAAAACAAATAAAATTAATTGAAAAAAAAGTTTTATAATTATTAACCGAGTAGAGTTCGTGATCATTAACATTTAAACTATTTAAATGAGGTAAATGACGTGAAAATAACTCGGTAAAAATTCTGCTGGGCTCTGGGCGCGAACTGCCGTCCTTCTAATTGCTGGATTTAAACGATAGCTACTGGACGAACCTAGTAATGTTGAACTAAAACTTTCATATGATCTACTTATTCATTTTACTACAACCACTCGGTTTTATGAAATATAAAGAGCAATTTTATTAATATTTTCGATTAAGATAAATAAAACAAATTACAATGATTATAATAAAAATAATAATTTCGTATTATTTTTATTATAATTCCATAATTTTAAAAAATAAAATTTATTCAATTTAATTAATTATTTATCAAAAACCCAGTTGAATTATCTTGCTCTACCACCATTATTAAAAGTAACATTTATTATAAAAATTCATGAGTTATTTCTAAATTAAATTAATTTTTGTGAGTAAAATTATAAAATTATGGTTGTTGAATGCAAATAATAACGAACTAAAATATTTTAATTATTAGTTGAAAATAACTTTAATCGAAATGTTAAGATATTTATTAATTAAAACCCATTTTAATTTAAAAATAAATAATTAATTATTTAAAAAACCATAATAGCCAGTTAATTGAATAATTCATAAAAAAACCTGGGTTAGCCAGTTCTGGCCCAAGGATGGGTAACTATAGGTATAGCCGAACTTGGATAATCTTATTTTGGCCCAATTCCGGGTTGCTATTCAATGATCAAGGCAGGGGAACCTAGTCGGCCTAAGCTCGGGTAATCATTGGGTCGGCCAAGGCTAGGTTATCCGGTTCTAGCCCAAGCCTGGGTCACCACTGAATGGCCAAGATAGGGAAACCCAGTCTCGGTCAAAGCTCGGATCATCATCATTACGGTCGAGGCTAGGTTACCCAGTCCTGGCCAAGGCTCGGGTAGTAATTGAAATGGCCAGGATTGAGTAACAATTCTTGACCCACGTATGGGTCAATATTGACGTGCCAAAGCTAGGTTCCCCAGTGCTGAGCCAAGGAGTGGCCCTGCGTTCAACTCTGGCAGCTCCTGCATGATCAGTATCTTCCAATAGCGTTTAGAAGTATTTTTCCGCAAATGCACTTTTTTGAAAATTAGATGTAAAGTAGAAAAAGAAATATAATTTTGTCAGAAGTAGATGAATCGATTCGTCAAAAATGTAAACACTCTGTTTTCTCCCAAACTGCAAAATGGATCAGATTTTCGTTTTTCGCCCATATTCCGTAAATCTTCTGTTTGTTATTTATTTATTTTCTTGTTATAATTTTCTTAGATAGCAATGTATAGTTTAGTTACAGAATGATCTATAGACATCGATTAATTACAAAAATTTTTCAGAACCAGTCCACAATGTCTTTACAATAGGCCACGGACTCTACAGTGAAGAATCGAAATTGAATAAATGTCAATAAGTATTAATAAAATTTTGTATATTAAGATTCATTATTTATAGATATCGTACTTTTGTAAAATAAAAACAACTATAATGTTTGGTGTATTGTGCCATAAAGATTACTGCCGACTTTTCTATATCCATACCTATATATCCCCATCAACATCCTTTGAAAAGTGAAATGCGTAGAAATTTTTATTGTCACGTGTAATAAATGATGTCACAGTCGTCGACTGTATTCAAATGTTACTTTTATCCGGATCTTCTTTTCAACTGAAAGAGTTTTTAAAGTCAGACGTTTTTTCATTTTTATTCTACGCTCTGTTGTTATCATGCCATCCTATACATACATATATAAATATTCTTTTTTATCTTCATTTCATCTATTTTATATTTTTTTTTTTTTTTTTTTGTGACAATATTCAAATTAATAGGTAGAGATTTTTTATTGCATTTTTTCGTTATTAATATTAATAATGTCAAATGACACGTGGGTGGTTTTAAGGGTGGATTTGATGGTATTAGAGAGGGTAGTGAGTTGTAGTACAGAGGGTGAGTTTTTAAGCCAAGGACAAATTACTACTCATTTTTATGCCACTTTAATATTACTTCGCGTCATTAAATATCTTCAAATTCATTCTGTCGTATCATCTTAAAGAATAATGACTATTTTTTGTAATATTCTATATTCAAATTATTAAATATTCATAATAATAACTATTTGAATTGCTATGATCATTTATAACTCAGGTTGAAATTTAATTCCTCCTAAAATCCTATTAGGCGTTCACTATTCTGAATGAAAAATCCACATATGACAAAAATATACTCAGAGTATCAGACAATATATGTGGCCGTTTTAACTGTATTTTGAGATCTATGATTTTCCATCTATTGAACTTCATGTTTTTCCATCATATATCTAAAGATTAGTAGGTAAATTCATGTTAATATATATGGGTATTGAATATAAAATGATATTTATACGTGTTGAAATATGTCGTCCTCAGCCTTGCGGTTCTTATTTTTTTCACCCTTCTCGTTGTCGTCTAAAACTACACAAGTCATAGTGCTGTGGTCACATGACTAATTTTTACGTCGACGCATGTCTGTAAGGATGCAGTGGGGACAGAGTCCCGAGGCTAGCCCTGCCCCCAAAATTATCGGTCAATCACTTCGATCCTGGATTAATTAGTAATAAGACACATAACTGATTCACTATTGTAATATACTAGCAATTTACTTGCGATTCTGTTAATACGGGCAGTCTACTTGCATTCTCTGTAGTTCGGGTAATTAACTTGCGTTACAATTAACATTACTGGAAATATATAGAAAAATTACTATAGTCATAGTAACATGAGGACAGTATGAAATTATTGTACAAATTACCGATAACGTAGAAATTTTAAAAATACATCGAACAGAATTTACAAGGTGCATTGTAATTTTTACAAAGCAACAGATTAAATTTTATCCAAGAAATTTATATCAACTGTCAGTAAAATTTTTTAAGTTAAATCAGAATAATCAGTAAAATATTTGTAAAAATTGAAATAAAACCATTAAATTAAAAAAAATAATCATTTTAAAAAAGCTGGGGAAAATGGGCCGCTTTCGTTCATGGCTCAATATACATACAAAAAATCAGTAATTTCAAATAAAAACATCTTAATTTTGTACAGTAAATTACAATTTATTTATTTCAATACATTAGTGTTCACAAACATTAAAAATAACAAGGCAACTGTCATAAATAGAACAACTATTATTATTATTTTTTTCTTATTATTATACATTATAATAAATGATTAGTACCAATTTTTTACGATGTAACACGATCCATCTTTTAAGAAAACATTATGAGTAATATGACATCCATATAAATCTTCAATACCTAAAACAGTCCGTATATTAGATTCATCTAAAAGTTCATAAGCACTCAAATACACATTCATTATACATCTTCATTATCCACCAAATCATCTATATTAGGTTGCTGTAACATAAAAAATTTGATTTTTAATTAATATTATTTTTGCATTAATGACGATATCGTTGATCGTGATTGGTATCCTGCAATCATATACTTTATGCCATGAATATTTATAAATAATGCGTCAATTTTTTATTGAAGTTGAATAATTAAAGTAATTACAAGAAACAAAATCTGCTTTTCCATAACCCAATTACCTCGTCAGAACTAACAGCCCTTTCATCCACTGAAAACAAATTTTCAGAAAATTGAGGTTAGAAGAAAAATAAATTAAGAAGCAAAAACATAGATCATTTTTTTACAATTTTAAAACGGCTCTACTGATAAGAAACATGCAAAATTATAAAAACCATTCAAATACGATTTATAGAATTAAAATTGGTTGAGAAATAATTTTATTTTATACAGCATTGAAATATAAATTTATACTTACTTTTAACAAGAAATACTCAATCGTCACTATTGAAAAAATCTGTCTATTGGTTGACCCTGCGGGCCAGTCCCAAAACTTGCCCTCGCAGATTTGAATCACGGTGGAAACACGGTGGATTTGTTCCATTATACCACTGTCATTACGCGGTGTATCCACCATGATTCCACGGTGGCTTGACCACTGTGTATGCACGGTGTTTTCACTGTGATTACGCGGTGGATACAGCGTGGAACCACGGTGGTGAAATAGCACAAAGCCACCGTGGAATCACGGTGGATAAACCGCGTAATCACAGTGGAAACACCGTGTATACACAGTTGTCAAGCCACCGTGGAATCACGATGGATAAACCGCGTAATCACAGTGGATACACTGTGTATACCCGGTGGTGAAATGGAACAAACCCACCGTGTAACCACGGTGAATCCACGGTGTTTCCAGCGTGATTCAAATCTGCGAGGGTGCCGCTGGTTTCGAGCTCTTTGAGCTCGTAAACATTGTTGTGAATACATTTTCGAGCTCTTCGAGCTCGAGAATACTTTTGTATCCCATTGTTTTTGAAAAAAACCGTTTTTTAGCATTGTTTTCTCCCACGATATCTCACGAACGTTACCGGCGATATATTCGCAGTATAAAATTATACTGTGCTACGCATCTGTCTACATTACATCCAGCGCTTGCACTTTCTTGTAAGTAATTTTTATTATTATAATTGGCAGTAAACGATCATTGCTATTGTTAATCATTCACTGTATCTATTACCTGTTCATCCTATTTATTTCCTGTTTTACTGGTAAGATTATTGAATAGTCTGATAAAATAAATATTAATTAAGTAACAAATCGTAATTCGACAATTGATAGGAATAATCTATAATTTTATGAGCCGTGAGGTAAGTTGATAAGTTTTCTCATACGCTGCCGTGTTGGAATAAGTGCGGGTCTTTGCTTTGCAAGAACCCGAGCCCACTGCTCTGTCCAAGTAAAATAAAATTTTTTAGAGGCCAGCCTAAGCCAGGGTTCAACCCGCGAATTCTGGTGGCTGCTGGTAAAAATCGCGAAGATGAAAAGCGATTTGTCTCAATACATACATACAGACACTCGGACACCATTCTGAGAATAGTCAGAATAGCTTCCTAGGACCTCAAAACGTCGACATCTGATGAAATTTCGACTTTCGCAAATCGGGGTGAAAACAATAACTTCCCGAATTTTTCGAAAATCGACGATTTTCTTAGCGGGAAGTTAAAAATGGTTATGAGTTATGGTACTTTAAAAAAATAGTAGTATTTTGTATCAGATTATTTTATATAATTAAATCAATTTATAAATTTCGTACACGATGCCACAGTACAGAAGAAAATTAGCAAGATGGTAGTCACGGAGATGCTTGCACGCGTATTACCACATCACGTGCTCACTTCACGAAAAAAAATAAATAGAACTGGCTACCATGTCAGATAGTAGTCAGTGCCATCTGTAGAAAAAAAAATTAAGATAGCAGTGGGTCCTATCTACATAGTACTGGTTACTCTCGACATTGTACTCAGTGCCATGTCAGATGTTACTCACTACTATCTTACATATTTCACTCTTACATATTGCCCAGTTCTATGTACATGTTTTTAATGTTTAGAATAGTACAGAAAACTATACAAACTAAAAACATAAATTGTCTTATTGAGAAGGTTATTTGCATGTTTGCATGTTTAGGTTTCCACTATATTTAAATGGTGTATTACCGTACGATGGACGGTGTGGCTCAATAAGTTATAGATCAAATTGAATGGAATATAGTATAGTGCCGGATAGCTCAACTGGTAGAGCACTCGGCGCGATACCGAATTGGTCTGGGTTCGATTCCCAGTTCGGGCTATCTATATTTTTCTCAATTTATCTATTAATTGTCTTATTGAGAAGGTTATTTGCATGTTTAGGTTTCCACTATATTTAAATATTATTAATAGATAAATTGAGAAAAATATAGATAGCCCGAACTGGGAATCGAACCCAGGCCAATTCGGTATCGCGCCGAGTGCTCTACCAGTTGAGCTATCCGGCACTATACTATATTCCATTCAATTTGATCTATAACTTATTGAGCCACACCGTCCATCGTACGGTAATACACCATTTAAATATAGTGGAAACCTAAACATGCAAACATGCAAACAGTTTTTAATATTGTATTATAATATAAGCTAAAATTTGAACCATTCAATTATTTTTTATAGGAATAAAAATTTAATCACTATTGAATTTATTCGTTAAATGATATATAAATGACTTTCAGCTAGAAAATAAAGAGTAATTTTTCAAATTTTAAATGTCCCGAACGAGCACGCGAGCAGCTTCGTTATACATCGTCACACTTTGGCAAGTTTCGGCGTCGGGACAGCTAATGTATAAAAAATAACATCGAGTTGACGAGAAAATTAATTAATATTTAAATAATTCACAAATTACAGCTCGTAGAAACTTAAATGAGGCTCATTTTATTCATTATTTTTTTTTATTCAAGTTTTATTAAGGGTTTTTTTATCCATGTGCTATAGTTTGTTAGATATTTGCGTTAAACCGGAATTTTGACTGTGTTGTTATAAAAAAACATATTTGCGACGCACGTTTTTGTTGGATTTTTTCGGTTGTCGTAGTTTTAGCATATTCTGAATCATTCTGTGGAAAAAATAGTCGGTCAGGAATTATCACCAGCACAAATCCTTAATTCGACTGGACTATTTTAAATCGTGATAATTACTATAATTTTCAAGAGTTAATACGACTGAGATATATTAAGGGCATTCTCAGACTGTAGCCCTCAAGTTTTAAACAATTTCAATGGCTTTCAACTGTTTTAACCATATGAAAATTTTATTAATTAATTAAAAAAAAAATTAAAAAAGGATAACGTAGTCGTAATTTTACCAAGGAATACAATTTTTTAAAACTGACTTGCAATTGATATTAATCAGGAGTTAAACGAAATTCGTTGAATAAATTTTAGCCTATAAAATTCGAAAATTCGAAATATTCAATTGACATAAAGATTTTACTGAAATTTATTTTACAAGTTTCGAGCAGCTTCCAATTGATATCAACTGCAAGTAATTTTTTTTTTAATCTATATCTTAGCGAAATTACGACTACGTTTTTCCTTTTTTAATTAAGGTTGTAATTTTTTTTTAATTAATTAATATAATTTTGATACGGTTATGAGAGTTGAAAGCCATTGAAATTTTTTAAAAAGTGTATTTTTCAAATTTTTTTTTTTTAGCCCGCCCCAACCAGCACAACCTCGGCTTCGCCTCGGCTTTGCAAAAGTAGGGCGGGCGGCCCCTTCCCCTCACCTTTGTCCGTATTTCCGTACTTTCGGTTGGAGATCAAGAAAAATAGTATACAACCCACGGCCAAAAAGTTGGATGCTCTGACGCAAGGAATATAGATGCCGAAGCGAAACCGAGGCATCTATGTTCCATGCGCCAGAAAATCCAACTTTCTGGCCTATGGTAGTAATATACTATTCGAGAAAGAAATGCTAAAAAATGTTTTTTTAGAAAACAATGGCATGCAAGAGTATTTTCGACCTCGAAGAGTTCGAAAATGTATTCACAATAATGTTTTTGAGGTTCTTGAGCTCGAAAACAGTGGGAAGTTTTAGGGGTGGCCCGCAGGGTCAACTGATAGACCGATTTTTCATTTTCGATTTCACATGAAAATTTGTTGGTTTACGATGTTTTAAGAAGCCTCTCCAACAATCAGCTCGGTAAAAAATTTTCAAGAGGTCGCTCACGAATTTTGAAAATATTAAAAATCATCGAAATTCGGAATTTTTGGTTCTAAATTTCTTCTTTCTTGTGGCAGCAATTGTTTATATTTGTAAAATCATGACTATGCTGAAAATTTCAGCCCAAAATTTAAATATTTAAACGGCGCTCAAGAATTTTGAATATTAACTGATAATATGTAACTAAAAGCTTGAATTAGTTTTTGTACTTTTTTATAACTCAATTATTGTCATTTTAATAAAATATAACTTTTGCATAACCAAAAATATACAGCACAGTCTTAAACAATAAAATTTGGTATGTTTTGAACAAGCGAAATAACTTACAAATTGAGTTAAAAAATAAAAAACTATGTAAATAACTTATTATTTCTATTTCTCGGGTTGTATTTTTATTCATTGTCATGTAAGTTGATGGTGATAAAATCGAGAAGCTTCATTATTAATATTTAAGGGTCGCTTAAAAACATCTAAAAGACAGCACTCGGAAACATTCAAAATTCTTGAGTGAGGTTTAAATATTTAAATTTTAGGCTTAAATTTTCAGCGTAGTCATGATTTTACAAGTATAAACTGTTGCAGCCACGAGAAAGAAAAAATTTAGAAATAAAAAATCCGAATTTCGATTATTTTTGATATTTTTAAAATTCGTGAGCGACCTCTTGAAAATTTTTGATCGAGCTGATTTTTGGAGAGGCTTTTTAAAACATCGTAAACCAACAAATTTTCATTCGAGATCGAAAAAAAAAATAGTCGGTTTTTTTGCGCCACCCTAATATATGTTTATGAATAAATACATATATAAAGTTTTGAACCAAATGTATTTCCTGACCCAGCTCGTCGAGCTGAGTTGACAGGTAGCAAAATTTTTCGAAAATTCCATTACGAGGACAAATACAATAGTTAGATTTCTATGAAATCTACTAAAAAAGAAAAAAAAATTAACAAAACATTACTACTTATAAGAGTTATTTTACGATGCAATACAAGATACACTTCGACTTTTTTCTTTCCCTCTCTTTTAATTCTCCTCTGCACCCGCAATTTGTCAACATGAATATTCATTATTTGATGATATTTCTCCGTCGCCCATTCTCAACGCCCCCTCCTTAGCCCCCTACACCCTTAACAATCTTTATTACAACCCCTGGTGCCCTTTCTCATGTCATTTTAGTACTAAACGCCACCCCTTTCCCTTTGATAATACTTGGACAAATATTTTATAATATTTATTTTTCTAGTTATTGTAAAAAAAAATATTTTTTTGTTTAATGTCATCAATTTTTTATATTAATTGCACGCTGAAATTGATATTTAACACAAAATATCAGACAATAAAGGAAATAATATTGTTTTAAATGCATGCATCATAAATCAGAATTTATGTCAATAATCGATGCATAAAACTTCATACAAATATTTCTAAACGAGAACTAATAAATAAAGACTTTAATTTGATAAACCAAAATTTTAATCAATCATCAAAATTTATAAATCATTAATATAAATATTATCTCAATATTTCTGAATTTACGACAATTTCCTAATGATTTTAAATATTCACTCCATACAAAAATTAAAAAAAAAAAAAAGAAAAACTTTTTGTCGGATTAATGTCATTACTTGTAAAATAAGTATCAAGTAACACATTGTCATGTAATTCACGTTTATTCATCTACTATCATCTGACTCTACCTTATTACAATTAGCATCCTTATACATCTAATTAGGCTGATTATTCGTGAAAGACGTTAGTTTGCTATCTGAGCTTCTTCCTACTATCCTTCTTGTCTAATATAACTCACATCCTTTCTTTATGACCGTATATACGATATCTGAGATTATTATATACTACTTTATCCAATAATTATTCATAATACTCAATAATTTTGCCATATTTATATATTAGACTGTGTCTAAAGGATCAATTTTTTTTTCAAACTTTTTTTTACGCCTAAACCAAAAGCCTTTTTCATAATTTTCCACCCCGAAAATGATGCCGTTGGTCCCATTCGATATTTTAAACTGCACGTATTCAAAACTTGAAAAACATCCCTTTGGAGCCTAAACTTTTAGAGGTGGTTCCACCCCCTAGATATGTTTTTCTGCAGCTAAAAAAAATATGTATCCCTTAGATTTTGACGGAAAATAACACAACTGCCCAATTTCAAAACACAGAACACAGTTGAAAAATTTGTGTTAAATTTAACACAAATCACATGTCTTAAACGGTCCAATCACAGGTTTAAAACTTGTTGAGATCAAATAACACATTCAACTTTAGTTAAATTTACACTTGATGGTGTCAAATAATTGACTTAAGATATTTAACCATTGAATTTTTATACACAAGAACACAAAATTTTCAACAGTGTAAGGCACAAATTTTTTAAAGTCGATATTTTGGTATTTTTAGTTTCAGTGGAATCTTGTGAACATGATTCAATACATATTTCAAAAATTTTGTTTTTGTCAGTTACTGTGTTTTGAAATTGGGCAGCCGAACATATCTCAGCCCCATCGAAATCGAAGAGTCACACTTGGGATACTTTCCTTGTTCGATAAAGATGAAATACGCAAGACCAAAGCAAGAAGCTAAACCAACCTTAGAATTAAAAACTTGACACAATTTAATAAATTAATTTAGGTTCTAAAGAATTCGATTATTCATGCAAGTGTAACTAATCTCTAATCTCTAGCGTGGAGAATATTTAGCTTAGGGTTAAACGACTCGATGAATCAGGTTACATTATGATGAGATGTTAGGTCGAAGCACATGAAAGATCTCTAGAGTCCGGTGTAGATCATCTAGAATTCGGTGGCAGTGATTGACTCTCTGGACCTGGATCTGGATTTAGTAGTGTTCGGCACTCTAAAGACTGAATAATTGGTATAACGTCAAATCAGCTCACTTTACTCGGTCTCTTCAGATGGATGTCACTGTGATTCGACATTAATTTCAGTACTTCCTTCGTGCTTTGAGACCGAAAAAGTTGTTTGTTTTATTTATTAGTTTGTACCTCCCGTATGTTACAAAAATTTTCAATTTTACTCTCTAAATTCAAAATCAACACATCATTTACTGCTTTGTACATATTATGTCGCTGATTTTACCACTGAAGAGCTTCAATGTATTTCATCAAATGAAACTTTTATATGCTTCTAAATTTACCTTAATTCTCTTCTCAACTCATATAAATTGTGCGTTAAATTTTCGGCAATATTTACAGTAATGCACGATACGCAAGAATATGCGAGCTATTAAGATTAAGTATGTGCAAGTGAGAGAACATTATTGGAATACTCATACTAAACAAAGAGCATGTTTACTAATGCGCGCGCAGTTATCCCTAGAAAGAGAGCAATAGAGTGAGAGAATTAAAATTCAGCAACGTCGTGTCTCCGTCGGTGTTATTACAATTATCTTTGTCACTTTACTGAGTTTATATTTACTCTCAGAGAGCCTCTTAAACCTAGTGAGTGTAGCGAGAATCCTCAGTATTTTCCCCTACTTTCTGATCCTTCTACCTTCTACTTCTGCTCTAACAAACAAACTAATTCTATCTATCCTTTTTTATCCTTCTTAATTTAACGTCTAATTCACTCACTCATGTTACACTATCCTTATCCTTTACCACCCTTTATTCATCTGCTCCTCTTCCCTGTCCCTCTCTTCTTTCAACCCCTTCATCGTGACCCACGACTCGCGATTTCCAGAACTATATTCCATCCCATACTGCTGCAGACTATCCGAGCCTTTCCCCGACCTCACTTATTATCTTTACGACTGGCAAGATGGAATTAAACATCGTGGGGGCACATACCCAAAATGTAATAATATTCATTACTATGCTAATGTCACGGTTACTTCGTGAAATAGTCAGTTATTGCGAAAAGTTTATGAGTATTTTTGTTATCTGTGAGTCAACATACAACATGAGCCTATTTCAATGTTTGTTGGATGATGACTGAAAATGGAAACAAATAAGAGAAAGAGCAAGCGAGGAAGGGATGAAAAGACTTGTTCCTTAAATTTAGAAAATATTTAGGATTTTTGAGTGTAAGTGTAGAGAGAACAAGATTAAAAAAAATTCAAATGGAAAAAGGTAAATAACAACGGAGTTAATTATGATCGATATGTTCTATAGCAATAGTGCATAAAATTATATAATTATTGATTATTTTTTGATAGTTTAGGTAATTAAAATAATTTTATTTTGGAAACTACTGGTAATAGAGATAAATTGCAGGAATTTCAGAACTCTGTTCGTTCCGCATAAATGTATTGAGAATAAAAATAAATCTGGAAATCAGTTGACCCTCCGGGCCAGCTCAAGAGCTCCCCGGCTTTCGAATTTAAAGAGCTTAAAAATCTTTTGTGAATACACTTTCGAGCTCGAAAAAAAATAGTCTTGCTCTGAACGATGAACCGATTACAATGAATTATTGAGTAATAACAAAAAATTGCAAAGACGAAATTCTGGTGTAATTTTTGAAACACTTAGTGAATTACATCATGAGTTTTCTAGAGAAATTAAAGGAAATTGTTATTTTTGTAATTATTTACTTCTACAATTTCTCTTAATTGAATTAACTTATTCAGACAGTTATTCCAAAGATCGGCTTGTTTAACTGTTTGGAGCTAGTTTTGTTATTATAATGATCGGTTTTATTCGTTTCAAAGAGATTTGAAAAAAATCAGTTTTCATCATTTCTTTCTTTCGTGACATCTTTCGAACTAATTAACTGATTAATATGTTATTTGGTGACAATCAATACTTTTTTATTGCACACACATACACACACACACAATTGTACACAAACTTGGACGGTATCGTAAAATTATTCAAAACAGCTTTCTAGGACCTTTAAACTGATGAAACTCCGACTTCCATAGCGGAGAGTTAAGAAATCAATGAATAATCGAAATCCTCTGATAATTTTTTTCGTTACCTATCTAAGTCGAAATTGAGGTTCTCATAAAGTGCCGTTAAGACCTCCATACTGTATAACTGAAATGTAGGGGAGACCGGGTATGGTTGTCTCACGGGTTGGTTGTCACAGCGGCCATCACAGGAAACTTAAGGAACGATTATGAACATTGGTCGGTGTCAAAGAATCACGAAGGCATCACCTCCCTTTCCACTTCGCTTCAGTCTGCTCGGAAAAATAGTGATGGAGAAACGTGCATTTTTTTTTCTGAGAATATATAAAGTTGAATTCTGGCTTCTCCATTTGAGGGACAGAATATTTTTAAATTACCAGGTTGATGTCTTGCTCCCACTAGGTGGGCAGACGGATGGAACGTCCACAGGAACTAGCTGCTAACCTTCACTGATGCCGGTCCAGAAGACCAGGTGCTCTCTTGATGACTTCTCTGAGCGCGACCAAGACGAGCTCTGAAGACTCGGTTCTTCCGTAAGGGCAAGTGATTCTAATTAGTCGATCAAACCACCAGAGCTTGATGGTTCAACATCACACAAGATCGATTTCTCACGAACTTTACTTAGCTTTCATAACGCGATACCCGAATTTGGGAACTCGTTAACCTGATTTCAAATGACCAATGTCACCGGATCAAGGAGGACTTCCTCGGCAACGATCTCTAGACAGGGACGTTGGTGGACCAAACGACCAAGATCCGAGTGGATCGTTTTAATCATCCTGCGTAATTGGGCTTTTTATCCCTCTCGTTTTTTTTTGGCATAAGTTCGGGATGAGGCTAAAGGATTAGCTGTACAGCCAGTGACAGCACTCAGGAAGAGTAGTAGGTCACCGTTGGCAGCATTCCCAGTATCAAGATAGGAGGTGAGGATCGCTGGTATCAGCGTTCCCCAATGAAAAGGTGGTTTTAATGATAACTACTACGTAGGTAGTAGTGACAGCTTTTATTGCTCAAAAACACGAACTAAGAGGCAGGACCAAGTCAACGTAAGTTTCGCCCAGAGTTCTCGACTCTCTTCGGTATCGCGATTGGCTGATTCGGCGATGATCTCCGTTGGTAATTATACATTCATCAAAATGTTAACATTGCTTATCGAGTTTCCTAGGAGAAAATCATTGTGGCGCGCGTCTCATGCATCGTCATCTGTTAGGCTATCCTCGAGCCACGGCGATTTTCTCATCACAAGAGATTTCCGTTACATTGTTGTTGGTAAAAAGAAATAATCTCACCAACAAAGCAACGATTTATTAATTTATTTATAATTCTAAGAAGACTCGAACCGTTAATTTGCCCATGGTAGCCAATAAATAATTTGAGACTTTCAAAAAAAAATTATCTGAAATATTTATTTATATGGAATTAAAGCCAGGGAGTAACAATATGTTTAGGTCATTATAGCAAATAAAATTTTTTTTGGAATGTGACTTCCGCGGATTTTGTTTAAATTCAGTGGTGTGATTCTATACATCAGAATAAAGATTCCCTGAAGAGTTGAGTTCTCAATATTGAGTATTTTTGTAGTAATTATTTTTTTAATTTTGACGTTTTTTTAGCTTCCCGCTATGAAAATTGCAAATTTTCAAAAAAAGGGAAGGTAATGGTTTCAGTCAGCTTGAATCGGTTCGTTCGTTCCAAAGATATCGTCGGACAAATATTATTTTTTTTGTTTTTTTCAGTGAAATGTGTGTTTTGTCGGTCTAACTGTTTTTTGAGCTCGGAGAGAAAAGTTTCGACAAATATGACTATGGACCCTCCTTTAGTCAATGCTGCTAGAGTATCGGCTTGCAAGAGTAATAGAATAAATGTCTTTTGGTTTCATAATTCGAAGGACTTCTTCTAATTATGCAGAAATAGAGCACTCTGAAACATTATGCTTTAGTGGTACTCTAGCAAATAAATCATGATGATCGCATAAATAATAGACAAAAAGTTCATTCGGCAGCTGAAATGGAAGGTAGATTTCTCTCTCAATGGATGTAAAAAGTTAGCTTCGTACATGCGAATCTTGTGATACATGTTAATGTGTAATCATGGTATGAAATTTGGCATGTTTTTGAAGAGTGAGGGTAAAAAACGACAGCGACTTACTTCCACAAAAAACTTTAAATAGTTGATTTTACAAAACATTGTATACATAATATACGAATCGAATCTTAAAGCGAATAAAATATTACTGTATTCATAATCTGCAATGTTTATTTAAACTTTAAATGGTTACTTCCATACACCATAGAAGATGTTGATTTTTGTTTACCGTATATTACGGTGGGTTTAGTGTAAACTAAAGTGGGTTTACCGTAAATTACGATATGTTTACCGTACTGTACGGTAAATTTCACCGTAAATTTTACCGCAAATCCAAGGTAGGCTTACACTAATTTTCATTGAATGCTAGCATATCCTTGCGGATCCAATTTGTTTTGTTTTAAATGTACCTGTACGTACAATGATTATAACTCGTCTTGGTATACATTTTATTCTGTATGTCTATTTTTGTTTTGAAGCAAATGAGTATACCCTGGTTAAAAATAGTGATTGAGAAGAATTGAAAAGTGGCCACTCCATGCAAACTGTATATCTATATATACAAACAAACGAATTGAAATTATTGAAAAGAATTCGAATTTCATCATTTTTAATTCTTTTCAATCAGTATTTTTAACCAGGATACACAAACATTGAGCAGACGTCAAATGAAATATCAAAAACTCGCTCTATTGAGATAGAATACGGCTAATCCGCCGTAGAACTGCAGGAAATCAATCGTAAACTACGGTAAATTGCGGTAAGCCCGCCGTAAATTACGGTAAATCGGTATTTTACGGTGGATTACCGTAACTGACGGTAATTTACCGTAATTTGGGTCCGTTAGGGAAGCTTGAGATATAAAATTAAAGCTTATTAAGCTAGCTTTAAGATACATTAGGTGAAAATTGTCTAAAATATTTTGTTTCGAAGTTATATGTACCTTTATAGATAAAATACAACCAACAAAATTGGATTATAACGGAAAATGCTCAAGTTATAAGGAATGAAAGTCGTATTGTCTAATTTTTTTATTCTGTCAAATCTATCAAGGATATCTAATTATTCGCTAAAAAAGTCAAAACGTTAAGTTTGAGGAAAAAAGTTAAAGCTTATTAAACAAGTTTTGAAACTATTTTTACAGAAACTGTCTATGAGTTTCAGTTTTACAGTTATATAAACTCTATCAGTAAATAAAAAAGTAAATTTTCGGAATACTCTAAAAATTTCACACAACTATAAATTCTTAACTACCCACTGATTTGGCCCATCTCCGAACTTAAGCGTAATAATCACCCATAGATTAAGTGTGGAAAATTTCATTAGGATCTGATAAGAATTGTAGGCGCAATCGTGGCGACAAAATTGGTTATATATATATATGTGGTGGTTCGGCTTCACTCCGCGAGATGGCATTTACAGCTCGCGCCTCTCGCAGTATCTCGTCCCTATGCCTGTTTCAATATATAACATTTCCAACACGTAACTTCCAACATGGCGTCTTAGGTGGGGTATACGATAAACACACCTAACTGAGGAGTCTCAGCTATTGTATACTTAAACGAAACGCCTCTCTCCCCACAAATACCTTTCTCTATCTCTCCTCTTCTTCATTATCTTCTTCATTATCTCTCACAACGTTTCACTCTTTGGTAGTTGGTGACTTATGCAGTGATTATTGCAATCTAATCCTAAAGTATCGTCGCCAAATATATATACATGTGTACTGATCATGACATTCATGTATAATTTTTTCAACCAGTGGTATTTTTAAACCTCAATCAACCACTTGTGATAGGTTATGACGAAATTTCTTGAAAAATCAATCATGAGGATGAATACATCAGTTAGATTTTAAAATAAATTGATAGCAATATTGCTAACGATAACGTGAAAATAGGTATGAAATTGTTTTAACGATTAATGTAGAAGCAGATGTTAATCTTTCCAACAATCGTTGGTATTGAATTGATAATTAAATTCGTTCGATTAAAAAATATTTCAATAGCTTAACAATTCGATTTTTTATGACATATCAAGAAAATTATAAATCTATAAATATATTTAATTGATTCGGTAATAATAATAAAGCGGATTGAGGACACTGTACTTACTTTTTATTAAAGTAATATAATGAATTTATAAATAATAATCAATTACGACTGCACCATGTTCGTGTCTTATCTAGGTGTTCCATAAGCTATATAAGTACGTTCTCCTTTTATAGACAGGATGTGTAATTTTAAGCATTCAATCACCCAGAATTTAAGTATTTTTCAAAAAACATCATTTATCAATAAAATCATCATGGAATTTCTGGCAGTAATTTTTATGATATTTTTGATGATAAATATAATTTATGCTGAAGCAATAGAAGAACACGTGATCGATCCTGACGGAGCTGATCAAGTTCCATGGCTAGTTTTTATTGCCAAGTACCCAGAAGGAAGGCTTTCATTTGGTTAGTAACAAAGAATCAAAATTTTTTATTATAATTGAAATTTTTGGAAGGAAATTATACCTTTTTTGAAGCGGAGCTTTAGTATAAACCCTGTTCAATGGTTAATAATTTTAATATTTAATTTCACTTTTACTTAAAACTTTAAGAAAGACTTACTTAGAGTTACGCAAAATAGATTTGTTTAATGATCTTTTTTCGATGAAGAATAAAGATGGGAAAAATATTAAAAAGCTTGGATCATCCAGTAGTTAGGTTGCGAGAAACAAACTTTGACTCTTTGTGGAAAAAAAAACTTTTTAAGTTTTTGATTTTTTACTATTCACATTTTGTAGATTAAATATAGTTGTTAATTGCTTACTTTAAGAACACACAGATATTTTTTTGATTTATTTAATTGCCACTTGAGATTAGTTAAGCATATGGTCTCACTTACTAAATAGCTAGTATTAGTCGTAAAAAGCAATTGAAGATTCACATAAAAAGATCCGAATCACGATAAATCACGATACAGCGGTATATCATCGTAATTTATCGTGAATTCATTGATTAACATTTTTAATTTATTGAACCACCATAACATTTATAAAGAATGACTATTTATTCGATTTTGCTCATTACGTGATAAAATGTGTGAAAATAACAGTGAAATCACGGTTATATCACTACGAGCTTACACGATCATTTACCTCGAATCACCATGTATCATGGCGAATTGGATTCATCAGGGTTCGTGATGAAATTCAGTAAAAATTATGGAAAATATCTATAAAAATTTTACGAATAAAAATTTAACAATAATTTGCGATTAACTTTAGAATTTTTACATAACTGATTGATCATATATGCGCTGATTAGGCTGAATTAATATAAAACAAGAGTTTAGTAGTCAGAAAGAGAACGTAAGTCAAGATAATAAAGGCTTACTTACTCTTCCTGGAATATGATCCCTGATATTGAACGAAGAAAAGAGATGTTGGTTGTCTGTGGAAGATTATTACCGGCCTTATTCTGTGGCCCAGCTCCGTGTCCGAAGTGTAGAAGGGTCGAAAAATCATTTATAATAAATTGTATTCGAGTTCTTAACTGAATTTATTTATTTGTTAATGATCAATTAATGAAGAAGTATTGATGATGTTCTTGTTAAAAAGTATATTTAGGAAAATTAAAAAATTTTGTTGATGAACAGTCGGTTACTGATTTACTCGAGTTTAGTGTAAGTTATTGAAGAGGGATTTACACTTCTGGGCATCAAGGGTTGTTTTTTTAAAGTGTCTAGTGATAGTACTCTAATAAAATTCAATACTCGAGGAGCTGAGTCAAATTGTCTTAGGATTTTGAACAAACTATTGATAAAAAGGAAGCTCATTTTTCGAGGAGAATTTTTAACGTAAATTGGAATAGTACAAACCATTCATGTCTATAAATTATTAATGTCTAACTAATTTCATTCAATCAAGATCATTTCTGGGGTACACTTATCCATGATCAGGCCGTTCTTGCTGCTAATGAAATGTCCTATACTGAGTAAGTTAATATGAAAACCCTAAAAGCATTGCCTTAAGTGCATTACTTGATAAAATCCCTACAGCAAGGTTTTTACAGCCTCTTCAAGAATGCTACTAGGGAATATTTCAATGAAAATTACATTTTATTATGACATATTTCCTTTTTAATTACAGTACGGCAGATTTGATGGCATTTACGAATTGCAATGTGAGGTATTATCAGACGTCCACGTGTATTCCAGAAATAGTTAAAAAAATAATACGCATTGATGGCAAAGTTGTACTTCTCATTCTTGAGAAACCATTGGAAATAAATGATCCGGAGTATAATATTATAAAATTCGCGATTGGAAATAAAAACAACAACGAAGATTGTTATATTCCTTTTATTGATTACTTCCACGAATATAATGATTTTAGTAAGTATTTGGATTTTAGAAAATTATGAAACTGATGATATCATTTGCGAAATTATAAAGTAATTCGGCTGTTTTTTATTTTTGAGAGAAATCTTAAAATAGTCACAAATTTATCTTCTTAATGAATTTAATTAAAATTTATCATGATATATATAGAGATTGCGTGGTTCCACGCATAAATCCATGCATTCCCTATCAAAAATATCCATGTAGGAACTCAGCAAAAGTACCGATATAGATTTTTACATGGATTCCTATGGGAATCTACACCATGCCAAATCCATATAAAAATCTAATACGAATTCCCAGGTGGATTTTCACCCGATTTTTTATGGGAATCTGCGCTATGTCAAACTCTATATGGGAATCTTGTATGAATTAGTAATTAGAAAAATTAACAAAAAACGTCACGTTATTGATGCAAATACCGTAAAGAGCGTTTCTGTTTTCACAAACTTTCCTGGAATACAATAACTTTGTAAGATTCTTAATTGAGTGTTTTATTAAAATTATTTGTAATTTCTATAAAGATACATTACTTCTTTATTTAATTAATAAATCAATTACTTTTTACAAATACTGATAGAAAGAGCATTAATTAATCAATTTTTCGTAATAAAATATCGTGCCATATTAATTGCTATGGATTCTGGATAAAAACGATTTGATTACCCATAAAATAAGTAATTTTATTCTTATTGAACTGAACAGATAACCTGAATTTTAGATCACTTGTCAAATTAAATATTTAGTATCAATGTAATGTTTTGTATCAATGATTGTTTTGAGTATCAGTTTAATGTTTTTTATTCGGTGATAACTGATTTAAAGATAAAAAATTAATCATCGATACTTTATCTTTATTTTTCATGCTAATTTAGTTTGAATGGAACTTGAATCATGATAATCTGTTTCCCATATTTTATAAAATAACATAAGCATGCTATCTTGGACAAATATTCTCTGGATTTTGCCATGAATTGGTAAAGCCGTCGCATCATGAATTGTTGACGAATTAAACTACATTTTTATCATCACCGCTTATCGCCGAGAAAAATTAATCACCACTACGGACGTTATATTAACACCGTTTTTGAGGTTAAATTTCATACTGATAATCTTATTACTGAGACAGCGTATACATACACTGGTAACTTCTTTGATAGTGTTGCATTCTGGGTCATAAATCTTTCTCTATTCCTAGAAACCTTAAAAATTTCAAACCACTCTACTCATGTGACTAGGTTCGCTAAGCTGGAAATAGGTCTTATTTCTTGACCCAGGCTTTCTCCACATAATTTGCATCTTATCCAAAAAATAAATACTAAGAATTTGTTTTTCTCCACATTGTACCAGTGAGTACATATTTTAATTAGTGACTGATTAAATCATTTCAGGCTTAACTAGCGTACACATCAAGACACTTTATAAAGTTAAAATTGTCAATAGTACTACAGTAATAATTCGGGACAAAAATGGATTACCAATTGATCAGTATGGTCGTAGTTATCACCGATTCACTCGAACTATCATTGTGAGTTTTTAGCAATAACTATTATGGTTATGGTTAATAATATTCAAATCATTTAATTTCTACGAAATCGATTGATTGTTAACAGCCAGAAGATGGATTTCCAGTAGTTTGTCGTGGTTCATACAATAAATATTTAATGGTTAAAATGTTTTCATCTATGGGAAATGAATTTGATGAAATGCGTGATTACTTTAACTCACCAACGGATATATGGATAACTCGAAATTTAAAACAGAAAATTGATGCTGTTATTGATAGTAATGGATTAAAGCGGAACTGTCTGCGCAATTTAGCTTGCACAGGTGAATCGTGATCGAATTGAATCGTCTTTGTAAGTCAATGTACGCTGAGAAAATGATTGCTTTTGTTAAAAATATAGTTTTCCGTGATAAAATATTTCGTTAATTTAAAATAATAATAAAAATAACATCTCATAACAATAATAATTACTTCTATTTACTGTCATCTGACCTAGATTCTTACACCTTTTATTACAGAAGAAGAACTAATACCCGACTGGTTTGTAGAATGGCAATCCGTGCTCTTCCCTAAAAAATTCTATCACCTATCCGAATGCGGTTGATACGATTTTTACTGGAATCAGAAATAACCGTATTCTGAAGGGAATTGATTTTGTGTGAGAACAGATATATAAACAGCGTGGCCACAAAAGTAGACTGGTTGGTTGCGGAGAAAATCTGTTAGTAGATTGTTGCGTCATTGAAGATGCGATCTTCTACTAACACTACTCCCCAATAGAATATATAGACTACCATAAAGAATTTGACTTAAACACCTCATGAGCTAATTTTCATTTTGCTCAAATGCCTCGGAGTCTATCGAGATACAGTAATATTAATTTACATAGAATAACATTGTTTAACGTGAATTCAAAATCTTTTGAAAAATTATGGACCAAAGAGATCCTCAAAAACCTGAATTAGTTTGAATACATCTACTTTGATCAATGCAGATGTTCACAAGGAAGTGATTCACATCTCGCGAACCATGGAGAAAAACTGCAACTACTTAAAGTTTCACCGAGAATGGACTGAAAAGCATTGCAGTTGCAAAATCTATCCCCTACGGCCTCAACCTAGAATTCTCATTGGCCAAGTCTTAAATTGACTCCCTCTATTCTTAATTCAGCCGTCTCATTGGAGCGCAGGTACCGAAATTTCCCACTCCACGCCAAACATTCTAGAACCTGGCCCTCGGGTATAGAAGAAGGGAATATGAAAGTGGCAGCGCATTAATTCTTCACCAGTCCAACTGGAAAGAATACTCTCTACAGATAGTGAGTAAGGCAATCAGCTAGTACTTACCAAAACCTGTTCAAGCGAGCAAGGCTTAAATAGTCTTCAGACCCTCTTAACAACAACCAATTCTTTTTAGAACTAACGTTGTCTTAGGTTTTTTCAGAGCTAGTCAACTAGAACTCCGGGTCAAGTAAGAACACTTTCAATCCAAATAGCTCTTCTCAAGGCTATCGTTGAACAAGCTCTTTTCAGGGCTAGTCAACTAAATCTCCAACTTAACGTTAGACTACTCGACATCTAAACGGTTATTGAAAGGACCATTCATCTCCATCTTTTAACGTAATAACTCAACGGTCTTTTTCGAGACCAAACCGGCTTTTTTCAAGGCCCCAACGCTTGCTAACGTAAGAAATTCACTTCAATATTAAACTATCAAACCAGCAGACTCTTCGTTGAACAGCAGATCTAAATCATGAAAAATTCCAATGTTTGTAATTCTGATCAGATTTAGCTATACGGAGAGAAACGTCAAGGAAATATGCCTATGCAGCATAGTAATTATTACATTACCCTGTAGTTTGTATAAGCAGTAACAAAAACATGACGTGACACAAACTATAAAGTAATGCAATTATTACTATGCTGCATAGGTATATTTACTTGACATTTCTCTTCGTGTAGATCTAAATTTTTTTTTTTCGGGAATCTATTTTTTCTTATGAACAAGAACTTGTAAATGTATGTGGTTTAAAAGTTTAATAAAATTTAACATAGTTCTAAAGAATCCTTGTAAAAACGAATCATATATGGTCATGTATGGCCATTCACCTGCATCTAAATCAATACAAAAGACTCGGTATTTCATGATCCACTCAGCGTGGTGGTTGGTACGCCAGACTTTGAACCTAAAAGACCCAGGATTGAGCCTAGCCAACACCACAATTTTTTATCGATAGAAAAAAATAATGACCTACTTCAAAGACTATTAGAATGTTTGAAACATCTGATTGTCATGAATTTTTTTTTTTATTATTTTATCAAATTTTTTTTTTGGAAATGTAGCACTATACATGGTCATATTTGGCTACATATTGCCACTTTATATTTATGGCCATGTATGGAGCATCGTATATGGATACACATGGTCATATATGATTCGTTTTCCTGTGGAGGCTTTCAGCGTTATCTTTTATGAGTGCATGAGTATAGATTAAATGAAATATAATTTTATTTTTAAATATTTATGAGAGATAGAGGTTTTTATTTTCATGTAGGTTGAAGTCTTATGCACTTATTTTATACAGATCAATAATTTCATTAAATGTAAGATTTTAGCTCTGTTTGAAATAGAACTAAAATCTTTCCTTAAATATTTCTACGACAGTACTTAAGGTGTGCATTAATAATACTTCAATTTTTTTTCAATTACAGTTCAACACTACTCATTAACAAATTCTTCCTTTATATCCAACTAATGAGTATTCTTTTATTTGTAAAATCGCTGATCGATCATATTCAATCATTAAACTATATCCTTTAGAAAATTCAAAGCATCCTCTAACACTCAATTCGTTCAATTCTCTTTGGGTCGTCGTTATAACTCCAGACATTTATACTAAGATAACGGAGAAAATTTTATCTTGGTCTCTAGAACTCTTGGTATGAACAAGACTTCGCGACAAACATGCTTGCTTTTTTTGTGAAAACTGTGTAATACACACACGGACAAGCTCATGCAAACCGTACACTGTAAACATGACCGTGTCCACGGCTTGTCCATCCGGCTGACGTTTATTTTTCTGAAGTCAACACTTTCGATTACCGTGATAGAGTATTGAAGACGCAGCTGCCCAACAAGTTTGTAGGCTGTGTTAGCAACATCTTGAGAAACTTATCCATATTTTGTCAGCAACTTCTGTGCTAGCACGGAAAGAATACATCCAGCGTCATGATTCTGCACTGCAAGCACTTTATTACCACGTTCGTTGTGGTGATAGGCGTCTAGGTCCCCGGACAAAATTTCCCCGACAGAATATCCTCGCCAAAATATTGCCGGATAAGATATCCTTACGAGAAAATATCACTAAGACAAAATATTTCCGGACAAAAGATCCCGGTGACAAAATATTGTTTCATTCCTTGAGAAATATTTATATTTTTTATCATTTCTTAATTTATATCAGTTGCTTCAATTACAAAAATTTTTTAAAAAGTATTAATATAATTTTCTTCGAAAATAGTTCGGTTCTATTGTTCATGTATGGATTTATAGACATATAAATAAATGGAGTGCAAGGTGTGCGATTTCCTCACTTTCGATGTCTGAAACATCTTCAACACGGTGGCCTGGGAGGGCATACTCAACACTCTCAAGCGGAAATTTAACGTTGAGGAGTACATTTGCAATATGACGGATGAATAGTTTAAGGACAGAGTACTTGAATACGACACGACCACGGATCCTCGCACAATAGACGTCACGGCCGGGGTGCCACACGGCGTGGTTTTCGGTACTGACTACTGTAATCTCCAGTACGATGACCTCTTGCAGAAACCCCATTCCGATATCGAATAAGTGCGCTACGCTGATAACATTGCCGGAATAGTGCTCGCTGGACGCGTCGATAAAGTGTGCAAACTAATCAACTGACTAGTGAGATACATTTGTGGCTGGCTTAATAAACACGACCTCGAATTAGCGGTGAAAAAAACTGATATAGTTGTGCTGACACGTCAGCGCTAGTTCAAAAACCATTTGACCATCAACGTGAATTCCAGAAGGGGTTTGGCGCCCTCTAGGGAGCAGACCAAGTACGTACCACCCTCTTCGTGGGTTCTGGGACTAGAACTCCAACCGTTGGCGGTGCCCACTTGTTTTGCACCGTGTAACATGTGGCAACTCCGTGGTTGCAGGAAGCCAATAGGCACCGCTGCGCGGGTGATACCAACTCTTCAGGCTGTCTAAAAAGCCTAAGAGAATCTAGCCCTTACACAATACTATCACTAGCATACAGTGATAATCACTTGGTGATGACGACGGAGGGCAATCTTTAATAGTTGCTGTCCTAGATCCAAGTGAAAATAACGTGGAAAAAACCATTTTAGGGTAATGAGTAGAAGCGGTGACTCACCAGTTATCTGCCACCTGTGGACCAATACAGAGAATTGGTACCATGTGGGACCCATTCCAAGACCCACTTCAACCAGAGTCTCTTTATTTCCCGAGATGGGAGGAGTGTGTGGGTCCAAATGAGGTCGGTCTCGTGGTGGCTGGGGGTGAGGCACCCACATGCGATGCATGCCTAAAGGGTAAGCTAATGTGAACTTATGCTCACATTTCGCTTTTATAATATATGGTGGAAATAGATTGATTAGCAAAGCGCGTGTGTGCCCAAAATGGTGAGGAAACGGTCTCCCGTCAAACGGAGGTGGACTTAACGGTCCCGTTACATTAATCAATTAATCAACGTGAATGACGCAGAGATAACAGCAAAGCGTACGATGAAACACCTACATATACAGCTTGATAAAAAGATATCTTTCTGGGAACACCTTTCCAGGTGGCCAAAAAAGCGAGCAACACAGTGTCGAACTTATCAAAAATGATGCTTAACGCGACTGGACCGAGATACGCAAAGAGGCAAGTCCTTCTAAGCGTTGTGCATTCGATCCTGCTATATGGCACAGGAATCATAGCAGACAAGCTTTGCCAAGAAAAATACAGACACAAACTAGCCTCCGTACAAAGAAGAGTGGCGCAAGCGCATATCGGACGGTGTCCGAGGCCACGATCCTAGTCTTGTCCAAGGCTATACCGATAGACCTCATGGCCATAGCACAAAAGGATCTCTTTGTGAAGAATAGTAAAAATTAGAGTTGTTTTTTCAAACATTGTTACAGGGTACAATAGAATTCCTGATAATTTAAATATTCGAAACTTGAATTTATTTACTGTCGATAACCGGTCATTGAACCCGTAAATTTTGGGTTAGTGATGTGACTCGTCAACAGGCGTCGCATGGATCACTATGACCCGAACATCAGCCACTGCTATTAGTCTAAGTTACGAGTAGCGATAAGTTGCCGGGAGTGAACCGAAGATGTCCGAGCGGAACAAAATATCTAGGACTGCGGAACGCGGATTTGATCAGAGCCAGTCAGGTGACTAAAGTGACCTGACGCATTAGTACATTCAGGTAATTATCTAAGTTTGTTCACGTTTCACATGGAACGAGGTGATTAATTTTATTAATTTTGATTATCAGGCCACCCTAGGCCGATATCTTTAATTCATTATACATTCCTATGCGTACTGATGCTCGATAGATTACTAGAAATGATATAAATCATGTTGTGAGCAAGCATTGAGAGGGACGAGGAATACTGGCAGAAACATTCGAATAAAGAGCAGAACACTAGCCAAAAACCGGACAACCACAAACGGAAAAGGAAAGCCGAACACCAGCTACAGAAACCACAGCAGACACCAGTCATAATTTATCAATTGGTTGCTGTAATATACGTCAAGGTAGAGCATAATTAATTAAGACCTACAATTAATTTATTAATTGGCAAAATTAATTATAATTGGTTACTTAATAATTTTCCGTTGGTCTCATGTATTAATTTGGTAGTCTCAGGCCTACTGGCCATTTCAACCACGCATCGAGTCTCGTGTTCTCATAAGTTCTATCGCGTCTCTTGGCCACCATTTTGTCCACAACTCTGAATTGTTTATTCAAGGCCTGTCGGCCGGAATAAAATAATTTTCCGTGCACATAATCTTGTGAATTCGGATAAATTCAGTATTAAACTATTAAATTATTTCAGTCCCATCGGCCGCTCTAAATAAATTTTTTCATAGTGTCAATAAATTAATTCAGGTCGAAATTTATTCCGTTGGCCGAATTATTCAAATAACTAATTAACAAATTACTCAGTTTTTGGCCATAAATTCAAGCCCAGATGATACCAATTTATTGGCCGATTTTTCTAGTCAATTTATAACCCTTGATTCTAGTCACGTGTAGAAATTATGCTTAGGCTAAAAATTAATTAATTAATTGGCCGAAAAAATTGCGCATTCTAGTCGTAAAAATTATCATAAATTAATTATAAAACTAAGTAAGCAAATTTCTAAATAAATTAAATTTAAAAGGGACGCCATGAATCATGGTCGGAAAATTTATTAATAGAATTGAGTAAGCGTCATGCCGGTTATGATTCTGACGGAACGGATTATTTTGCCGTAGGAAAATTTAATCGTGAAATAATTAATTAACTGAAAAAGTTATAAGTGAAAATTAATTAATACTTCAAATTAAATAAATTTAATTAATCAATAAATTAATACAGCAATTTTTATATTGAGGATGAGTATTGAAAATTAAGTTAAGGAGACTGTGATATTGAACGTACTGAAAGTACAAAGCAAAGTAAAAAATTAAGTTAATATTAAGTTAATGAAACTGTGTCTTCGATTTAGGTCCGGTGGACAAACTGAGTGAGGTTTAAGATTATGTCCAGAGGACAGTAGAATTAATATATTGCGGGTTAACGTCCAGGGGACGGTATTTAATGGAAAATTTTGGTTAACGTCCAGGGGACGGTATTTTAATAGAAAAATTGGTTAACGACCGGGCGACAAATCAATTTTATACTGTGTGGGAGCGTCTAGAGGACAATATTTTATAAAGTAAATTTCAAAAGAATTAGTTTGTCATAAGAAATATTAGTTTGTCATAAGGAAGTAGTTTGTCATAAGGAAAAATGAAAGAAAAAGGAACGTGCTTATAATAAATAAAATTAAAATTAATTCTTTATAACTATTATTTCAGCCTATTCCACAAGTCCTCTTCTCTTTCACGAAATATTACAAAAGACCCTGGTTGATTTCATTCAATAAAATTCAACATCTCCGGTTCTGTAAGGCCGAGTTCATCTTCCAGTAACGCCCTAATATTCGACTCTAACACTTAGGTGCGACCAGACCTGATAAGGTTAAACCCTCTGTTATAACATCAATCATCTTTATTTTTGACAAATTGTGGTTAATTGTCCTGTAAGGAACCTCTCTTTTAAAGGGCGGTTTTGTTTCAAATTCACCAATCCTGAGATTAACTGTCTGCCGTTGGACTACTTATTTTTAAAGCCTTAACGTCGGCGCTTTCTGGATAGTTAAAAAATGAAATTAAAAAAAAACTTTAGTATTTTTGCACTCTGCAAGTTTCAAATAAAGGTTTAAAAAAAAATCAATTGCAATGTTTAACACAGGGCCTAAAAAAAAAAATTATTTGAAATTTTGTATTTTTTAGCTTTTCGAGGTGGTCAAGTACCGTAACCTATTAATAAAAATACGAAAGATGAAATTCGATGAGCTCCGAAAAAATTTTTGGCAAACATTTTATTTACAAAATTAATAAAATCCCTCTACACAAGAACAAAGAATTTAAGCCACTTAGCTAGTAGGATCTTCCTTGTAAAGAATCAAATTTCCCAAAAAATCATCATCTGCATTTTTACTGTAAATTTCTTTAATTAATCAATGTCAATTATAAGTCCAAATTATTATAAGTAAAATGATTTTTAGAACCAATACAGAAAAAACAATCAGAGCCTGAGTAAAATTACTAAGGAGATTTCTAAAATGTATTAAATTACTTGCAAAATGCCTTAAACGGCGTCCCTATAACATGAAATGCGGCTGGGCTATAGAGAATTTTTAAAAAAATCCTAACTTTCTATGTATTTTGAATCGGAAAAAATCAAAATCAAATGTAAAGTACCCAAAATAAAAATTAAGAGCTGAAACTATCAAGAAATTTTTTTATTCAATGTGTATAACAATATTTTGAAGTGAGAGAAAAAAAAATACTCATTCCATACGAAGGATCCTAGTATACCTGTATAATAAGTTAGTCGTAACTCAAAACCTATTTAAGGCTATCATTTTTTCTAACTTAGCTGCGACGAATTCCATTCTTCGGTCATTGTTCTAATAAAAGTGTTTATTTTATCAGAGCTATTAATAGAATCGGAAATATCGATCAATTAATTTTATCTATATAATAACTCAAGTTTTACTTATTATTTCTATAGAAACGTTTTTTTTTTTTAAAAAACAAAATTTCAGCTGTTTTTTTTTTTTTTTTTTTGTACGAGAAGAAAACAACAAACATAGGTAAGCACAAAACTTATGTTTTATTAATTTGTAACTTAGCCGCTGTAATTGCATGAATTACTAAAGTGCTGCATTGAAATTACACGAAAGCAAAAATTAAAGAAACAAAATTTTTAGATATTTTTTTAGTGATTTATGAAAAGCTGAATATTCGTAAAAAATTATCGTATTGAAATTTAGAAAAGAGCATTTTAAAGCTTGAAATCTCGAGTTTTAAGATATTTGAAACAAAATTTTTTTAGATCCACGGCTTTTATGCAATTATGAGAAATGCCGCGAAATAAATTATCGAAATTTATTTTTTCCTTTCAAAAGCTCCGCAAGCTGAAAAATTTTTTTTAGCTAAACCAATTAATAGGGCAGTTAGCAACTTTATTCAGCTTTAATCTGCTTTTTTTAAGCTCGTACGACAATTCGTTGCTGAGATATCCGCCGTCAATCGAAAAAGGATCCTTTTGGCTTTAATCATCGATATCTCAGTTTCTAATCATCGCAAATCAAATCGAAGGACGGCTTTGAAAATCTTAATCAGTTCCCTACAAGACCTTTTTATGATTTGAAAGAAAAAAAAAAAATCTACCTTTAGCGTGAATTAGCAATAAGTTCAAAAAAATGACTTTTAGTTTGTTCTTCAGTAAATAAACCGCTACTTTGGTAACGTTGATGGAAAGACCAATGGTACCAGGTTCTTTCTGAGCCCAATGTACTTCCAATAACCCCTACCAATTTTCAAATTGATCCGAGAAATCGTTTTTCCGAGAAAATTGATCAGTTCTGCAAAATAATTAAAGGAACAAGTTTTGTTTCTTAAATTGTGTATTAATCATCGAAGTAAAATAATAAATTATTTTCGGGTTTTCCTTTATTTTTGCGTTATTTACTCAGTAAATATAAAGTATAAAGAAAATAAAATAGAATATCCGAAAAGTTATAAAAAAAAAGTTCCAAAATTTTTTTTTTTTTTAATATTTTTTTGAAATTTTATTATTTTTTCCCTCTACTTTATATTTGAATCGTTTATTTGAAAATCCCCATAAGTCAAGAAAACAAAATTTTTCAGGAAACACAAAAAACATTTCTTGGAAAAGCTTGACATTAAAATAATGAATAAATAATTGAATACAATAGTGTTAGTGTCCAAAAAAGATTCCAACAAGAAAAATTGAATTTTTTAACTGAAACTACTTAAAAAATTCATTCAAAGTTGATTGACTTATGGAGTTTCTCAACCAAACGAAAAAAAAAAAGTTTTAAAATCATGATTTTTTTTAAATGTTTCCACTCAAATCATTTATTACACTGATAAATGAAGTATTAAATATGTATTTGAACTCTCAAACTCAGAAATCACAAAAAATTATAACTAATTCAAACATTTTAATTAGTCATATAACAGTCAACAATTAAACAACATTTGAATTCTATTCCCCAAAAAAGCGCGAATTTGAAGTAAAAAATAAAAAAAACATTATTTCAGTACAACTAAAACTGCATATGTTCATTTGAGTCATTGACTTATGGGATTTCTCAATTAAATAAAATTCCTGGCACCCGGTTAATTTTTTTTCAACGCTGATTTGATGCGTATTTTGATTGATTTCTATGAAAGGACATCCAAGGTACCCAAAAATGCAAAAAACCAAATTTCGTAAAAAACATGACTTATGGGGTTTCTCAAATAAACGATTCATATGCAGAGTAAATAACGCAAAAACGAAAGAAAACCCGAAAATATATTTTTGTTCATTGTGATGATGATTACAGAATTTAGAGAACAAAACTTGTTCCTTTAAGAGGGGGGGGGGTAGTAGGGTTTTAAAGGTGAAAAAAAAGTATACTTTTATTATTTTTTCTCCGCGAATCGAGTAATATAATTTCATTTAACTTAATAACATATTATTGTACAACTTATAAACTATATCCAAAAAAATTTTCATTGGAAAATACTGAAAAATAAGCCGGTGACGTTGAATCTCCCGAGGCGCCTTCAAAAAAAGTTGTTTTGCCGTGAACATCATAACTCCTTACAGGATCATCTGAAAAAAAAAAAATTGATATGTATTTTAAAGGTGATGTATTTCTCGTGGTAACCACGAAGAGTTTTTTTTTTCGATTTTTTACAGCACTTGGAAGTGAAAAACGCGATTTTAGCTCAAAAACTCGCGGTTAATTTGTTATTAAAAAATAGAAAAAATTGAAAAAAAAAAACTCTCCGTGGTTACCTGTTGATTTATGAGAAGAAGTAATGTTCAAATTTTCAAAAGGATCGGTTTAGTACATTTTGAGTTTCCATTATTATTATTATTATTTATTGTTTATTGGCCATGAAGTTGTAACTCCTTGCGGCCATCCAAAACAGATACATTTAATCGTATAGTATTATTGTTGTTAACCAAGGCGATTATTTACATTTATTTAACATATTTAACATAATCAATATAGTCTCAATCCCAATCATCATTCAATCATCAAATCATTATCCACACAAATAAAGTTATCATGTTCACAAACTTCGAAAATGACGTTTTCGGGAAAATCGATTTAAAGTTTTTTATACGTGAAAATTTGAAATAAACCATCAATAAAAAAATATGAATTTCTATACTTACATCGAGTCATCAGCTTACCATCCTTTAAAAGACAACAGACGGAGAAAGAGATTCGACAAAAGAAAAGAAAATTGCAGCTGATTTCTACTAGGGGTATGTAGGGGCAGGTATAAAAATCAGGTATCACGGCCGGTCGTTCGAAACGCTGTAACTCCGTTAGTTTTACTCGGATTGACTTGAAATTTGTACACAATATTCTTGACATATTGTTCATTCAGAAAAAAAATGAAAAAAAAAAAAACAAATTTTAAAACCCTACCCCTCCCCCTTAATTGTTTTGGAAAACTGATCAATCGAATCGGAAAAACGATTCGTTGGACCAATTTGAAAATTAACAGGATCATTGAGAGAACATTGAGCTTAGAATGAACCTGGCAACATTAATCTTTCCATCGATGTTTCCAAAGAAGCAATCGATTTCCCATACAAAGTTTAGAAACCGGCCCTCAGATGGCCCATAGCCGGGTGAAGTATGATGATTATCGGCCAGTCATTGGCAACTTTTAATGGCCTATGAACGGCTAAATATACAATGATAACCCCGGTCCATGATGCTCGACTATCGGCCAAGTCAGCAAATAAATTTAATTGAAAGAAAAATTCTGTTAATTTTCTAGTATAGTTCATAATCATTAACGTTTAAACTATTTGAGTAAGGTCAATTATGCTGAAAAACCTCAATAAAAAATTCTGTTGGGCTCTACGCGCAAACTGCAGTCCTTCTGATTGCTACATCTGAACGATAGCTACTGGACGAACCTACTAATGTTGAGCTAATACTTTTAAATGATCTACTGATTCATTCTAGCAGAACCACTCGGCTTTATGAAATATAATGAGCAATTCAATTAATATTTTCGATTATTTAAAAAAAAAAATTATTTCGTACTATTTTTATTGTAATTACATTAATTTTTTTAGTAAAAATTATTTATTTTAATTAATTATTTATCACAATTCCAGTTAAATTATCTTGCTCTACCACTGTTATTGAACATGGCATTCATTATAAAAATGTATAACTTATTTTTTGATTAAATTAATTTCTATGAGTAGTTATAAAACTGCGGATGTTGATTGCAAATAATACCGAACTCAAAATCATTTTAATTGTTAGTTGTAAATATCTTTAATAAGCAAATTAAAATATTTATTAATTAAAAGTTAGTTTAAATTAAAAATAAAGGATCATCAAAGAAAGAAAACTATAGTAACAAGTTATTTGAATAATTAATCATTGATAAGTAGATTTTTTAATTGAGAAGTAAAAATCATGGACCACTGATTCACCAACAATGGCTCAACGTTGCAAACCGATAATCAGCCAGTCATAAGTAGCCATTCATTGGCCATCCATCAGCAGCGTCGTATGACTGCTGCTGGTAATTAACCAGGTTTGGGCCATTACTTATTGCCAATGCTTGGCTGAGTGACGGTAGTCAGACATCGGCCAACCTACGGCATTTTTTCCATTAACGGCGACTATGTATAGGTTACTGAAAAATCAAAAAAGCCTTTTTTTTGTAGTTATTTCTAAGAGATGTTAAAGATAGAAAATTATTTTTTTTTTAATTATGAAAAGGTCTGGTAAGTAACTTTTCAAAGTTTTCAAAGCCACCTTCCAATTCACTGTACGATCATTGGTGCAATAGCCGTAGTTCTAAGAAAATTTCGATCGAAAGATCTTGAAGCTAAAGATTTCAAGCTCTAAAACGCTTTTTTAACAATTTCGATACAATAATTTTTCAAAAAGTTCCAGCCTTCTAAGAATCACTAAAACATTTCTGAAATTTTTCTGTTCCTTCAATTTTTGGCATGAGTGTAGGTTTCCATTGCAAAAGTGACTAAGTCATAACCTGTATGCTAGTTTAATATTGTATTATAGTTATACATAATTACAAGACGGATCTTTTTTAGGTACAAAACTTGAAATGAATTCTACACTTACTGTGTTAATAAGCTTAATGATTGTAAATGTCACTTATGGATGCAGTTCAGGTAGTAATAAGCATGTTATCGATGCTAATAAAAAAGATCAAATACCGTGGCTAGCTTTCATTACAAAATATAAAGACGAGAGACTTTTTTTTGGTGAGTATTACTTATCGCTGTTTATGAGATTCATCTGTCACTAATTATTATAGTATGGAATGTTCAACTGAAATTTTTTTCCGACAGAATATTATTGGGGATCTCTTATTCACAACCGAGTTATTTTGGCTTCTAAGTATTTTGGATTCAATGAGTAATGAATTTTACATTAATAATTTCTATTTCTATACACACACATACACACACACACACACACACACATATATATATATATATATATATATATATATATATATAGGCAGATCCATTACTTTTCGACGAAAGTGTGCACGACGTGTGGGTTACCGATTTGAACGCCGATATGTTTTTTTGAAAGTAGGTTAGAAAAAGAGAGGATCCTGAAAATTTTAGCTCGATGCAATCAAATCCCGTCACTGGAGAATTTTTGTGAAATTTGAAAAAAGTTGATTTTTTAGTCATTTTCAAAAATTAATACCTCAGCTCCTATATAACAGAGCTACAATCAAAACGCCATTTTTCCCTGTCAATATTATATTTTTACGAAAAAATACATCACTGATTTAAACTCAATTCCGGCTTAGCTGCGGGCTTCTAACTGAGCCACTGTTTGAATCATTTTTTTCCGATTTTTGAAGTGCTCTTAAATCTACAATTTTTTGAGTAGAGAGATGATCAAGAGCTAAAATTTTTCGTTACAGTATGTTCTATTGATTTCTAACCTATTATTTTCTAATTGCTGCTATGTCTTTGTGTTGTAATAATAATAAAATAAATGCATGCCAGGACTGGTTGGTGGTTAGGATGTTGGAAAAATACGCATATTTAAAAATATAACAATATTTGTATTTGTCACAGCACAAAATATCACTGGGTGACAAATTAAATCGTTGATTTAATTTATCAATACTGTTAAATGTCTGAGCTCATGAATACGTAAATGATTGAATACAAATTATTGAATTGAGCTCGAGTAAATAAACGAATTAAAATAATTAAGTTGAGTTTAATTGAACACTGAGCTGATCGCAAAAATGTCAGACTGAAAAGTAACATGAAATCAGAGGTTACCGAGCGAAGTAAATTATTGAACACGTAAATTACTATTTTTAATAGCACTGGATACATAAATAATTTAGTTATTGAGTTTTAATAATAATGATCACTTAATTGAATTGAATTTAATGAGCTCATAATAAATTACACTGATTCTAATTTATTTGTTGAACACGTGGTAGCATGATTGCAGAGGCTACTGAGCGAAAAATAACTTTTGATTTAATTAAGAAATTGAGCATAATGATAATCAAATGAATAATAAAACTGAGTCTTTTATTTTGATTAGCACTTGAATTAGTTTATAAAAGAGTAGTTAAGCACCTGTACGATTTTCCGTTGAATTAACCTCCTCAGGAACAGGTTGTAGATCACTGTAATGCTAGATGTTTTTATTATTTATTTTCTGAGCTCCGGTGCTCGCAATTATAAAAATAATTATATTTTTATAGAGAGTTATGAACCCTTAATGTAATTAATTAATTACTTTTATTTATTTACTTGAGATGAGTGCAAATTTAATTGATTATAATGAACATGTGGTGTCACTTGAAATAATATGAACGCAAGATAATGGCGTCGGTCTTCTCGACACGAGGCAGGAAAAGCATACGCGCATGCGTCGCACTGCGCAAGTCAAGTTTTAATTGCCAGATACTAGGCTCTAGTAGGTGCTGCCTCTATTTGCCGGAAGTGCAACTACATTCAAATTTGAATGTAGTTGTGATTACGCAACACTTTGAAATACAGCCACAAAAAGCCGATCGATTTCTTAAAAATCACTGTTTTTTGATACCCACAACTTTTTTCTATGAACTCGAAATCTTTCAAAAATTTTAGAGATTACACATCATTCTATTTTCAAATAGCCCCGAAAATTTCCACTTGGCTTTTGACCTGGCTTCGGAGCTGTGAATTTTCAAAATTGTCGAATTTTCAACTTTATATTATGTTTTTCGGACTTTGATCATCAGTTTTATAATTTTATGGTATCAATTGATACTTTTTCGAAATCTCACAGTGAAGAAAGAGGCTAAACGGTTTAGTTTTAAGTAAAAATAAGTCATCAAGACGTCTGATTTTTTTTTTCGAGTTTTATTAGTTGTTTTTGACTTATTTAAATTGATGTATTTATTGCGTTCATCAAACGAGTTTTGACAACTGACGTTAATATCTAACTGTTATAAGAGTTGTTTACTTAGTGTTATGATTACGTAAAACATCAAAGCAAAAAAATGAGTATGGTCGTCTTATAATCCTAAACTACATATTCAACACATTATATTTAGTTGTTTGAAATCAAAATTTAAAAAAAGTACTTAGGTATGTTCACTGTCGTATAACAATTTATAAACGTAAACAATGCTCGATATGTTGACTGTTGTTGAGTACGGACTCTTTGAAATATTATTTATAATAAATGGGCAGAAAATTGAAAATGAGACGCAGTAAGTTTTTGACTAAAATGAACGTGATATAATTTTTTTTGAAAGTCTAAAAAAATCAATTTGAATATATTTTTAAACCACATAAAAAAAAACATGAATTTGTTAATAATTCGACATAAAAAAAAATTGGACGTATTAATTGTTGATTTTTCCTTATAACGAAACCATTTAGCCTCTTTCTTCACTGTGAGATTTCGAAAAAGTATCAATTGATACCGTAAAATTATAAAACTAATGATCTAAGTCCGAAAAACATAATATAAAGTTGAAAATTCGACAATTCTAAAAATTCACAGCTCCGAAGCCAGGTCAAAACCGAAGTTGAAATTTTCGGTGCTATTTGAAAATAGAACGATGTGTAATCTCTAAAATTTTTGAAAGATTTCGAGTTTATAGAAAAAAGTTGTGGGTATCTAAAAACAGTGATTTTTAAGAAATCGATCGGCTTCATGTGGCTGTATTTCAAAGACACAGCAGCAATTAGAAAATAGTAGGTTAAAAATCGATAGAACATACTTTAACGAAAAATTTTAGCTCTTGATCATCTCTCTACTCAAAAAATTGTAGATTTTAGAGCACTTTAAAAATCGGAAAAAAATTATTCAAACAGTGGCTCAGTTAAAAGCCCACAGCTAAGCCGGAATTAAGTTCAAATCAGTGATGTATTTTTTTCTTGAAAATATAATGTTGACAGAGAAAAATGGCGTCTTGATTGAAGCTCTAAGTTATATAGGAGCTGAGGTATTAATTTTTGAAAATGACTAAAAAATCAACTTTTTTCAAATTTCACAAAAATTTGCAAGCGGCTAGATTTGATTGCATCGAGCTAAAATTTTTAGGATCCTTTCTTTTTCTAACCTACTTTAAAAAAAAAATATCGGCGTTCAAATCGGTGACCCACCGTTGGAAAAATCCAGAATATTCTAGTTCGAAACAACGAAATTATTGTAGAATATTCTTTGTGACTGCAAGAAAAGTTTACATAAAAAAAACTCAAGCTAGGAGAGAGTTGAGACGTTCCAGATATGGACGTCCCGATCAAGCGCTACGTTGTACCCATAGTTTATAGCCCCAGCGAGTGCTGCAAAGTCGTAAAAAAAGGGCTCTCGGGTTGCCTGGCTCGAAGGACGAGTTGTTAAAATTAGAAAGTTTAGGTAGAATTTTACAAATATTAAGAATATTTGAAGTATAATATTTTATCATTTTATTTAGAATTTTAAACGACAAAGTGATGTATTTTTATGTTGGATTATTCCAACAAAATTGAATCAATCGATTTCAAAATCTATTCAGCTTTAGAACTCAATAAAACGCTTCAATTGCCACCTTAACTGTCTCATTGATGTTGTTAAAGAAATAATGGTAAAAAGCGCTTTGTTTCGAAACCAACGGCATCCAAAAGAATTTATGAGCTCGAAGAACTCGAAAACGTATTCACAACAATGTTTCCGAGCTCAAGGAGCTCGAAAATAGTGGGAAGCTTTAGGGCTGGCGTATGTACATCTAATTTTATTTTTTGCGTATAAAAAAAATATGAATTTTATCCCGGGAAAAAATGATCAGACCTGATCAGACATGAACAGGCATGAGTCTTCAGGCCTGATCAGACATGAAAAATGACCATGCCTGACCAGGCATGTTCAGGTCTGATCAGGTATGTTCATGTCTGTTCATGCCCATCCGGGTAAAAAAATTATATATAAAATTGGCCCTATATAATTATATATAATTACGTATAACTATATTCAATTATACATGTATATAGTTATTGCTATAAAAATACAGGCATAAACAGGCATGATCAGGCCTGAGTGTATTCAACGCTTCAGACATGAACAGACATGAACAGGCATGGACAGGTATGATCAGGCCTGATCATGTCTAATTTCAGGCCTAATCATACATGAACAGGCATGATCAGGTCTAATTTAAGGCCTGATCATACATGAACAGGCATGGTCAGGTCTGATCATTTTTTTCCGGAATATAATCAAATCTATCGTAATACAAAGTTAGTTCTAAAGTCATATATGATCAAATTGTCTTTCGTTCCGGGTATTAAAAGCCCGATAACATTTTACTGGTTAGAATTACGACAAAATTATTCCAAAGCTTTTTTGTAGAGAGTTGGATTCCCTGATATGTTCATCGGAATAGGGAAAAAAAAATTTTTTGTAGTTCCAACTGAAGAAAACGAAAGATAAAAAAAACTTTTCACAAACTATTTATATGGAAAATCAAAAAATGATCGAGCACTGGGTAAAATTTCTTTCATACCTTCGAGGAATTTTTGAAACGATGGTACTGAAAAAAAAAATGATGTTTTTTTCGCACCGCTCTAATATATATACTAACCGTTTTCCACCCAGCTTAAAATTAGAGCTCGAAAATACTCTTAAAAGCGATTGTTTTGTATGAGCTTTACAAGCTCAGACAAGTTACGTTTTATGTGGAAGCTTGAAAATTTAAGAATCGAAAATAAATAATTCAAGTAGAAATCAATATGAGTGACTACAATAAGGATTTAAATGAGTATTCAAGAAAGTATCCGAGAAAAATGTTAAAAACGGTGTTTTTTCGATTTTTTATGATAATATGATTCTAACGAAAGAACGGGTTGCATCACATTATATGGGGATTTAAAAAAATCATGATGACAAAGATTTACTATGATTTCGAACAAATTTTATTACATTATATGATGATTTATTCGGGAAAAATGCCATAAAATGTTGTATTTTTAACTTTTCGATATCTTTTGAAAGAATTGAACGATTTTGATGTTCAAAGCGGCAATTGGTGCGTTTTATTGAGTTCTATAGCTGATTAGATTTTGGAATCGTTCGATTAAGCTATTTCTGAAAAATTTTTAAAAAAACTAACAAATAAAAAATTTTTTTTGCATTTCATCTTTATTTTAGAGTCCATTTGATCGATCGATTTGAAAATTCCACGGAAATCGAATTCGGTTGATTTCTCGCTCGGTCAATTTATCAAAAAGACATGAAGAGTTTTAACATCGATACACACGCACACACACATACACAGATGCACACACACATACATGCAGTCAATCGGACATCATTCTGAAGATGGTCGAAATAGCTTTCTAGGAATCCAAACCGTCGATATCTGATGAAAACTCGATTTCCGAAAATTGAGATGAAAACAATAACTTCCTGAATTTCTGAAAATTTACAATTTTCTTAGCGGGAAGTTAAAAAAGTTTAGACTATTGATTTTATCGTTTTGTAATTAATATTCATTTAGAACTTCGTTTGTTAGTTGTTTGTTCATAAATCGTAGAAGTTTTGACACCACCCCCCTCCTTGCTTGTCTACTTTAGAGTCAATTTTCTCAAAATAATTTTCACTGTTAAATTTTTGTATCGTAGGTAATGTTCATTTTTAATTTCTAGACTGTTAGTCTTACGGTTAAAAAACGTGATAATTTTTAAGTTCAGGCGAACACTTTGAACTGCAGCTGTTATTCACTTTAAATTTCATTTTTTGTGGCAATGGGTACTATTTTCTCTTATACGCGTTATCACAATAATTTCACAGAAATTTTGTAGTTCGATGAGCCACAATTAATTTTTTCTGTACAGACCAGGAATGTCATCGGAGGTTGAGGGAAAGCAGGAGGGGTAGATCACATAAGGGAATGCTCCCTGCAATACATTATCATCTTAGTTGTTCCTTTGATCATTCATCGGAAAATACATTTGAAAATATAATTATGTCTTTCTTATTAGTACCGTAGACTTAATGGCTTTTACGGACTGTAACATAATGGATTATCGACCACTCAAATGTCAATCTGCTCAAGTAAAGAATATCTTCCATCATGAAGTATTTACGCTTCTTATTCTTTCAACGTTTCTGGGAGCCAAAGGTTCAGCTGGAAGCGTCATTAAGTTATCACCAATTACAAGTGGTGATTATGAAAACTGTCTTATACCGTATATAGACACTATGCAGGTACACGATGACAATGGCAAGTAATTCTTACGTTAAATGGACAATTCTCAAAAAAGTTAAGTCGTTTTCAGCTAACTAAGTGAATTATCAACTATGACATCTTTTAGGTCCTTACAAGGTTTTCATAAAGACTTGTGTGAAAGCCCGTATGAAGTATGGATTAGTTTCATTGGTTCGTGACGAAAATGGATTGCTTTTGGATCAGTTTGATAGAACATATGAATCAAGTTTTGTTTCCGTTATCGTAAGTAGTTGAATTCAATAGTTTTCGCACAACTTAAATGCAACATATCGAAGGCGTTTCAGTATTACACATAAGTTTATAAACTTAAAGGTATACCTTTAATAGTGCACATCAAATCTTATTTACTTCTGTGCTGCGTGACGAGTATTCAACTATGAAAGACGTTTGTTGGCTACTTATAGCGTTCTGTAAAAGAAATCTAGATAATGAAGACAATGTTTAAGGTAGATTCACTATCTCGTGAAAAAATATGAGAACTGATGAGAGATGGCCAGATGTGGCCAGATATATCTTTAAGCTCCTCCATATTGGAAGCAGTAGAATGTTCCGGGGCTGGCCCACAGGGTTAACCGTTTCCCAGATTTTTTTATTTGCACACGACTCAGTCTTGTGCCGCACAGGAACCAGTCGCGTTTCAATTTTTTTATGTTCCTTCTTCGTTACTTCATGAACCGCCTAATTAGCGTTCGTATAGCATGTTCAAGGGCACCTACTGAATAATCGATATGATTTTATCGAATGATTACATTATTAATTCGTGCTGGGTTAACTCTTGGTGCTGCGTTTGAGCTTGGAGTGATTCACATCTGAAAATTTTCAAAGAGACAGAAAGTTATTGATTTTGACCCGATTTTCGAAAAACAAGTTTTGAAGGAATTCCGATATCTTGAGGTCGTAGAAAGCTATTCTGAATGCTTTCTGGGAAATGGCTGAGTTTATATTTAGATTTAGATTTAGATCATTTATTTTATGCCAAAGCCTAATGGCCAGATGGCAAAATACAATTACATAACATGATTATAAAATAAATAGTGTACAATACAAATTTCTCACAATCTTTATAATCTTTGTAATCTTTATAATAGGTAACTTGAAAAAATTTAAACAATTTAAAAATTAACAATATAAAATATTAATTTTGATATATAAGATCAATAATAATTGTAATGATAAGATTTTAATATTTAGATTTTAGTATTTAGATTTAGATTTTTCTGATAAGTTCATATAATATATACATCACATTGAGAGTATTCGAAGTATATGATCAGTTTTATTTTAAGCATCTAAGCTTAATAAGTGATCAAAAGTTTTATTCTTAAATACTTCAAGACTAGATAAATTGACAATGTCAGACGGTAGTTCATGCCATAAGCGCATGGCAGTTACAACAAAAAAATACTCATAATTTGTAGTCGTAAAAGCTGGTATTTTAAAGTTTATATGATTCTTTTTAGCAGCTAATCGGTCTAAACGTCTCACATCATCATCATCAACGAATAACTCACGAAGGTAACTCGGTTTTCCAATAGATAGAGTAATTTGTAAAAATAAGTTGCCAAATAATATAATCTCAGCTTTAGACTGTACATGGCAGGATTGATTTTACTGACTACCTTTGACACATGTAAATTCCAAGATAGTGTATTTGCTATATGGACACCCAGCCATTTGGCCGATTCAGAGTAGGGTATAACCACACCATTCACAACAATAGGCAGTAACTGCTCTTGCTTTAATAAATTTAAGTTTCTTCCTGAACCTAGTATCATGGCTTTTGTTTTATTTAGATTAACTTCAAGGCCATTTTCAGTTGCCCAATCAGCAACGGATTGGGCATCAGCTGAAATTTTTCCAATTGCTTCATGATACTGATAACGGTAAAAGTGCAAGTAGATGTATTTATCATCAGCAAATAGTCCATGTTTACTGTAGCACGAGCGATCAGCTACAGAATTCATCACTAGTAAGAATAATATGGTCCCAAGGACTGACCCTTGAGGGACCCCGGAAGTAATCTCAAGAAATTCAACTGGTAAACCTTCATCGCTCAATACTGATTGTGACCTATTACTCAAGTATGAGAAAAACCAGGTTATAACATTAACAGAAAAGCCTAGTTCAATCAAGGCTCTCAAGATGATCTTATATAAGAATGTGTTTAAGCTAAAAAGGGCCAGCAAAGTATTACAAAATAATATTTTTAAGCTCAAAAACACGAAATATTATGGGACTGAACCAAATCTTGAAATATTTTAAAGACACAGAGGGTCTTATCTGCGTGTCGGTTCAACTCTTACACAATTATTATATACACATCAAATATTTCAGTGAATCAATCATCTTAGCTGTATTCTGAAACGAACAAAAATGTTACTTAATATATTTTTATTACAGCAATTGAGGATTGCACTACTGAGTTTTTGGTTTTGTTTTCCACTTATAACTTTGCACAACTAATTTAATAATTTTTCTTTACAGCCAACAGATGGGCATCCTCTTATTTGTGAAATTTCCGATCAAGCATATTCACTCATCAAACTATATTCTTCAGAAAATTCAAAACATCCTATAACAGTCGATTCCTTAAATTTTCCGTCGGACCTTGTCATAACTCGAGATATTTATAGTAATATTTCAACGAAAATTTCATCATATAATATTCGTAACTGTCCTGCCCCACAAATGTGTCATTTACTCAAATTTTATTGAAATTGTATCGCTGATACTATTATTAATAGCTATTTTTGATTTAAAATTATAACAGAAATGATGATTAAGTGACACCGAATGTTCACAAAAAATTGGTTAAAATAATTGATTTGTTTTTATTTATAAATTACTATGTTAAAAATCTTATATAGAAATCTGAATAAAAACTACATACTATCCTTAATATGGTCTAATTATTTGAAGCAAATCGGAGAACTCTTTTCATATTAGTTTATGTTTTCGCAATTACAATTGATGACCTGGAAAAAAAGGTAAGAGAGGTCTGCAGTCGATAACTCGTCAGTAACCTGTGACCCAATATGATTTCTTTAAAGCGAGCGTCCATTAATGACTTGAGGCGTTTAGGGGGATGGGGGGAGGGGTGAGCCAAACCCTCACCTAATCTCACGAGGGGGATTAAATTAGATTAGATAATAAATTTATTGTTCGGGAGTGGTTGAACAAAATAGATTATAAATAAAGTATAATATTAATAATAAGTAAATTATTAACATTAGGGTGATCCAAAAAAAAACAAATTTTTTTTTTTTCTTGGAAACAGGTTCAAAAGTTTCATTTAGATAAAAAAAGACGCCTGTGAAAATTAGAGCTCTTAATATTAACAATAGTAGGTTCCTCATCGCACTTTTCTATTTTCCATAAGAATAACATGGAAAAAATTTTTATTACGTCTTCTGATTTTTATAAGTAGCTAACGATGCATCATAGGAATAATTGGCAAACATTTTTTTGTAGGGAATTGAATGCTCTACAAAAAAAGATTCTTATCATTTTTTAAGGAATCTATTTGTTCAAAAGTTATTTGAGGTTGAAGTCGAATTCATATTAAATTTTGAAATTTTCTTACTTTTCCGGCGAAACTATCAAACCTATTACAAAATATCATTGGACCTTTTTTGTAGACAATTTTATTCCCTAGAAGTTTTATTCATAAAGTTTTTTCGAATTCCGCATTGTTTTCTAGTTTTTTTTATTTTAATGTCATGCTTATAAAAAAAATAGTCTTTTGATCGATTTTAAGAACTTGGAAGTTGCTATCCTGGAACAGTCTTCAGCTGGGATCATAAAACTTATAAGTTAAGTGACCTATGACTTCCTCAACGGTACAAGTGGTCATAGCTTGTTTTCTGAGGCCTGTCAGACTAAACAATTCAAAACGACCAAACGGCTTCTACAACAGCAATGGTCACAAAATTACTGTTGAGGCCTGCCTAACCAAAACTCTGAAACTGGTCCCACTCTGCATCCGTCAAATTCCGTATATACTGGAGCTCTAATGAGCTTCTAATTCTTTATTCTAATTTTTCTCAATAAAAACCCATAACTGTAGCCAAACGTTACTCAATATTCAATTCTTAAACTTAAACTTAATCAAAATCGTTAATTACTGTAAGCTAAATCATAAGTCTTGAATTACTATGCTCCGAAATACAATAAAATCAGCTAGTGATTGTGACATTCACCTTGATCTGACCCCTATGCGAAAAATAACATTACAAGCTTAAGATCAAGTCCAAAGCCAATTCCATGATATACAGCGGCACAGAAATAAATATGGCGAAGCAGAAGAGCATTCACCAGAGTTTTACGCGTGTTGACGTCAGTGTAGCTGCGTAGGCCGTGCAATCGATAGAGAGTAGAGTAGACTTTGGCCGAGATATGCTTCCCATAGTCTTCAAAAGTTAATTTGGAGTCTAGATAGACACCAAGGTTCCTGACAGTGGATACAATGGGTATCACTACGCCATTGCAGCCAAGTTTAATGGCCAATTGGTCAATTATATTTATCTAGAAAGCAGAGCCAAATATGATAGCCTTGGTCTCGCTTGGATTTAATTTCAGGTGATTTGTTGCAGCCCAAGCATGAATATGACTAATATCATCATTGATCAGTCGGATAAACTCATCCAGCTGATGGGGTAAACACGCCAGATAAATTTGTAGGTTATCTACTTACAGAAGGCATTTACAGAACCAAATGCACATACCAATGTCGTTAACGAAGAAGAGTGATAACAACAGCGTACCCAGTATTGATCCTTGGTGGACACCAGCATTAGTATCGGTCCAGTCAATGAGGCTCTCACTAGAATCTCTAACAGCTATGGATCTGCCAGTCAGATATACAGCAATCTACCTAAATGCTGTAGGAAATCCAATTATGACTAGCTTCCTAATTAAGAGATCAGGATCAACCGAGTCAAAAACCTTGGAGAAGTCAAATAGAATCAGGAGAGTGACTATGCGTTTATCCATGTTGAACCGAATACATTGACTAACTTGATGAGAGCTTTCTGCGTTCTATGCCTAGTTATAAATTTACATTGTAGAGGATCAAGAAGATCATGTTCAGTTAAGTACTTCGTGATCAGGTCAAACACCAGTCTCTCCAAGACTTTGCTCAGGACAAGAAGCAGCGCAATAGGCCTGTAATTCTGGAAGGGTTAGGCACTTTATTAACAGTTACAAAAACCGATCTCTCCCAGGACTTCGGGAAAATTGATTTGCCCAGTGATCGATTAAAAATATCGGCGATGAAGGTCAGAAGACGACAGGGTAAAATGAACCATTCTCCTGAAGATCCTATCTGCACTAACCGCAACTAAAAGCTAGTTCAGGATGGTGACCCAGATTTTTAGGCATATTAGCAGGGAGTGTCCGAAAATGATCAACGATCGACACCACAGCAAACGCATGACATAGCTCAGTGACATCAACAGCAAGTCTTCCGATTTGAGTGGCCTGAAGAAGTCCAAGTTTACGCAGTTCATGCCACATAGAACCACTGTTAAATTTCATCAGCCGAGATTGGTAATAAGCGGCTCTAGCTTCTCTCACAGCAGCTCAGAGATGTTCTATAGTCCTGCGATACTCAGTTAGCAGGGCTGAAGACCTGTTGCGACGAAAACGCTTGTAAAGCGTGCGCAGACGATGCTTTGACTCTTTTAGACCGCGGGTCATCCGGGGTGTATGCTCTGGTCAGTTGACAGTGACACTTTTTAGAGGAGAAATATTGATGACATGAGTTAAGCTATTCGTGAAACACACAACCACACGGTGAATTTTCAAAGTAGTTTATCTGTTATTTCTACCGCAATTCTATGCGTGCTTTTTTATATTTTGCTGAAATTCCTTAACGAGCGCAAGTGCTGACAAATACATTTTTAATTGAGTTAAAAACGAAGAATTGTTTTCAATTATTGTTTTAAGTTGAGAAATACGATGACCGGGACTGCTGCAACCAACGTCAGAGTGCTCTACATATGATTCTTCATGACCGTTTTTGTCATCTCCTTACCCTATCACTCAAGTTGATGGGCATCCGACGATCCCGGACCCTGAAAAGCATGATGGAAAGTTATGTGCTCCCTTCTTGATCCACTACTGCCTACCGATTCAACCTTTGCACGCCTCCATCAGAATGCCCTATGATCTCTATTGCCCAAGTGTACGTGGTTATCTGGAAAAAGATGCTGCAGTACATGCGGTATCTACTTTTCATCTATCACAAGAGCCGTAGAGCACTGGCGTGCGACCCATAGTGCACCTGCTGCAACAGCGCGCAAAGTGTGACTCTCACAGATTGTCACACGTCAAGCTATTAAGCTTCTGTGTGCAAGTGATAATGGTTTAGAATTGCTAAATCAGATCGAGGTTGAAGAAGCAGATAATTTTACTGAAAATTACATGGGCATGTTGGTTTCAGTAGTCACTCTTGAGACCATACATGAGTCTCCGTGGACTGAATTAGAATGAATATTCTGTTACAAATTTTAAAAGTTTCTACTTAAGTATTTGATTATCCGATTTTTTCGCTGTGATTCTAATTCTAATTAATTAGGTTAGGCCACTGACTAGAGCAATAGATTTTCTGGCATGTGGCTTACACAATGGGCCTAGAAAATCTTACGATGCAATAATTCCGGCCACTTTCCTGGAATAATTGACGACGCTCTAAATCCATCCTGTTCGCGCGGATTTAGTAAGACATTGTCTGGCTTTTGATAAGATTTTATATAAAAGTACGATTACTTAATCAATTGCTTAATTGACTAGATACGGAATAACCTCGACGGACGACTACGTATTTTAATTTAATTAAGATTCTGGCCTAGGCCTAGATTAATAATTTAACGAATACCAGTTACAAAATTTGCTGATACTTCTTTTTCTCTATCCTTGTTCCAGTGCGTGTCGTCTGGTTCCTTTGTCTCGTAAGCGGTCTCGTCCTCTGTTTTTCTAACTCCTCTGTCTCTCCTCGAACTTTTCCCCCTGTCTTTTCTTCTTCACCTACTTTTCCAGATCAATTAATATCTAGTTATAGAGAATACCGGCTAATTTCCTGGTGAATACCACAGTAAAGTTGTCGAATTATCGCTTGGTTCCACAGTCGTGACCAAGTACAGAATTGATGATTACCTGATTGCACTCGAACGTCCAACTGGTAGCCTGGTCGTTCAGGTTGTGTCCCGATCTTATTTTGTCAGCCAATCATAAATTAATTACGTCATACGGATTCGGCGACTTCCGGAAAATAGGCCACGCCTACTTATAACAGAGTGGGACTGTCGAGCAAGTCCCTCCAACTTCCACTTCCGACGCCAAGTCACGCAGTATCTCAGATAACCCCGGCGTAGTTGAAGTATTTATCGACGGCTCGCATAATAGATAATAAATTTTAAAAAATTTGGAAAATCGAAAGTGCATGCCTCGAACACTCATATTGCAATAAAATAAATTATTAATTTTCTTTTTATAATTCAAAATTTTTTAATAAACATGTAGACATTCATTGTTTTTTATTTTTTTTTTTTTAATTAAGTTGATTGGATGACAGTTGGCAAGCCGATTTGTCGCAACATAATAAAAAAAAATGTGCGGAATCAATTCGGCCAATTAATTAATTAATTCTGGGCCTGAATATAATTCACACACGTGACTAGAATAAGAGGTTATAATTTGATTACATAATTCGGCCAATGATTTAGAATCACCCGAGCCTGAATTTAGTTGTAACGCGATAAGGAAAATTAATTTATAACGGCCGACGGACCTGGAATAAATGAATAAATTATTATTGAAGTTATTTAGAATACAGAGTCACGAACACAAAATTGTAAGACTGAAAGAGAGACGCGATCGAAATTTCTAGAATTTTGTACGAGACACTACACGTGGTTGTAACGGCCAATGGACCTGAAACTTCCCATTAATACGCGAGAACAATTTAATTTATAAGCATCAAATTACAATTCATTCGGCCAATTAAATAATTAATTTTAGGCCTTAATTAATCATAATTTACCTCGATACAATATTTTGCAATCAACCGACGAGCTGTTAGCTGATGTTCTGCTTACTTTAGCTGGTATTCCGCTTGCTTCAGCTGGCGGTCTGCAATTTTTTTCTTGATTTTGTTGGTCTCATCTCGTTCTCTCGTCTCATTTCAATTGAATTATAATTGGTACTTATAATCTGTATACTCGATGCGTCTTGCACTTTCAGTCGTCCAACCATCTCTCTTGATTTTTGATTCAGCACTCACTTATATCTTCTTCGATTCGGGTCTCTTCGATTCGCCCCAGGAAAACTCATCCCTACTAATTAATTAGCCGAGGAGAGAGACAGATGTTCCGAGTTTCACTGATTAGTGACACCCGGTGAGACTTCGAATCTCTTAATTTAATATACTGGATTGTAATTAGGACCTGTTATCAACCGTGGACGAATTCAAATTCCAAAATCAATAAATAGTCATGGGAATCTATTTTACCCTGTTACAAAATCCAGTATTGAAAATTATCAATTTATGGAAATTTAGGTAGTTTTGTAAAACTTCATGAAGTTTCATATAATTTTTTGAAATCCTTAAAATTAAGTAAAATCTATTTATTATATGTCGCATACTTTATTTATAAAATTGTCAGTTCTTCCTAAATTATGTAAGATTTTATCAAATCTTATAAAATTTATTGTGGAAGTTTAAAACTCCATATCTCGATAAATATACTATTTAGTCGTACGCGATGAAATGCGTGCGTCAGTGCAATGGATAGCCGTAAGGACATAGAATCGCAAAGATTCAGGTTCGAGCCCAGCAGTCAACTAGATTTATTTATTAATAAAAAACACATTTAAACCCTCAGAAATGCCTTTATCGATTAGATCATTATATAAGATGTTGTTACGTCCAAAATGTGGTGTCTTGTATCGTGATTTTGGACATAATTTATTATTTTTATTTTCGGCCCTAGTCTTTCGACCTCTAGACCGGGATCACACTGAGTGTAATTATCCGGGAGGTGTGTTGAAATAAAAGATGTTGGATATACAATCTAAATTACTCTATATTATACAATTAACAATTTCGATGATATGAATACAATAAAACCTGATATTATTTTATAAAGGTATTAGGTGGCTAATCAGCCGACTCTAATTTACAATAAAATTCGTTTTAATAACTAGAGAGGACTATAGAATTTTGAATACAATACAACTTTCACGATATTTCCGTGTGTTGGAAATGTTTCTGTTTTAATATAACATAAACTTAAAAATTACAGTACCTGTGGTCGCAGCAACTGGATGTTTGTATGGTCGTAGTTTACACTGACTCTATGTATTACTTTCGCTTACAATTTTATTTTAACCGTTAAATTTAGACTTATGAAACCATTAATTTTAATAAAATGCTTGATAATGTAAGTGTGCGGACGTGTGTATAATATAAACTAGTACGGAACTAGTGTAAAAGCGTGAGAGCACTGTATAAAACTGAACTAGTACGGAACTAGTGTAACTTAACTTTTGTGAAGACACTGTGACTTGAACTTCACTGCCTCAATGGAACTCTTGTCCGGGACTGACTATTTTTGTGTTTAACGAACCTTTTTATGTTTTCTTATCGGATCCTATTTCGTCTATTGTTTGGGGGAAAACTGTGTCCAATCGGAACACAGTTCCTATGGGTCCTTTCCCTTTCTCTATGATTTTCACCTTAGGAAAGCGGTAAGGGCACACCCCTATGTGGGCCTATGTGCGTACGCACCCACACATACATTCACATGTACAATATTTTACTTATAACAATAGAATTTTAATTTTATTTAACATTATATTTTTTGATTGGCGTTGAGCCTATTTTATTTATTTCTTGTTATAAGTTTATTTACTTAGATATTACTATTTTTGTTAGTCAATTTTGATGATGTTAGAATTAAATCCTAATTTGAATCTAAAAATAGGTGGCTAGCAGCCGACTCTATTTATAATATAAAAGAGAATAAAAATTATTAAGATTATATAAAAAAAAAGAAAATATTATCAGGTGGCTAGTCAGCCGACTCTAATTTACAACATTCAAAATTTTAAATTTAAAATTACTCGTAACTACTCCTTTGTAAGAATTATTTATTAAATTTTTAATTATTCCTTTAATTAAAGTTGACATTTCTTCAATTGACGTTGAGAATTTGTTTATTTGAATATTCTTTTATTTTAAGAAGTATTATGTTTTAGAAATTATTTATTGGATTGTTATTTATTCCTTTAATCGAAGTTGATGAATTGATTATTTGAATAATAGTATTACGTTTAGAAATTATTTATTAGTTTATTAACTATTCTTTTAATTGAAATCGAGAAATCGTTTATTTGAATATTTTTTTATTTGTTTTAACAAGTAGAAATTATTTATTGAACTTTATTTTCTTAATGACTATTTCGTCATTAAAATCTATTTTTATCTATTTGTTTTATGATACGGAATATTTCGTCAAAAGTGCACTTAAAGTGAAAGTAAGGGATTAAGATTGTATTTATTTATAACTAAAAAATTATTTACTGCTTAAACAATGTAGTTGGAATTTTTTAACTTTCCGCTGAGAAAATCGGAAATTTTCAATAAAAATCTGGAAACCGGCTGACCCTACAAGCCAGTCCCGAAACTTCGCGTTAGAGGCAAGCAATTAGTATTAGTGCCTATTAGAGATTGTCAGGATCGTTCCGTAAGAAATACATCTTGTCAGTGTCAAGAATATGATTGAGATACTCAATAAAAGACGATCATTTTTATTATACTATATTATCTTTTAAAACTTTTTAGTCTTACCTAATAAACCAATGCTACATATTTCAATATATCCAACTGGTGGAATTATGGCCTTGATTTCCGCCTCGAAGTATTACCAATATATCAAACTTATTTGGCAAATTTTCTACGCACATTTTTGTTCGGCGTAGATAAAGAAGTGACAATATGAGAAGATTGAATACATTTATTTTGATACCTAAGAGTTAAAATTTCATTTCCAACAGCCTAGCATGAGACATAATAAAGAGAAATGCAAGAAGATAAAAAGAAATAGAGGCAAACAAACGATCTAACCAATCTCCTCTCCTCTATAACCAATATTGAGATTGCTGTCGCTCTTCTTGAATATGCTAATATCATATAATACATACGAATGTCCCCATAAACTATAGAATTTTCATAAAAAACATGCAAATATCGTGATATCGAATTGCTTTATTCTGTAGGGTTACTCAAACACGAGGATTGATGCCCGTAAAAATATATATGAAATAACAACGTTGCCAAAGTGGATTTACCAATATTAACGTCAACTTGAACGATAGAATTTCTGATTTATAATTAATTTAAATATATTATTATTTTTAATAAATTTATTTGGTTAGATACTTTTTTTTCTCTATCATAAATTGGTCGAGCTCGCGAAACACTTTTACTAACATGACAGAGGTGAAAAAAAAGTGCAAAATCAGTTTCAAATAAAAAAAAAATGACATTCGGCAGTCGAAATGGGAGTAGATTTCGAATGATATATTTATTATTGAACCGCTCAAAGTTTTAATAATAAGAAGCACCCTTAAAAATTCATGATATAAAGTTTGTATCACAATAATTTCAATAAATTATTAAAATTGAAGTACTAACTTGACCCTTATTTTATTAAATACAAAATGCAATCAATGAATATAACCTGCAACGTATCATTCGACAAATATTAAGAGTCGAAGCAGGAATAAAAATTTTCAGTCACTAACGGGGGGGGGGGGGGGTAGGGTTTTAAAGGTGAAAAAAAAAGTATATTTTTATGATTTTTTCTCGGCGAAATGAGTGATATAATTTCATTTAACTCAATAACATATTATTGTACAACTTATAAACTATATCAGAAAAAATTTTCATCGGAAAATATTGAAAAATAAGTCGGTGACGTTGAATCTCCCGAGGTGCCTTAAAAAAAAAGTTGTTTTGCGGTGAACATCATAACTCCTTACAGGATCATCTGAAAAAAAAAATTGATATGCATTTTAAAGGTGATGCATTTCTCGTGGTAACCACGAAAAGTTTTTTTTTTTTTTTTTTTTCATTTTTTTCTATTTTTTAATAACAAATTAACCGCGATTTTTTTAAACTAAAATCGCGTTTTTCACTTCCAAGTGCTGTGAAAAATCGAAAAAAAAAAAAAAACTCTTCGTGGTTACCACGAAAAATACATCACCTTTAAAATGCATATCAACTTTTTTTGAAGGCGCCTCGGGAGATTCAACGTCACCAACTTATTTTTCAATATTTTCCGATGAAAATGTTTTCTGATATAGTTTATAAGTTGTACTGGCCACCTATGAGTTTTAATTCTACTCGGGTTTTATGCTGAAAATGGCCTAGTAGAATATTATAAAATTTACCAAACTTTATAAATTTTAGAAAATATTATAAGATTTTAGAAAAATTTTTTTCTCGGGAGCTTACTGATTCCAACAATTTGTGAGAAATTGAGCATAATCGGTACAGTACATTTTGAGATATTCCAAAAATTCAATTTTTTAAAAAATAGTTTTTTCGGATAACTTGTAATGTATTCGATAGATTAAATCCAAAATCTATTCTGCTCAAAAACTTTAGAAGCCCTGTCAACGGGCGTCTCAACCATAAAAATCGGTTCATTTGTTCAAAAAAAAAAAATCGCTGTCGAAAGAATTTCAAAAAAGCGTTTTTTTCTAATAACATCCAAATCATTAAACTATTCAATGACAGTTTTTTCAACTTTCGTAATTATAAAACTGCGCCGAGTGTCACCGTAAACGTCAAAATCGGTTCATTATTTCCAAAGGTATTGCTGATATGAAATAAAAAAAACACCGATTTACTTCATTATTTTTTTTTGTTACAGTTTATTATTCGAATTTTTATCATGGAAGGTACGATATTACTATTTTCGAGCTTGAAGAGCTTAAAAATGTATCAAGAATAGTATTTTCAACTCATGAGCTCAAAAATAGTGGAAAGTCTTACAGCTAGCTCGCAAGGTCAATCAGTTTTTAGATTTTTTTATATGAGACGCACACACGCACTCGCACTCACACACGCATGTAGGCATACATATACATACATACATACATACATACATACATACATACATACATACATACATACATACATACATAGATCCATATTATAAATATAAATGAAGGATTTGAATTTATATAAATTTATCCTATTTCTTGTTTAAGAATTTTCACCACCCAGAATAGTAACAGTTACCATTTTCGGTTGCAACAAATATAATCTTTAACAATTACAATGAGCATTCTCGATAGTAATCATCACCACTTTCAATTGTTACTGTTATCATTTCCAATGACAAAATGAATTATTATAACCACTGAAAAGTTTTACTACTACTTCAGATAGTTACAATTAAAAATTTAGTATTGCAGATAGTATAGTTAAATTTTCTCTATGTAGCATTTAAGAATCAGATTCTCTGTTCTATTGTCATATTCTTTTTTTCGTTAATCACCTCTTTCTTTCGGTCACTATTCCATCAGCATTATGGTGTTGAATTCCCACCTTGCCAATCCTATTATTAACTATTAACTTTAAACTACTGTTTGCATTTGAAATCACCTTGAATTGTAACGATGGAATGGAAATATGCATATTGTATGTGAATGTGTCTGAAAATATATTTATATACAGGAAACATAACAGTGAATACGAAATAGACGCTGTTATAAAACAGAAGGACAGCGAACATGTATCAGGGTAATTAAATATTGTGTTGCGCAAGTATATAACATTTTGATATGATATGATTTTATAATATCATGACAATTATTATTGTCAGTGTGTTGCGTAATCAGAATTTGATTTGAATTCCAATGTAGTTGCACTCCCGGCAGATAGAGGCAGCACCTACTGGGGCCTAGTCTATAAATTTAAACTTGATTATGCGCAATGCGGCGCATGCGCATCGGCTGTTTCCTGCTTCGTGTCGAGAAGACTGACGCCATGATCCTTCGGTATATGCATTCAAGTGATAACACGTGTTAAATAAATCGTATCATTTTGCGCTCATCTCGAGTAAATATTTTAAAGTAATTAATTAATTTAATTCAGCGATCATCAAGCTCAGTATAAATGTAATTATTTTTATAATTGTGGGCCCCAGATCTCATAAATAAATCATCAAAGAACTCAAGAATTCCAGTGATTATCAACCACGATTCTCAAGAGGTTATTCAAACGGGAACCATCACAGGTGCCTTTTTATTAAATAAATAATTATTAAAAGTGCTCATATAATTAATAGACTCAATTTTATAATTATGTAATTATCATGAAGCTCAATATTTTAAGTAACCTCAAAATTAATTCTCGCTCGGTAGCCTCTGCAATTATGCTACCACGTGTTCAATAAACAAATTCAATTCAGTGTAATGTATTACAAACTTATTCATCTCAATTAAATTAAGTGATCATAATTGTTAAAACTCTATGAACTCAAATAGTTCTGCATTTGGTTCTATTCAAAATAGTTATTCAAGTGTTTAATTATTAACTTCGCTCGGTAACCTCTGATTTCATGTTACTTATTATTAAGACGTTTTCGTAAAACTCAGTGTTCAAATAGACTCAAATAAATTACTTCAATTATTTCAATTAATTACTCGAGCTCAATTCTATAATCATTATTCAACTAATTAAGTATTCATGAGCTCTAACAATGAACAGTATTAATTAATTAAATCAACCATTTAATTTTGTAGCCTAGTGATATTATGTGCTGTGACGAATAAAAATATTGTTCTATTTTCAAATATGCGTATTTTTCAAGCATCCCAACCACCAACCAGTCCTGGCATGCATTTATTTAATTATTATTACAACATTTTATTATTACAACACAGTGCAATTATTATTATTATTATTTCTTCTTTAGATAAATGCCCAGGGGGTTATCCCTGGTAGTCCGACTCTACCAAAGGCCTCACCGAGCGCCAAATCGTTACTGCTGCGATGCTTCATCAGCAAGATGATGAGCATGCGCAGCAGGCCAAGTTTCGTTGCCTTAGGAGACGGACGGATCCGAGAATAACAGCCTTCTGCATCCGCGATGCCAAAAACTCAACTTGCGCTGAGCAAGTTGGTTTTAGAGACAGTGCAGACACAAAGGACTGTTTCATCCCTCCTAGGACTCCGACAATGAGGACGACAAGTTCGACACGGTAACCTGGGTGAAGTTTGCCAATTTCGAACAGGAGATCCTGATATATCTCGTGTTTGTGCTCTTCTTTAACCGTGATGTTATATTCAGCTAGGGCTGAAAACTCGATGACATAAATTTCACGAGTGGTTTTATTGAAGAGCACAATATCAGGTTTATTATGGTCGATTTTCCGAGTTGTTGCGAATGGCACGCTCTAATAAATACGACAACGGTCATTCTCAATAACTCGCGGAATATCTCCTGGCAGATAAGACAGCACTGGTGTTTTATCGATACCGTACATATGTCTAAGGTGGTAATAAAGTACTCGCAGGGCTGCATTGTGACGCTGACGATATGCATTTTTCGCCAACACAGGACATGCTGACAAGAGATGCATGAGCGTCTCAGGATGTTGCCTGCATACCCTATAGTTCTATCATTGTGCAGTTTTTATCTTTCATCACCGCTGGTGCATTGTTGGGCATCTTATGGACGTTATGCCGCATCAGTGTTAATTCGAGGGACCATGAGTGCAAATCGAGTTGTGATAAAAGTGCTCGTGAGCTGTTATAAAAAAATTGTAATCAATTTTTCGTGCAGTGTCGCGTTTAATTTTCTTTACGTTGCCGGAATTACAGTCGAGGATTAGGCCGATTCGCCGGCTACACATTCCTGAGCCGTGCGTCATCGATAATCTTTCGGTAACTCAGTACCGAATTACAGACATTTTTGACGAGTGATGTTAGACTCCGAAACCACCAGTGACAAGAAAATAAAATCCGAGTCATCAGACGAAGACACCTTCAAATCTCAATCATCGGGATCATCGTCGTTTACGTTAATAAAATTGAATATGGCCGCGAATATTAAAGCACCACAGTTTAGTACGGAAAACCCGAAGGTATAGTTTGCGCAGGTCGAAGCGCAATTTTTAACGCACCAGGTAACAACCAAGCGTGCCAAATTTAACCTGATGATTCCATTGCTTGACACTCGCGTCGCCGCAGAAGTCGAGCGGTTCATTCTTAAGCCTCCTGCGACAACTCCGTAGAACGATCTAAAGGCGGCTCTGATGAAATGTTTTTCAAAATCGGAAGAAGCTAGAATTACTCAGTTGCTGGATAGAGAGAGATTTGGCGATCGAACTCCGTCACAGTACTTACGACACTTCCACGGATTAGTTCCAGGCATTGATGATATCATCAAAGTCCGCTGGTTTCACACTTGTCGAAAAAAATTTAAGAGTTTTTGGAAGTTTTCAGCGACGCAACGCTGGACAAGCTCGCTGAGTCAGCTGCACCGAGAAATTGCGCAACTCACAAATCAAGTGGAAAACTTAAAAGTTAAACGGGGTAGATCCAGAAGTCGATCACGATCACGTGTTTTGAAGAAGTTTGACTTCTGCTGGTACCATTACAAGCATGGTAAAAATGCCCGATCGTTCATTCCTGGCTGCAAATTGCAGGGAAACTCAAAGGAGAATCAGTAGAGGCGGCTAATAATTCTCAATCGATTTCTTGACGCCTGTTTATTAGAGACCAAATTACAGGACCGGAATATCTTGTCGATTCCAACTCCGATTTGTTCGTCTTTCTACGTGCCTGGCTGAAATCAATCGGTACACCCATAAGTTACCAATTGTATGCCGTGAACAGCTCGATTATTCAAACTTATGGTTTAAAGTCGTTAAAATTAAACCTTGGATTTTGCCGTGAATTTTCATGGAATTTTATCATTGCTGACGTTACTTAACCAATTATAGTTGCAGACTTCTTAAGTCATTATGACTTACTAGTCGACCTAAAACGAAAATGCCTTCGCGATGGCATCACTGGTTTACTGACACTCATAAATTTTCACACGACATCGGCAGAAACAAATATCAAAGCAGTCAATGGTAATTCTGCCTATATGGAATTATTGAGAGAATTCGCCAACATTACACGACCTGATGCTACTCAGTGTCAAACAAAAAAAACATCCAACGGTGCATCACATACGAACGTCACCTGGACCACCAGTTTCGTGCAAAGCAAGACGCCTGGGTCCAGACAAGTTGAAAACTGCACAGGCCGAGTTCCGTAAAATGATCGAGGAAGGTATTTGCAGACCGACCAACAGCGCCTGGGCTTTACCACTTTATCTAGCACAGAAGAAGTTCGGAGAATGAAGGCCGTGTGGTGATTACCGTCCACTTAACGATCGAACGCTCATCGATAAATACTCGTCGCGTTATCTTGACGACTTTGCCGCATTTTTACAAGGTAAAAATATATTTTCAGTCTTCGACTTCGCAAAGCATTTGTGCAAATACCTGTTGCACCAGTGGTTGTGCCGAAAACGGCGATCATTACGCCTTTCGGATTATTCGAGTTCCGGTTTATGATGTTCGGGCTCAAAAATGTGGCTCAAACGTTTCAACGATTTAGTGACGAGGTCACTCGTGACCTTGATTTCGTCTTTTCGTATATTAACGATATTCTAATCGCATCTAACGACGTAAAGCAACACATCGAACATCTAAAAATATTATTCGAGCGTCTCCGTAAATACGGACTGGTAGTTAATGTACCGAAATGCCAGTTTGGTCTACCAGAAGTAAAATTTCTCGGCCATCTCATCACTAAAGATGGAATCAAGCCGTTACCGGAAAAAGTCGAGGCTATTGTCAATTCCGAGCCTCCTACCACCGTAAAAGCTCTTCGTCGATTTCTCGGCACAGTGGATTTCTACAGAAATTCAGTTAAGAACGCTGCAAAAATTCTAGCACCGTTGAACAAAATTTTGGAAAGACCAAAAGTCAAAAGCTCTCATCCAGTCAAGTGGAAAACCGAACTTCTAGAGTCGTTCAAGTTAGCTAAGCGCGCTCTCGCAGATGCTACGTTGTTAGTACACCCTAAAATCGATGCTGACTGGGCAACATTTACCAACGCATCTGAAATAGGAATTGGAGCCGTATTACAACAAAAAGTGGATAACAACTGGCAACCACTAGCATTTTTTATTCGGAAAGTGTCCCCGTCAATCCAAAAATTGTCGACGTACGACCGTGACTTGAACGCCATCTACGAGGCTATAAAATACTTTCAGTATATCTTCAAAAGCTGGCATGTTACGATCTACACCGATCACAAGCCGCTTCAGCACGCTTACAAACAAAACACCGAAAGAGCACCGCCTTGGCAATTTCGCTGACTCGATTTTATCGGTCAATTCACCACCGATCTTCGACATGTGTCGGGTACCGACAATATTGTCGCTGACACATTGTCAAGTGTCGAAGCAGTATCTCCTGGTATTACGTCGCAAGAACTTGCAGACGCTCAACAAAACGTCGATGAACTTCACCAGTTGTTGCGTCAGACAACTGCGTTGAATTTAAAGACAATTCAACTTGATAATGGACTTACACTGTATTGTGACTCCACGTCAGGTACGGTGCATCCATATGCTCCAGAGCCGCTGAGAAAGAATGTTTAATTCACTGCGCTTGCTAGCTCATCCCGGAATCGAAGGTTCGCTCAAACTCGTCTCCAAAAAAATACGTCTGGCCGGCGATTGATAAAGATTGCCATGAATGGGTGAAATCTTGCATCGATTGCCAGATTGCCAGATCCCAAAAAATCCTAAGTCACGTATCATCGCCGATCGCTAAGTTTGAATTACCAGCCGAGCGATTCGAGCACATACACATCAGCTGAGTGTCTTTTAAAACGTCAAGAGGCTTTAATCGGTGTTTCATGATCATCGACGAATTCACTAAGTTTCCTGAGGCTGTCCCGTTATTCAATGGAACTGCAGAGACAATAGCTCATGCACGATCGCTGCACTGGATTTCTCGCCACGGACTACCTAAATGCATTGCCTCGGACCAAGGTCTGCAATTTGAATCATCGTTATTACAATCGTTGATGAAGATGTATGAAATAAAACACCTGCGTACTACGCCGTATCACCCGCAAGCCAATGGTCTCCTCAAACGTTTACATCTTCAGCTAAAATCAGCACTTTTGTGTCATCAAGAGTCATGGTATGACGCATTGCCAGCCGTTTTGCTGAGCTTACGCACTGCTTGGAAAGACGACATACAGACGACACCGGCTAAATTAGTATACGGTGAGCCTACCCGATTACCTTAAGTAATCCGAGTACCTTATTGGTAAGTTACTTCCACCAATAAAAAATCGTCCCATGACATTGTCAATACTTTAAAACGTAATTTTAATTCATTGGCACCGGCCGAAATGTCACGGCACGGCAAGCATTCTGTTTTCTGTTTCAAGAACCTTAGTACTTGCAGTCACGTACCTACTTCAGTACTTTTTTGTAGAGAATTGAATTTCCTACAAGTATAATTGATGGAAAATACAAAAAAAAAATTTTTACCCGTTATTTAAATAGGAAAATAGAAATTCATTGAGCTTCATGAAGAATTGAAATATCAAGCCGCGCTTTGGAGGGAATTTTTTTTATACCTAAAAGAAGCTTTTGAGGCAATAGCATTTAAAAAAAAGAAAAAAAATTTTTTTGGACCACTCTAATATATACTTGATCATGTACGGTCTTGCACGGGTGTATGTCGCTATTCACATGAGTCAGTATTTATTCCATTGACTTCTGTAAAAAACTAATGAATGAATATTTCACTAGATATAAATATAATTATAGTGTTATTTTTAGCAATTTTAATAAAAAGATTTCAAAACAAAAAAAAATTGAAGTACAGAACAATACTATATTTATACGAAGAGTACGTCGATCATTACATCACGGATTTTTTATTTCTTCATCAGCTATTCTTTGGTATCATAATTAATATACTATGTACACTTATGCGATAACATGCGTAGGTCAGCGCAGCGGATAGCATCAAAGACTTTGAATCGGAAGGATCCAGGTTCGAGCCCAGCAGTCACCGGGATTTTTTTATCAATCAAAATCATCTATACCTCCTCTAAGTAACAGTTCTAACACATTAGATCACATTTCGGATCTAATTGATAGTGAATTCTCATATTCACTTTTCAATTTAGTGGATTCTTATATTCACTTATCAATTCAGTGGATTCCCATATTCACTAATCAAATCAGTGAATTTTAATATTCAAATTTTCATGCAATGAATATTTACTAATTCTGCGTAGTACGACTGTAGCATTGATAAAACGTGAATGTGCACTTGAAATTAGAGAAAAATCACTAATCCATGATTAGAGAGTAGGAAACTAATTTTGTTTCATTGAAATAAATCAAGTTGTCAAACCAAACGTTTCAAGAGTTTCAGTAAAATTTCTCAAAATTGAAAAGTTTGCTTCAACAAATTTTCATTTTACGTCAAGTTCATCCAAACTTTAACTAAAATATATTTCACCATTCAATAAAATGTTAGCTTACTTAAGGTGAAACTTGAATACTCAGACATAAACGCTTAAGCAATTTCTCACAATCAAGTAGAGATTTTAGTTCAATAAAAATGATTTTCTCGAGACAAAATAGTTTTCGTTGGTTCAAACGAATTTGGTTTCACTGAAGAGCAAATTTGTCAAACCCTTAGGGAGTTTGATGTCAGTATCTTTTTTTTTATGGTGTATCAAAATCAAAATCGTAAACTTATGAACAATTTACTATGTCCATAACAAATATTAATATTTTTGTATACTTATACACATATTATTGTTGAAGGGAAAAGAAATACACTTCTTTTGAGCTTTGGCTGAACTCGCACAGCTCATCTCTATTTAATCTAGCTACGGTGCATTTGCGCTTACGTATCTCATCGAGACGAACTATGAGAACCGCTTGAGCTCGGGCACATTTTAGATACTTTTCTATTCAAAAACTGGAATTATTTTAATAAATTAAGAAATGCCTACACAAAATAACGTGTTCGTTACAAGCAAAATCTGCCTGTGTAGATTTGAAAAATAAAAAATAATAAACATGATCTGAACTATCATTAGCCCAATAACATAAAAATCCACCAAGTTTTTAAAGCTCGTGGTTAATTTCTAGTCATTAATCGTGACATAAATCTTGAATTTCCGATCTTAGCACATCTATTCATAATTCCATCCTCATTTCTTATACCTCTCTATCTCTCAAAATATAATATTATGTAATATATATCAAAACTAGTGACTTGGCATACTTATACGTATCATAGTTGTATCTACCGACGACGTTACACCAGCATAAGTAATATAAATATATATATTTATACTTGGTGAAGGAAAGACAGTAGGATAAGACGACTTGGAGGGCAGGTGTCGTGGTAAACTCAGTTAATTAGACAAGAGCCAACCATCAGGTCTCCGCAACCCTTGAGGCTTGTTAATAACGCGTAATTACCATTATACATGACGATACACACTTACAAGAAAGCTATCGTCTCTTCTTGATAATAAAATCTCATTATATGATAGATGATATACATAAATATATTAAAATTATGGCGACAGTACTCTATCAAAATATTGAAGATAGAATAGAAATTTGTTGGATTAAAGTTTCAGTTTTAAGTCATGAATTTCGAGCTCAAAGAACTTAAAAACATTAACCATTCCCGAGCTTGAAACGCATGGTCATGATTTTCTTAGCTCATTTTTTTTTTTTTTCAACGGACGACAACATTTTTTTTACAATATTCACAATGCCATAACGTAGTTAAAACGAAAATTTTTTCGTGAACTTAAAGAAAAATATTTGCTTTTTTTTCAGTAATGGAGCGTCAGGTTGCTACTAATTTTAAATAAAAAATTATGATTTCAAACTCGTACTTTTGAAATTTCATGAAACTGAAATTTTATTTTGGCAACTGAAACTTAAAAAATTAAAAAAAATGTAAAGTTAATAATTAACAACATTGAACTAGGCATCTACAATTTATTTATTTTTCATTAATATTGTAATAAAAATATCATGACATCATAGAAGAAAATGCCCATGATAAACAATACATTTTTTGCTTAAAATTTAAGAAAGGTTCACTTGATTAATTAATTGCATATTAAATAAGATATTGGTTAATATTTTTACTAAACAAATACACGAATTGTCAGTCAAAAAACAAGTGAATGAATTGACCGTTGTGACCCCATAACTTTAACCAGTACGACCCCAACTAATTTTTGACAAAATAAATTGAATTAAAAAAGAAACATTGATAACTATTGGCTCCGTGCGCTTACGTATATTACTATAAAAGTAAATGTGTATTGTGTATACGTATTGGCCTCCAGAAGTTCCGATCCTCCTTGTTGGTGGCGCTGTCATTATGCATGTATACGTCTCACAGTGATGATTTAATAGCATTAGTATTTTCGTGCACTGAGCCAATACTTTCATTCATTTCCTTGTCATGTTTACAATTGATCTTTTTGACATCAAAAGCATTGTGAGCATGACAAGGAAGAAAAATATCAAAAAACAAAAAATTTCGAAAAATTAATTTTCTTGGAAAAAAAAATTTTTTTTTTTTTAATTTTTTTCATTAATTAATGGTTTTGAACAAAGAAATGAGGTTTGTCGCCAAAGAAAATTTTTGAAATAGAAAAAATGATTGAAAACCGAAGAATCGCTCATTATGCGATTTTTGGCAAAAACGAAAAATTACGCAATAGTCATGTCAGCGATTCATAAAATACCTAAATGAAGGATAAGGATTGTCATTTTGACGATCTACTGTGAGGAACCTCGGTGTAGCTGAATTGGCTATACGGCGTATCGTTAAGTAAGTTGAGTATACAGCGTATAGCCAGAATAGCGATACGTATACTCACTTTGACGATATTTTTCTCGCTGTGTGGATGCAAGTTTTTAGTCTCTAACGCTAAAAGGGTTTTAGAATTATCTCAACAATGATATCTCTTGGACAATCAATTTGATTTAAATAGTCGAGACAACATTTGATGCAGCTTATAGAGCATTAGAGCTGATTGAATTTGGAATAGATAAATTCAATAGTTTCCATAATATTTGAGAAAAACTGGAAAAAATTGTTTTTATTCTATTATCGACGATATCTCTCGAACGGATTATCCGATTGAGATATTTTTTTCGGCAATCGAAAGCTTTTATCAAGTTCTAGAGTTGGTTAAATTTTGGAGTTGATCGAAAATTTTTCAAAATGATTGAGAAAAACAAAAAAAAAATTTTTTTGCATTCTTTAAATGATTCGGAATTTATTTCATTAAATGATCTCAAATTTGCATGAATTTTAATTTTAAACGGACTATTTCGAATGCCGCGAGAACCCTAGTAAAAATAAACGAGGGCTGCCTCGTTTTTAACTAGGCGCTAGCTAGCGAAATCGAGGCAGTTCTAGAGATTGTGCGCCACCTATAATGAAGAAATTGGCATAGCGTAAACCTATGTATTGTCTACGTTTACATAAAATACTGATTAACCTCTGATTCATTATTAAACATTTCTAAGTGGTGTAATAAAATATAATAAAAACTACATAGTTAAATAAATTTCACATATATGAGTTTGTTTATAATTTATTAGTATTATAATATAGTAGTTTAATAAATAACATAGTTTGAAAATTAATATTTGAAATGGAGAAAAGACTAATGTTAATGATAATAATAATAATTATGATTTTAATAATAAGCAACGATAATAATGAGTAATTGCTGTAAGTGAATAATTGATAATTTTATTTTTAAAAAAGTTGATTAAATTTAATTAAATAAAAGGTGATCATTACTAAGTGATAATAATAATTAGTACTAGCTATAAGTAAAAATAATAAATTTTATCAAATTTAAAAAATATTTAATTTTTTCAAAGTATTTTAGTAGTTTTGTTAAAAATTACAAATTTTATAATGAAAAATAATTTATTGAATTAAATAAATATATATAGCTACAAGTAAAAATAAGAATCTCCATTAATATTTTAAAATTACTTGATGTGTTCAAAGTATTCCAGTATACGTTTGTTAAAATTGACCAATTTTACAAGAAAAAATAATTTATTCAATTACATTAAATAACAATGATAATTACTAAGTTATAAAAGTTTGTAGTTGTTATAAGTAAAAATGAGAATGCTCATTTAAATTTAAAATTGTTTGATTTGTGTTAAGTATTTGACTACGGTCGTAAAAATTATAAATTTTATAGTAAAAAATAGTTTATTAAATTTTTACTTTGCAATTTGAATTTATTAATTTATTAAATAGTATTTTTATCATATAAATTTATGTTAATTTCATCAAGTAGTTAGTGTTGATTGGTTTAATTTATTTATATTAATCTTAAGCATTAATAAATTTATCATTATCAAGTTATTTATTTGATTTTATAGTTATAATAATTATTTTAAATATTCAAATATATAACCTAAAATATTGAAACCGCCAATGACTTTTAAAAAGCCGCCATGTTGGATTTAGATAATCTCTAGCGAAACTAGCCAGCCGCTAGCCAGAGCCTCGTTTTTATGCTAGCTAGCGCCTTGTTTTACTCTAGCGAAACTGGCGAGGCGCTAGCCACCGCCTCATTTTCATTTTTACTAGGGAACCATCTGGATCAATTAACTTATTAAAAGGATATGAGAGAACGATACACACACACACACACACACACACACACATACAGACATCTCCCTCGAAATGTGAGAATATAATCAATGAAAAAATAACCGCAGTTGAAACTTCTTAGGGGTTTTTTTTTTAATACTTTGATGTTAAAAGAAGAAGACAAAAATATCCTTAGTCTATCCATTATTTGCAAAGTTATCCTGAGTTACGCGAATATTCCTGAATTTGCTATTTTTGAACTTCTTTCTAACCACATTTCTGTATCCAAACAAACCAAATTTTTTCACACCAAAATACAAGATTTATGTCTCATAGGGACAATTTAGAGTTTTTGAGTTCCGCTTTAACTGATTTTAAGTTTAACAATTCAAAGAAAATGATAATTAAATTAAATCTTAAACTACGATTTTATATATTATTCAAATTCATTCTAATTTAAATAATGCTTCATGATATTTAAAACAATTCTATTTTGTAATGCAAAGTTATTTGAAACACTTTCGAAAATTGATGTTCAAAATAAACAATTCAATATGAAATCTTAAATCAACTCTTTACAATTATGATAAGAGTATTAGGTGGCTAGCTGCCGACTCTAATTTACAATTCAAAAATAAAATAATAGTAATTTAATTTTACAGTACACAAGCTCGAATTTTCATTTCTTGATTCTAATATTATTAAACTAAACATTGAAAATTTTATTTACCATTAAAATTTTAATTTACACGTATTTGAATTTTTATTTCATGATTCTATTATTATTAAACGGAACATTTTTTATTTTATTTAACATCTAAATTTTAAATTACACGTGTTTGAATTTTTATTTTATGGTTCTAATTCTTAAACTGAATATTTCAAATTATTATTCAATATTTTACCCGGTTTATTGAATCAGTATTTCAAAAATTTATTATGGTTATTAATTGTTATTTTCGTCTCATGCCTTTTGTTATTTATATCACTAACACGTATTTTTTTCTTTCTTTTCTTCATTGTAGAAAAAAGTGGTTATACCTTGACGATTGCTGCAAGAAGAAAGCAAGTCTTTTTTTGTTGCCCACTGGGCAATGCCCGGGCCCAAAATTTTCTCATCTGTCCCTGTACATTGTTTTCGTTGGTCAGCGCACGCAGTAGCCTTCCTACTTCTAAGATTTCCCTGGTCAACAAATGTTCTGTTGTTTGCTTGACTCTCATTATATGTTGTGAAAATAAATTTTTTCTTATGAATTAAAAAAAATTATTTTTAAAATTATAAAAATTATTGGGACGTAACGACAGCAAGTGTGAGCTAATGTATCGTAAGCAAGTATCTTGTCTGAAACAAGTATTACTACAGATTTACTCAACGAATCTTACGAAAGAATCTTGCTTCAGATTTGCTTAAGACTATGATGTAGACTTGCTGAAGACTGAAGATACAAATTCACGTAGACAATATTAAGAATGCTACTAGCGTTAATTTTGACCGTCAGTTTTTAGTCAGATAGTCGAATTTAGTTTCAATTACCTAGGATGAAATCATTTCCTCGTTGTTAAACATTTTTTTATAGATAAAGTTAATATTCCGCATCATTATAAAAAAAGTACTACAAGTTAGAATTTGAAACTGACATAGACTACGATAAAATCATAATAAAAAAAAAAAAAACTAATAAAATGAAACAATGTAGAAGTAAGTTAACAAAAAGTTAGAAGCTAAAATTTGTGTTTTTGAGTTTAACGAAAAGGTCGTCAACATTGCATAGCGTACATTAGTACTGTGTTGTCTCTCACTACTGTAGTGGATAGTGTCTGACATGGATGGTTGTATTGCGATGGCGGCAAAGGCACAAAGCTGATGAGTCGCCGAGAGAAGCTTCTAAATGTCGACTATACACAGTACACTAGATATCCCGGCTAACATTTCAGTCTGATAGCAAGCAGTAGTACGATATGCGCAAAATCTCCACTTGCAACTGGTAACTTTACATTCGTTCATCTAACAACAGTAACTGTTACTGTAACTGTAAAAGCAGGATGGGGAAAGAACAGATGAATACTCTTTTGTCGTTATTTAATTTTTACTTTTTTTTTTACATAACCATACCTTTCTCATTGCCTGGAGCCAATTGCTAAAATTTTACAGACTCTCTTGTACTCGAGATGATACTAAAAGGTGATTATTAATTTTTTTTCATGAATATTCTTTGTACGATCATGCCTTGTGTGAAAATTCGTAATACGTTCTTGTGAAGTATTTAGATGAGTTTTGATAAAGAAAATATTGACTTTTGGAGGCTTTATCCTAATTACTCACTAGGGGTCTGAAAGACTCTAACATCAACTTCAGAGTAAAATTAAAATAAAACCATACTTGAATTAGGACTGGTGACGTCAAAAAGTGTTAGTTACAGATCCCTACGATATCCCGTGAAAAAATATTCTGATCAGACTATATATGCTTTGATATATTTTCTCCATTTTAATGTAGTGGAAACCTAAACATGCAAACCTCTCAATAAGACAATTTATAGATAAATTGAGAAAAATATAGATAGCCCGAACTGGGAATCGAACCCAGACCAATTCGGTATCGCGCCGAGTGCTCTACCAGTTGAGCTATCCGGCACTATACTATATTCCGTTCAATTTGATCTATAACTTATTGAGCGACACCGTCCATCGTACGGTAATACACCATTTAAATATAGTGGAAACCTCTATAAAGGCTTATCAAATTATATCAAGTCTGATCAGGATTTTTATTCACAGGTATATCAATTTATATATATATATGTATATATATATATATATATCAGACTATATAAAGTCATATCAAGTTATATCAAGCCTGATCAGGGATTTTTTTTTTAAGTATATCAAAGTATATATAACTTTATAAGGTTATATCAGGCCATATCAGGACCTATTAGAAATAAATATAACATTATATATGAGCTTATCAAGCTATATCAAGTCTGATATAGACATATCAAATTGATAAGGCTTGATCTGGCCTGATATGGCCAATTTTCATATCAGGCCAGATCAGGACCTATCAAAAATCAAATATGGACATATCAGATCATATCAGGCCAGATATGAATATATCAAAAATTTTGATATGGCCTTATCAGCTCATATAAAGCCTGATCAGAATATTTTTTCACGGGATAATAAAACCACTGCCATTCAAACGTCGACATCTGATGACAATTCAATTTTCGAAAATCAGATTGAAAACAATAACTTTCCGAAGTTTTGAAAATTTTCGATTTTCTTAACAGGAAGTTGAAAAATTCTATAGATTCACATGTACCTCAAATTGACCGACAAACGACTGTAGTGTAAATCATCACCTTGCGTCAACTTAAGTTTATAACCTTATTTGTAAATAATATAAAATAAGTATTAGACGTTTTATTAAGGTAATGCTTATGTTTGCTAATTGATAAAACAATAAACTATTACACGGAGAAAGAAATTTCGCGATTGAAACGGTTCGATGTCCATTGATCCCAGATAACCAATCTTTTGGCAACCGATCCCAACGACATCTGATCCAACCTATAAACGATCCAGTCGCGGAAGTAGCGATTCGATTCAGTCTTTTTGCCTTTAGATTGTCGAGGGTCCAGTTATCTAGGATTATTAGTCGTGGAATGAGATTGCTGGAATCAATTAGCTGCCCATCGATTGGAACGAGCTAACGGAGCATTATGTGCTTGTCGTGAATAGAGCGATCAGTATAGCCACGACCACCATTAGGATAGCTGTCATCGCGATCCATTCTAGTTACACTCACGATCTTATTGTTACCACCGTTATACTTATCCCACTTTCACTAACCTCCAAACAGGTAATTGTCATAATGATCGTGATGTTCAGAACACAGTAACGTCCTGGTCATTATATTTTCCCACCATGCGAGCAGGGAATGTGCGAGTTTTCAGAGATGTGAGTGATTAGGGTTGAATGGAGTGACTTAAAAGTCAGATCACACTTCATTGAATAGAACATTTATAAAATTCGTGGATTCAAAAATACGAATGACATAGTTGACGTTAATATCAATTATGAAGTTTAAAATTAGAGGGTGGTTTTCATATACCAAAAGTAAAGTTTCAAATAAAACAAAGGGGCTGTAGAGGATTCAAAGGGAATAGGTGTGAATAACAAGAGGATAATCATACTGTGAGGGTAAAAGTCAGTAGTGTCACAATTTAAGCCACAATGAGAATGCACGAGCTGCAATATTTTAATTCGTTAGACAACCTAGACATTATCTTTCTCTATTTTGTTATTATTATCATTATGATTATTATTTTCATATCTTTTTAGTGTGACTTTTCATTCAAAATATCCACTTCTTCGTAGCTCATGATTCTAGTTTAGACTCTTTTGTGACATAATTATATTTACTAGCGGATAATATTTAATAATTATTATCATTAAAGTTGTAATAAAGTTTTCTGGTATACCTTATTAATTTATAGGCCGCGGAATGTACAAGGATAATAAATATAAGGATGACTTCCGTTTTGTTAATTGTATATGAGAGTGATCTATAACCACGAGACGGTAGTTTTGTGCGAAGTCCGAAAAAGTTAAAAAAAGTTATAAAGATTTGTTTGCTTTACCAAGATTTATTCAATTTTTCATAAGTTGGTATTGAAGTAATCATGACAAATGATTAATTATTGTATTTATTTTCAGCAAAGAACAAACAAAATTTTTTTTTATAAAATTTCATAATAATTAAATAAATTGTATGAAATTCCTTAATAGTTTGAATAATTTTATCGAATTTTATGACATAAAATTTATAGAATTCTATAAATCTTTGTAAAGTTTCATAAAGAATTTTTTTTTTTGTTTTTTTTTCTAAAAATTCGATAAAATGGTATGGGATTTCATGAAATTTAAATTCATTTCCAAGATAATGATCATATAAGATTTTATCAAATTCCATATGATTTTCTAACATTTCATAAAACTTTGCAAAATTGTATAAAATTTTATGAAGTTATATTAAATTAGTCCTATTCTTATTGCACAAAGAATATTAAATCCTTTAAAATTTCGTCGAATTCCATAAAATGTCATGAAGTTTTTAAAAATGAAATAAATTTTATATTTTTTATAGGGTTACAGTCTTAAAAACCCTGTTTTTAATAACTACCCTAGCGGACCTGAAATACGGTAAAAAACCGAAATTTCGGTGAATTTACGGTAAATTATCATAAAAAAACCGTAATACCGTAGTATTCCGTATTGCTACCGAATTTTGCGGTAAAATTGTGGTATCCCACCGAATTTTCACGTAAAATTACGGTAAGTTACGGTAATCTACCGCAAAAATTTCGAAATGGGTATAAAATTCTTTTACGGTAAGCCTACCGTATTCTTACCGTATTCTTACTGTAAATTTTTTGTCTGCCACCGTAGAATACAGTTATTTAAATGTATTTCTGTAAATTTGGCAAGTACTTAAAGTTTTACTACAATTAAATAACTTTTACCATCTGGGACTCAAAAATAAAAGGCTAGAAAAAATGGCTAAATCTACCACCAAATAAGATAAACATATCTTAGAAAATCTACTACAATTCAGGTATGGGTTAAATTGGAAATGCTATGAGAAAAATGGACACAAAAAAGTTGATGTACTAACATTTTTCACTTTTATTTATTCATGGTGTCCAAAAATTGAAAGTATAGAAAATTTAAAGCTCACAAACCAATAAACGGATGTTTATGCAAGATTATTATGGTTGTAGGAAATTGAACGCTATACAAAAAAAGTCTCTTATTATTTTTTGATAAATCCAACTGTTTAAAAGTTATTTGAGCTTTAAGTCAAGTTTATAGTGAATTTTGAGATCTTTTTATTTTTTCGGCGAAACTATCAGTCTTATCAGAAAATGTCATAAAAATGTTTTTGAAGGTATTTAATTCCTTTCAAATTATTACGAATAAATTTTTTAGAAATTCTGCGTTGTTTTCTAGTTATTTTCATTTCAATGTCGAGCTCTTAAAAGCAATCAGAAAACTATTTTTTTAAGTTTTTCTTTCTTTTAAGTTTCATACATTTGAATTTGCCGGGCTATTTTGAGACAGCTGAAACCTGAAACACGCTCCCACGTGTGAGTAGCTGAAACTTGCTCTCTCGCCAGATAATCAGCCATTAGATTTTTTGCGCAGTGTCTCCTGTTCATTTTATAAGCGTTACATTATTGAATAATTATCATTGTGGATTTAAATGATAAATCAATTGATTTCAAATAATTGAAACATGAAAATTTATGTTATGTGATTTTTTACATTTTTTGCGTGAGAATATGCTTAACAAGTGATTATAATAATCATTTTAATTTTTGTTTATGACATGCTGAGTTTATTGGTTAAGTTTAGCGTTGTTGTAATAAGTTAGGAAAAATAAGTAAATTCGATTTATTACGTGCTATTTATAAGAATTATTTTATTCTCAACTTAAATTTAAATTTTTGTAATAAATTAATTTATTCTAAACTTAAAAGCCAGATTTATAGCAAATTTTTAGATTTTTTTACTTTTCCGGTAAAACTATCAGGCTTATCATAAAATGTTAGAGTGTCTTTTTTGTACACAATTTTATTTTTTACAAATTACCTCCAATAAAGTGTCTCAAAAATCCGCATTGCTTACTAGTTATTTCCATTTTCATGTCAAGCTCTTGAAATCGATCAGAACACTAATTTTTTTTAAGAGCTTGACATTAAAATGGAAATAGCTAGAAAAAAATGCGGGATTTTAAAAAACATTATCGGAGATAATTTTTAATGAATAGGATTCTCAAAAAAAAAGATTCTATGACGTATCGTGATAAGTCTGATAGTTTCACCGAAAACGTAGAAAGATCTCGAAGCTTCCTATAAATTGGACTTCAAGCTCCAATAACTTTTAAACAGATGAATTTCGCAAAATTTACGATACAATTACTGTTCCTGTGAGCATATCTAATTTTACGGTATTTTTCGATATCACTACCGTAGTTTACGGTAATGTCACCGTAATTAAGTACGGTAAGTTCCGGTAAACTACGGTAGATTCCGCGGAAATCACGGAAAATTCCGCGGAATCTACCGTAGTTTACCGGAACTTACCGTACTTAATTACGGTGACATTACCGTAAACTACGGTAGTGATATCGAAAAATACCGTGAAATCAGATCCGCCAGGGTATTAAAATAAAAACTAGTCGAAAATAACCTGATACAAAAATGACTATTTAAAAAAATAATTTCATACAAAAATAACTAGACACAATAATATCCTTATAATTTATATCTAAGTACAAAAATGACCAGATTTAATAATAACCTGATAATAAAAACTTATTGCCACCATTTTATATCAATTTTTTTCAGTCATTTATTCATATCAGATTTATATCATATCGATTGGATATTAATGTATGCAGATATTGTTAACTAGATATTTTAGTATATAGTTTTTTTTATGGTTATTTTTGGATTTAGTATTTTTTGTATCCGGTTATTTTTGTCATTGGATATTTTAGTTTTATGGTATTTTAGCATGGTTATTTTTGTATGGGAAATTTTTTTTGTGATATTTTGAGCGGACACCTTTTAATAAAAATTTATAAGTTTAGTTCCTGTATTGGAAGGAATGAATTTATGAAAATTTTTTTAATTTTGTAAAATTTCATAAAATTTTATGAAGTGGTGTCAAGTTCTGTCCCGGGAAAAGATGTTTTTATAAAATTTTATAAAATTTTGTAAAAACATTGTCGAGTCTACTTGATCTAATGATCTGAAATTTTCAGAAAAGTTGATGGCCAAGAAATTCTTTCAATTGCCACCTTAACCATTCGAATCGGTTCATTAGTTAAAAAGTCATTGAGAGTTTACATCCAAACATGCATACATACACACACACATACATACAGACACTTGGACATCATTCTGAAAATAGTCAGAATAGCTTTCTAGGACCTCAAAACATCGACATATGATGAAATTTTGATTTTCGCAAATCGGGGTGGAAACAATAACTTCCCGAATTTTTTTAAAATCGTCGATTTTCTTAGCGGGAAGTTAAAACGTAGTCATAAGTCATGGAAACAAATATCAATGACAAAAGCGATTATAAATGTTGTCAGTGGACGTTTGGGTGTAAAAGCTGCCTCCAAAGCTTACAACGTTCCTTGGTCGACTCGAGTCTACACGTACGTAGATCTACAACGACGAATTAAAATTTATAGAATTAATTCAAATTTGTAACGTAGCATTGATAGAAGTTATTTAAGCAAATTACTATTATTCTTGAAATTTCTTTTTCATGCAATATATTTTTCAATTTATTTGTGTTATATTTTGTTAATTGTAGGTTTAGGAAGATTTCTGCCCATTTTTTGTCTCAATCAAGGGAAAAATTAGGCAAAATATTTGAAAGAACAAGAAAAACGCTTGTCTGGCTTGACGACAAAAGAATTACGTGCACTTGTATACCAATTAGTAGAAAAAAATTGTATTGAGCACCCTTTTCAACATGGCATGGCTGGACGTGACCGGGGTAAGGCCTTTCTAAAGCGTCGTACAAAAGATTTATCAATCCGTAAGCCACAAACAACATCAATAAAATTGCAACCAATAATTTCTATGATTTAGTAGAATCAGTTATAATTAAATATAATTTAACACCTGAAAGAATTTTCAATGTAGATGAAACCGGGGTAACAACAGTGCCTAAGCATCAATCGAAGATTATTGCTAAGAAGGGCAAAAAATAAGTTGGTGTGTTAACTTCTGCTGAACGAGGACAATTAGATACTGCAGAAATATCTGTATCAGCTGCAGGAGATTATTCACCTCTGCTATTTGTCCTTTCTCGTCAGAAACTACCTCCTAATTTATCCCGAATCCTTCATTGACAATGTCAAACCAACAAAAAAAATCCTGTCCTGTTAATATTAGATAGCCACACGACTCACACGCACAATTTAGAAGTTGTGGAATATGCTAGGGAAAACCATGTGAACATCCTATGTGTCCCACCACACACTACTCATCGACTTCAGCCTCTTGACGTAAGCGTCATGCATCCAACTTCGATGGCTTACTTCGAAGAAGCAAAGAAGTGACTCAAGGAGCACCCAGGTCGTGTTATAACAGCTAATGATATCCCCCAAATCTACAGTGCATCTTTCAAAATTGCAGCCAAACCGAAAACAATAAAGAATGGATTTAAAAAAACTGGAATATAGCCTTTCAATCGATCAGCCTACAGTGATAATGATTTTGAAGCAGTTGGTGCTATAAGCCCTGAAAATTCATCGAGTGCTTCTACTACCACTACCACTACGACTACTACCACTACTATGAAGATGATGATGATGATTATGGGGATAATAGCACCAATCTCAGTAGTACTGACGATTCGGAAAATGATTAAGATATTAACGATGCTAATGTTAATAATGGTGATGCTAATGTTGATGATGGTGATAATAATGTTGATAATAATGATGTTTTTATTGGTGATGGTGATGACAATAATGTTTATGGATCCGAATTGCAGTGTCTTAGTTGCAGAATGAGTTCAATTTCTGTCTTGGAGGATCAGATGGGACAAAGTGATTCTCAAATTCAAGCTCATCATAAAGAAATCGGATCGGAAGAAGAAACTGTCGCTCACTCTTCAAAAATTACTGCTGGTGAGTGCAAGCGACAATTTCTTCGAAACGTATTGAAGGACGATAGTTCTTCAGATTTAGATGAAACGTTGGAAAGCCAGAAAATATTGGATGGTTCCAAAATTCTATCGGGGACTATCTTTCCTCTGGTTCAAACTAAAGTGGATCGACGCAAAACAAGACGCAGTAGCACTGCTCAATGTTATCGTGAAGAAACTGACTCGGAAGAAGAAGAAATTGTCGCTCATTTATCAAAAACAACTGCTGATGAATACAAACGACAATTTTTTTGTGAAGCTTTAACTGCTGATACTTTTTCTACAGATGTAGATCCAGAAAAAAAAGAAAGATAGACAGTTTCAACATTTCGCCGCAAAGTATACTTCCTTTTACTGAACATCAAACTAGTAAACGTAGAACAAGACAAAATAAAACTGCAATTCTACCTCGCTCGCCGTAAAGACAAACTCTTATAAATAAAAAAATGGATTTAAAAAATGTCTCAAAAAAAAAAAAAATGACGGAGAGTCCTTCACTCATTCTGAGAGCTCACATCGTAGTCAGTCAAAACCTCGACTTAAACAATCCGGTCTCTGTCGTTTCCACGAAAAATACGGAGCCAAAGCCCTACCACTGCATTCTAGGCTGCAAATACCCGGGAAACTCCAGCGGGAGCCAGTATAGGCGAACTGCGACTCTCTTGACATCCACATCCACATTGACCTGATCACTTACCCAATGTCACGAGGATACACAAAATGCCTGACAATCATCGACCGGTTCACGCGTTTTCCCGAGGCTATACCACTCAAGAATGCAGACGCTGACACGGTAGCAATGGCATTAGTTAGACACTGGATACCTAGATATGGAGTACCATTGCGAATCACCTCTGATCAAGGAACTCAATTCACAGCAGCCTTGCTTCAAGCACTGATGCGGATCCTAGGAGGCAAACACCTTCGCATGACGCCTTATCACCCATCTTTCAACGGTTTGATAGAGCGTCTACACAGAACTCAAAGCCGCACTGCTATGTCACAATGACACTTGATTCGACGCCTTGCTTGCCGTCTTGCTCGGGCTTAGAGCAGCCTGGAAAGAAGATCTACAAGCCACGCCCGCTGAGCTCGTATACGGTGAGCCAATCCGCATACCAGGACTGCTATTGGGTCCATGGAAACATCGTGTCATGGAACACGTCCTGTTTGTTATTTCAGTGACCTGAGTACCTGTACCCACGTTTTGTTGCGCAATAACCAGATCGGACCATCCTTCTCAGCACCCTACGAAGGTCCATTCGAAGTCATCACTAGACACGATAAATACTTTATCGTAAATTACAAGCGTGCTAACACGGCAATCTCAATAGATCGTATGAAACCAGTTTACTTCGTTAACGACGTTAAATAATTTTTTTTAATCAATTTGTCAATCAGTATTATTTTTTTTTTTGTTTTTGTTTGTAAATAGCTTTGTTAATATTGTATTAGTATGTTATATTTTTTTTTTAAGAAGGAAAGTATTGTAGCGATAGCTACCATAACTTTAAGTCCCCGCTTGGACGATTTCGGTGAGACTCGAGTACTGTCGTCAGCTGCGAGCCTCACTCACACATATATAACAGGGCTATGCTGCTACTCTGGTCGTCCTTTATCAAGGGCGCCACTGGAAGTGATAACGGCCTCCCAGAGCCGGACCTTAGATCATCAGGGTCGTTGTAATTTAATTAATTGTAAGAGAGAGGAGAGGAAGGATAATTTATAATAATTTTAATACACTTTTATTTGACCTTTTAACCTTTTATTTATTTAATAACCTTTTTAACCTTATAACCTTTTTAACCTTTATAAACCTTTTTACCTTATAACTATCGTCAACTACCTTTGACGTTGTAAACCTTATTTTAAGCCAACTACCTTTGGCATCACACACACACGCACACGTCTTTATTATAACTCTTGGCCAACTACCTTTGGCAATTATTTAAAAACAATATAAAATCGTCGTACCTGACGAACCTTAATTTACAATAATAATTAATTAAAATTGATCCCCTGGATCTATACACGCGCACACTCACTCTAGTCCCCTGGACTTATTTCCACACACACTGATTTTAAATAATAATAAAATGGCGTCTGACCATCAACTTTCCCGCCACACTTTTACAATAATAAATTAATTAATTTGAGAGTAAGAAAATTTATTCATTAATTTATTTTTAATCGACTTTATCACTTTTATCTTTTATCAATTTCCTCCCTTTAACAATTTTCCATATCACTAATAAATTTTCATCGGAGAACTCAACGTCGCGTTTACCCAATACTTCAAATTATGTTCTAATGACTACTTTGCATTTCCGACTCTTTCTTTTCGGTTCAAACCCTTTTATTGTTATTAATTTTAATTATGATAATTTATTAACTAGTTTTATCTAATGATTTTAATTATGAAATAATTTAATTTGATAATTTTATTTATTAATTAATTAAATTTCTCTCTCAGACTTCTCGCGTCTATTACTTTGTCTTAATTAATTTCTTTTTTTTTCGATAATTTTGGTTAAGTAATTTATTTAATTTTAATTATTTATTTTAATTAACGACTAATTTTAACGCGGACTCGACCACGAAATTTCTGGCTTGTGCTCAGCACAATGGGCCTAGAATTTTCTACGACGCAGTAATTCCGGCGATGGCCTGGAATTATCAACGACGCCTAGATCCGGCTAAAAGGCCTGGATCTGATTAGACAACCGTCTGGCTTAAATCAATTTTAGCAAATTTATTCTACGACTAATTAATTTATAACGGGCCTAGACGCGGATTACCCGACGAACGACTAAGTATTTTTACAAAATTAAATTAATATTCTGGCTTGGGCCTAGAACAGTTAATTTAATTAATACCTGAGGTTTATTACTGATGTTTTTCCTTCTGTTGCGGTGTCTCCAGTCCTTTTTCGTCAGGTTCCTTTGTCTCCTTGTTGGTTCCTTTGTCTCGTCTTTTCTCGTTCTCCGCTCTCTTTATCGTCTCCCAATTTCCAAATTTTTACTCCTTCACCTGCGTTTCCAGTATAATTAATAATAGTTATAAAGGATACCGGCTTATGGCCTGGTATCTATAATATTTAGAATTAATATCGCTTGGTTCCACAATTACAGAATCCAAGTAGAATAATTTTAATTACCTGTTTGCGTATTGCGCGTCTGCTGGCTTCGGAGGTCTGTCCGGTTGTGTTTCGGTCTCGATTCTCTTCGACACTTTTCACGGTGCACCCACTCGATTAATTTCGGCAACTTCCGGAAATCTGGAAACTCCTACTTACAACTAGAGAGGGGGATTGACGGACAAGCCCCTACAATTACCACTCCTGGTGACAAGTCGCGCTCTACCCCGGATAACCCTGGAGTAGTTATAGTTTTTACCGACGGCGCGTATACTAGGTAATCGTAGTAACGCGGAAAATTCAAATTTTCCCTGTTACACATATAACTGGAGAGACGCCACGTTGTTAAGTGTCGACTACACTCTATTACGTTATACCTTTGTATTCTCTCGTAATAAATATCACGTTAATGTTTAATCTGGACTTTTATTTATAATTTAAATAGTGATTTAATATATTCCTATAACAATAAATCTTACATATATATATGTATGGATCAGGGATAGGGATTAAAACCTACAGCAAGTCTTCTGAATACTCACTTCTGAAGGATATATTTAGTGACGATACTTTAGGATGAGATTGTAATAATCACTGCCTAAGTTGCCAAATACCAAAGAGCGAAACGTTGTGAGAAATAATAAAAAGAGGAAAGATGGAGAAAGGAACTTGTGGGGTGAGAGGCGTTTCGTCTGAGTACACGATAGCTGAGACTTCTCAGTTAGTGTGTCTATTGTATACCTCACCTAAGACGCCGTGTTAGAAGTTACATGTTGGAAATGTTATATATTGAAACAGGCATAGGGACGAGGTACTACGAGAGGCGCAAATTGTAAATGCCATCTCGCGGAGTAAAGCCGAACCACCACATATATGTATATATATATGCATGGATTATATAAAAATATCGATTAAAACCCTTCTCGGAACTTCAGAGTATCATGGAAGGTATCCTATGTTCTATTCTATCACAATATGTAACTCTATGTCAAATTTCACTAAAATCCCTTGACTCGGTAAGGCGTGATTGACGGACAAACATACAAAATTTCCCATTTATAATATCATACGGACATAAAAAAGTTAGATATAACATTCTTTTTCATGATACCAGCATCGAAACTTCAAGTTTCAGTGTCTCTACAGCCAGTCGGAACAAGCTAATTTCAAGTTGATGCTGCAAACAACTGCTAGCGAATTCGTAACTTACAAATACTTTGATACAGCGGGCATAAACACGCGTGTTTCTTCCGTTGGGAAGAAACATAATTGTTTCTGCCCAGTGTTTACTATATTTAATGTTCATTTGCAGCCTTATTACTCTAATTTGCTTACTTGTCACTTCAGTTTACTCATTTCATTTTTTAAGTGACCGTTTTATTCAACCAAATAAAATTATTAAAAAATGAGTGAAAATAATATTTTTGTCATATTTACTATTTAATAAGTGACTGTAAATTACATATTTCTTATTCTTTAACAGTTCTACGCATCATCAGCTTAAAATTAACTTGTTTCTTACTGACTGCTGACACTGAATCTTGAAGTTCTGATGCAGGTAATCAGGAAAAATATAGTGTGTGACTCAGGATAAAACACGATTTCAGACTGTGGGTGACATCAGCCCTCGCCTGTGGCTCGGGCAGCCAACCTCACCCTAATCTGAAACCGTCTTGTTTCATCCCTTGTCACACAATATACTATTACATACCTACGTATACACAGAAAAAACGAGTCTTGAAAATATTTTAATATTTAATATATTTGAGTAAAAAATACTAATGCAAATCAATAAGTGCATTACTTTTACTATTTATTAGTAAATGTATAGTAAAAATGACAAAACAGTAATTAATACTATATGCTTATTTGAATAATTGCTATTTTATTACTTTTATTACTAATTCATTCGTATTCTTTATTAATCGAATAGAAAATGTTATAAAGAAAATATTAAATTATTACCAAACGTTTAATAATACATTTTAGTATACGATTCGATCTGTACCCTGTAGAAATTTGAAAATTAACTAAAAATTTGCATTAAATACTCTACAGTATACAAAAATTACTAAACGGCTTATAGTTTTTCGGAAGCAGATCGATATAATTAAAAGATCGAGGGGATAGCCTAAACAATTATGTATTACAAGTTCAGAGAACTTCGTGCAAAGGAGATATCGGACCGTCAAACACAGGAAGGGACTCGCGCGCAGATAATCAGGGTTTGAATCTCGATTAAAACAAGTGATTTTTTAAAAATAAGAATTAACACCATTACCAATACAAATGGCACATATAACATTAATAATCAATATAATAACAATGATAGTAAATTGAAAAATTAATAAAAATTTTATTTTATTTATTCCCATTACCACATAGTGAAATTAAATAAATATATAATCAAGTTTACTAATGCAGTTCATATTTATTTCCAGATTTAAATAATAAAAATTACTAAAGGTTGCATGAAAATCAAATTCTTAAGATAGTAAAAATAACACAATTCCAATAGGGTTTTATAATTACAAAGTGAATTTAGTAATTTTAACTCATATTTTAAAGTGAAAGTTGCTAGATTTTTTAAAAATTATTAGAAATACTTGACTAGATCTAAAAACACAAAAAAAAAACATTAATAAAACAACGTGAAGAATATATTTATACCGTAAAATAATTATTATTCTAATAAAAAAAAAAAAAAAAAAATCTTTCACTGGTAAAAGAATATATTATTTTATGCTTACAGCGGCCAAAATACCTACACGGGAAATATAAGATGCTTTAAAGTCTTTCATATATTTTTTTTTTGAAAAAAATTATACATAGGATATCATATAATCTCCCCATATATTTTGGTTTCCATTTGACTAATCTTTGAATAGTTTTTTTGACCATTATGATTAACGTACTTGCAATACTATTCGACTTGCTTTTTAGAATCTCGATTTTGAAATAATGTGATAATTATACCGTTTAAGCGTATGGCATGAAATAAATATATTATTCAACGTGAACGAGACGGTCAAAAATCTCTAATTGTTTTAAGTTAATTATAGAACACTCTAAGTGCTCTGTGTTTGAATAGTGCAATAATTTTTTGTTTTTCAAACAAATTTTGAAGTTAAATTTGATTTTTTTAATTAAAGAATAAAGTTAGTGTCTATGGAGAGGTTACAAATTATCAACTAAAATCAACTACAGACGGTGGCTAAAGTGGAAATTGCGAATTGGTTACGGATACTATATTAATTTGAAAGTGGAAAATGAATTTGTGAAATATTAAAAAACATTTATAATTAAAATATACTTATTATGCTTTAAATGTTATAATTTACTTTTTTTTTATTTATTTACAATTTTTATTCTCAAAATACTTATTTTAAGGCTATATCTTCTCAGCTTCTTTCTATCCCTACCATCTAATTTCCCATACTCTATATCTCTTGATCAATATCCTAAAATCCTGTCCTCAACTCACCATCCTAATCGCAAGAGTGCCTTCTAATTTGCTTCAGGGCAATCCAGACAACTCGTTAACAACCTGACCAAACACTCGCCCGATAAGCGACAAGAAGCATCCAAACTTGGTAACTCTTTTTATCATTTCAGTTTCGAACCCCTTAAATTCTCTCATACTCTTCGATCCCAATCCCATTCAAACATCTTCCCTTTCAACTTTCTCGAAAGTAAAAGCCCCTTCCAACTTCACGCCTCTACATCTTCTACATCTGCAACAATTTCTACCTTCCCTTCTTGCTGTATCGAGAGCACGTTCATTCAACCGAACCTCTATTGCATTAGTTGTTTCATAAACATCAGTATTTACGGAACAACTCGATATTGTATCTCGTGTTAGATAGTTTCTGTTTGAACGTCTACTATCAACTACTTGTACACCTAGTGTTTAGAGATTATAGATTTGAGGTTCTGAATTCTAGGACATTACCAATTCAATTTAAACTTCAGTTACGCGGCAAATGCATTCTATACTCACGACCAAAATCGAGGACTTTGTGATCTTAAGACCTTGGGCCCCAACTGGGATACTCTTGATACTGTTACTAAATCGCGTGAAATTAATGTGGGTTATCAGTTTTATGATTTCCTCATAATTATTCAAAGGAACTTTGTATTGAGTTCTAAAATCGTATACGATATCTACAATTAAAAGATCAATACTTAAAAATAAATAAGTAAAAGTATTTAATTTATAATCATCAGCTATTGATTTTTAATCACCTAAATTATCTCTTTTCGACTATCAGTAAAATTTCAACTACTTCGTGTCAAGTAATCTATCATCAATAATGTGATTACCATCATCAAAAATCTACGGAACGAATTTATCTGTCCTATCCCCGCCATCAATCAACCCTATAAGGAATGTCTCACATTAACGCGAATATAGCGTGCAATAACGAAAGTTGATTTGCCAGAATACCCAAGTGGTATAGAACACATATTTCTTCTGGACCACGTGTACACGTTTTAGTCATGTGTATATATGCGTGATGTACAATGCTCTCCCTTCCCCACCTTACCACGTCACTCTTACCCACCTCGAGTTAAAGTCCTCGGGGATTCAACGTGACGTATGTGGCTACCTGACGAGAGAAAACAATCTTCAAGAACATATCGCCTTTATACCTGCACTATCGCTTGAGACCATGGGCATTCAAAAAGGAATGAAGCGCTTCCAATGTTGGTAAGCGGGACCGAGGGCTAGATATGTGTAGCTATTTTTTTACCCCTTATTGTAGCAATTCAATTTCAACCTTGTCTAAATTCTTATTGCACTCATTTTTCGTAATATATTTTACCCAACAGAAAAATGATAAATAATTCTAAGGTTATTTTGATATTATAGATGGCCATGACCCACATAACTAAATATATTAAATAAATTCCTATGAAATTATTTTTTATAATCTTTTAAACAGTAGAAACAAGTAGAGCACGTTGGATAAATCATACATATTCAGTCGACAACACTTCTACGAGTAGCGGTACCAGTGATCCGTCTAATTTATAGTTTAACTTATCTAAATGCGAACAGCGCTCGCGGTAAGGGTTGATGGGTAAAGGGGTTGCAAATAGGGGGATGGATAAAGGGGTTGAAAGGAAGAGTGGTTTAAGTCAGTGCAATAACTGTAGCAGTAGCTGTCGTAGTATGGGGTAGTAGGAGGTGAAACTTGTACATGGAGTTTGGTTCGATCGGTGAACCGACTAAGATGGTATTCAACCCTTTCGGCTATTTAGCATTCCATCTTCGATTTCCGACAAGCTACCTCCTGCTTCCATCATACCCTACGACACCCTTGTAAACTCGCACCTTGCTCTGAATTCACCGATCACTGTCATGATTTATAATTTTTAATTAATCAAAACACAATTTTATTTTACATTCAAATTTTTTATTATTAAAACAGTAGAGGGCAAAAGGGGGTAAGGTAGACAGTCGGGGGTAAGCAAAAAAATGAGACATTACTTCGTTCATCTTGTACGAGTTTCACTAATGGCGTCGTTATTTTAAAATACCGCGTTCATATTTTTCCGCGGGCTTGGTTAGAACTGCGTGGAGCATGAGGCGTGGGGTGGATGGGGTACTGGGGTTTCAGGGAGACGGGGATAAGAATATGGCGAGCGAATCGAACTTAATCTAAGCCATGCTTTGTCCTACCAAAGTTACCCTCTTATTTTTTTGTTTCCTCTTTACCCCGGTAACCTCAAACACCCAACCACTCCGTGCGACTAAAAACTACCCCTTGATTCTAAATCATGTACGGGATTATGGTGAAGCTTTCTCTACCGTATTTTGAGGGACATTTAAATTCTTATACGCGAATAAATGGCAAAAATTTTACGCGCAATAAAGTATAGATTTCCGTTGGTAGTTTTTTTAGTTTTTTTTTTTTTACGGAAATTAGGGGGGAGGGTGGAAAGCCTGGAGTTCTAATGTATCCAACGGATGGAAAAACGTGGTCATAAAATCATTGATATGAAAATATAATAATACGGTTTGATTCATAATTTATTTACTAATATTTCACCCCTCTCTTTCCTCCTGATACTCTAGAGAATTTTATTTCAAGCGACCTTTATCAAATTTTTTTTATAAAATAAAATTATTCGTTAGAAATTAATAATTGGAATAGAACTGATGAGAAAAGGTGAAAAAATAAAGGATGCTTAATTTTTTTCTCATTCTTTCTCACTCGATGTTGCATTCTTTGTCTTATTTCATTTAACCTTAATACAGAAATGTGTGTATATATTCACCCTAAGCCTCTCACCCCAAAAAACCACCCCCAAAGTTACAGCCGCTTCGGTGCCACAGGCTGTAACTCACCGCCACACGTAGCACCCTTACCGCGTACACATTTACATAAATTATTGATCTCTGAAACACTGGCGCGTCTGCAATGCCATTGCCACACGGTTTCATATATAGAACTTAAGAAAGAGAACAATGTATTTATCTAACTTTTTTTAAGGGTTAAAAAAAGGACACTCCTTAATAAGATAAAACTTAAAATACAAAATCATCTTTATTTCTCTGATATTATCGCAAATTTTTCCTTTGTTTAGATTAGTAATGAATTTAATGTCCATAAAGAACATAAATAATACCCAAGAATTTAACTATTGCAAAAAATCAAGATTATAAGAATTAAAGAAAAATTCTGTAATTATGAAAAATTGGATTTAATTTAAAAGTTGCTAAACGATGAAAAACAATCCGGTAATAAATTAATCAGATCTATGCATCAGATCTAAAATTTTTAAAAGATCTTAGAAGACCTTCGATACTTTCGGCAGATCATCGATGATTTTAGATCTATGGTGATCTCAAAAGATCCCTACACATCTCAGAAGATCATTGAAGACTTCACAATTACCACGCAGATTGAGAAGTTATAAACATCAATTAGTCTTATTAGGGCATCAAAGATTTTCGGAAAAATCAGATCACAGCTCGAACGTAGATCGATATCGATCTTAATCATTTCTTTTCGAGGGCACTGAATAATAAAAATATATTAAATGAATAATTATCAATTCATTGAGTGATTATAAGAATCACGATAGGATAATATTAGATGTAATTACAAATAAACATATAATATTTATTGGTAAATTCTTGTTTGATGAAAATGTAAGTGTCCAAAATTGCTGTAGAAGAAATCAGTTCATAATAAAGTTTTAAAATAAAGTTTGATTACATGAACTTGTATAAGTTAGTTCCTGATATTTGCGCGAGAGTACAGCACGTGTTGGGTATCAGTAGATTGACTTGAATGAATTGTTTTCGTTAACTATAGCATTTTGTTCCTAAAAAAAAATCAATGTCTTGTGTAAGCTTTCAAGAAACACCTCCCTGATTAAACAAAATGATTAAAAATGATTTAAAATGATTTGTTTTTTAATCATTTTAAATACTTTTTAATCCTTCAAATCATTTCTAATCCTGTCTCTTATGGACATTTAACGTGTGAAATCATTTTTAATCATTTTGTTTAATCAGGGCTATAAACTTAAAAAAAAGTTTTCTTTAATTACTTTTTTATTAATTTAATATTTTTTGAAGCATTCAGTCAGTTAAGAAATTTTGTCCAGAGCAGACAACTTATTAAGATATTCAGAAATTTCAATTTTTACCTAAAACAATTTTTATGTCATGCTGAAATTTGTTTACAAAAATAAAAGAAAAAAATGAATTTTTTTAATAAAACCACGTGTTTGGCGTGGGACGTTCTCATACTTATTCTTACTTATTTTCCGAAGTTGAATACTTGTAGTGGAAAGTCATTGCAAATTTTGAATATTGAAAAATATGAACAATTTCACGTCTACTGTTACGAAAAAAACTAATAAACACGACTGAAATTTCATTAGTTCCAAAAAGTGTTGATTAGCGATCTTTAATAGCCATTAATAGTACGATTAGTGAGTCTACTTCACGATTGAAAGAGATATCAGTGTCGATCATGTATCAGGTAAATAAAATTCAAACCTCCAAATTTTATATTTAATCTCTTTATAAACAAAGTAAAAATTTATAAATTGCTCAATTGTCGCGATTAACATTATTTGCATTGTTATGATTATTGAGATTCCTACGATAAATATATAGACATTGAAATTAATCTTAACTATTGAGTCTAAATTTGGCAGAGTGGTGCAAGCTTCAACATTTGCAGCAGAATCCAAGTTCAAGCCCCAGTGATGGTGCGTAATTTTGCATCAATAACAAAATAAATAAACATTAGTTAGTATAAATAGTTATCATAAGTGTATATGATTGGATCCTTTTTTTTGAATTGGGTTACACCGTTGATACTAAGGAATAAGTGCAATAAGCTCATGATACTAAAAATACCGAGAACATTAATTAAGAACACTGAACGCGCTCACTACACTAAAGCATTGGCACGTGAAAATAATAGATCATTAGTTTTTCATTAGTGTTTTCCAATAGTGTTCATTAGCATTTTTTCGTAAGGTTATATAACACAGAATTCATAAATTGTATCGTCACATTCACAACTATTTTGTCATTGACAAGATTTGTTTTTTCTTCTGCCGTCACATAACATAGTAATAAAAAACAAGGAAGAAATCCGATAACAGCTTGAAAGTACCCACCCTCGATATTTATATCACCTAGCTAATAAATCAATTCCAACGAAATGGCAGGGCTGATTCAATGGGTACAGTATAAGCGTGGTAGTAAGGAGGTTGAGTTTGGTTTTTGGTTGCGGGTGCATTCGATCTGAAAATAAGGATTTACATATTCATGCAAGGCTCTCTCATTCGTTGGATACAGAGAGTATGGGGACAAAGTCGAATAGTGAAGTGGTTTTAGGGGTTTCAGGGTTTCTAGGAAGTATGGGGAAGTCAAGCGCGGTTGGTATGAGGCAACTCAACGTGATGCTTTGGATATAGAAAATAAGGGGTTGGAGGTTTGTTGGGGGTTTTAGGAGGTTGTACAGGTTTGGGGGTGAAATTTTAGGCACAAGTGAGTGGGATGAGTATGAAAGAGACATCAACCTATTGGCATTTCCGTTAGATACATTCACACATATATACTAGCTCTTCTGCGCTCTCTCACACACACACACACACATACTCTTGCTCTTGTATCAAGAGTATAGTTTGTAATGGGATTTTCAGGGAAAGCCCGTTGGGAAAAGTGTCGAGTTGTCGCTCGTGACGTATCGGCGCTAAAGCACCTACACTCGAGTGGATTGGAAATGATATTGTACTGTACCAAGACATCCACATAATCCAGCATGTGAATGTGATGATATAAAACACATACCTACAAATCAAAGGAACGATACGAATTATCATTGAAATTCAAAACTCGTACCACTTATTTGAACTTTTTGTTGATTTCGTGGAGAAAAACTTTTTTAGATCTCGAGTGGATTTATTGTTCCCACTACAATTTGTATTATTTAATTTGATACAACGGAATGTGACTGTAAAAATAAAAATTGTCAATTAGACTAAGCGAGATGGAAAGAGCTAAATATTTGATGAACTGTCATACGATAAATATTGATAACATAGGCTGTGAAAATCGGGGTGAATACTGATTTAAACTTAATCCGAATTCACTCCGTCATTTAAGCTTCGGAGTTTCAAATATAAATCACTTTGCATGCGGAGTAAATAGGGATTTTTTTTGAGCGGAGTAGTGATGTGAAGCTGACCGTCACGTCATGGTCACAAGACCGTCAGTGGACCGTTCATAAAATGATGGACCGTCACAATTGTGGGGACATCTTACAAGCGCCCTTATAACTTTTCTATAAATCCAAATTTTGAAACCGCCATTTTCTTCAAAATACCACGAGACAAGAATACGGAAGGAAAAATAAATTTGTCAATCATTTACAAAAAAATCGGTCTATCGGTTAACCCTACGGGCCAGCCCCAAAACTTTCCGCTATTTTCGAGCTTCTTGAGCTCGAAAACTTTGTTGTAAATACATTCAATTTTTTTAGCGGAAAATTAAAAAAAAAAACAAGAGCTAAAAAAGTTGAAACATTTACAAGTAATAAAATACTAAATGCACGTTAGTTTATTTTTTTTTAGTAAATACATGACAAAACCTTAGCAAAAACAAATGTTATCCACGACTTTATACTTTAAATCCGCCCTATAAATATCACGCTCCTTTGGAGCTCTATCGTAGTAGAGAGGGTGGTTTTCCAAAAGATTGGCTCGCGGTATACGTAGAAATCGTTCGTCTCTACTTATTACCTCCAATGTATACATAATATACAAGGATAAGAAGACAACAACGATAACTTCAGTATTTCGTCCCATAGTATCCAGCTTTGAAATCCACCCCCATCTTATATTCTATTGGACTGTAAAAGCAACTGACTATTCGTCATCTTCCAAAGGTTTTTCTTTATTCTTATAAAACAGACCAGACGATTTCGAACTACTAAATATTCCGTTCAATAAGATGATATTTATTTTTATTAAAATTAAAAATATGCAGTCATGCATTTATATACACTGTAAAAAATCCGGAGTGAATCTGGAGTGTATTGGGAGTGAAATAAAATCCGGATTCACTCCGGATTCACTCCGCCACTCGGAGTTCCGGAGTTTAAAAAAAAATCACTCCGCATGCGAAGTGAATTGGGAGTTTTTTTTTAGCGGAGTGATCTCGGAGTGACGCGGATTTTATTTCGATCCCAATTCACTCCGGTCCGGAGTTTTAATACTTAAATAAATTTATATTAATTTATATGAAACTGCTAAACAATGTGTGTGTGTGTGCGAGTGTGTGCAGGTGTTTGTGTGCGTGTATGCAAATGTGTGCATGTGTGCAAATGTGTGCGTGTGTACAAATGTGCGCCTGTGTGCAAATGTGTGCGTGCGTGTGTGTTCGAGTGCGCGTGTGTGCCTAAATATGTATGTGTGTATGTGTGTGCATATCAGCTGATCAATAATGTAATACGCGAAGTTTTACTTCGATTTTATTGAGTGGAGTTATATTTTATTAATAATATTTTCAAAACTCCGCTCCGGAGTGAATTTCACTCCGGAGGGATTAAATTAATAAAAAATTATCTACTCCGCGAAAACTCCCCTGCGGAGTGAATTTCACTCCGAGGGGAGTGAATAATTAAAAATTCATTCACTCCGCATTCACTCCGGATTTAATCCGCATTCACTCCGCGAATTTTTTACAGTGTACAATCATATTAACGGAGATATTCCAATAAAAAAAAAAAGTTTTGTAGTGAATGGATGAAGTTTTCTCTACTGAATCTAGACAAAAGTACCATGCCTAATGATACATAATACATTATACATCTCATCCCTTGTTTTTATATATATTTTATGTTTCGTATACCACTTATGATTAGAAAAAAAGATCCTGTACTTGCATCATTATCACTCCGACAAATAATAATCACCTCTGCAATAGCGATTTTTCTAAAAGCCATGTATTTCACGCTCTGATTATTATCGTCTCGACATTCTTTCATCAAAATAAAAAAAAATTAGAGTTTAATATAAACGAAATGTGTAAATAGAAAAGATGTAAAAATATAGGAATACTGTTATTCATTTCTTTTTTATATTTATTTGGATTTGTTCATCTAAATCATTGAGTGTTTTGAGATATTTATTTGAAGAAATGTTGAAAAGTTCTTCTTTAGGAAACAAATAATTTAGATCTACTACTATAGATCGACGTAGATCTAAGATTCGTCATGGATCAATCTTAAAAGACCTTTGATGATTTCAGTAGATCATCAATGAGCTTAGACTCATGGTGAACTCTAAAGATCTCCAATGATCTTAACAGATCTTCGAAGATTTTACAGTAATATCAATGATGTATTTGAATTCCTGCGGATCTACGCAGATCAAAAAGTTACAAACATTAATTTTCGTTATTAGAGTAACAGATCTTGTCGATTTTCGTCATTTTCTGTGAATTTTCACAAATCTTTGTAGATTAGAAAAAAGTCCCGGCGACTATGAGATCTTCCTTGATCTGCTAGAAGTAACGGAAATCTGATTTTTTTAATAATCAGATCTTCGTAATTCTACTGCAGATCTCCATAGATTCCGGGGATCTCTATTTATAATGGGCGTGGAGTATCAAGTAGTATCCAAATACTTGGCATAAATCATCAGTTCCAGCATTAGCCAAGCAACGAGTAGAAGCAAAAACCGTAAGAATTCCAGTAGGTTTTGTTGGCTAAATCATAATTGAGTGATTTTTGGGGGTTGAAATGAAAAAGCTCGACCATGAGTGGAAAAGTTTTAGATGTGCACTTCGAAAAAATTGTCAGTTAGATGTGGTCACTTAAATACAAGTTACCGTACTAGAAAATGTATGAGAGCTGAATGTAGAATAGAGAGCGATAGTGAATAGAAGGTTTGAACGTTGTTAGAAGGGTTCGATAGTGAAACAAGGGTAGTGTGGGGTATGAAGTGATTGATATACAGACACGCCACAGAGTGCCAACTGGTATATTGCTGACTCTGTCATGTAGAAATGTTTCACTGTGATTTTTGACAATTGACAATGACGTATTTCGTAATTTTGATTTTTAGACGGTGATTTAAGATAATTTTGATTTATAGTTGGTGGATTTGAATTCATAAAATTTATCCTTCTCGATCGATTATTCTAATATATAAATTATGATTATGAAGATCATAACTACCAGAATGAGTTACCTTGAGTCTAATACTTAGATTTCAAATACACCAAGATAAAACAATAAATATTTTCAAGAAAAAATGCATGATTTATGTATTTTAGTTACTTAAATATTGCCAAGCAATTACTTTCTTCAATGAAGTAAAATTATTTTTTACCCAAGTATTTTATTTACTTGCTCAAAACTAAGAACAAACATTTATTTAATCAGCAAAGTATTATCAGACATCTCTTTTTGACTTCCTGCTAAGAAAATTGCGAATTTTCAAAAAAAGGGAAATTATTGCCCGTGTAAAAAAAATTCGTTCCAAAAAGATTCCAAAAAAGTTCCGCATGTGGAACTTCTAAACATGAGACAGATTAGAACTTCAAATGGAACTTTTTTGGAATATTAGTAATTTTGATAGTTAAAAAAAAGTTTTTATGAGCAAATTTAGAGTCAAAAATGGACGTTTTTGGAATTTTATATGGACTTTCCAATTAAAGCTCCAGAATCACCACTTTTGACTTTTTTATGAACTAAAAAAGGCGTTCCAAAAACTTTCCAAAATCACTACTTTTGCATCTTTTGAAGACTAAAGACATTCTAGAAACATGCCAAAATAGTTCAAAAATCAACTTTTGAATTTTTTATAGAACAAAAAAAAAGTCCATGATAACTTCCAAAAAAGTTCCAAGAACGTCCTGTTTTTACTCTAAATTTGCTCATAAAAACTTTTTTTTACTATCAAAATTACTAACGTTCCAAAAAAGTTCCATTCGAAGTTCTAATCTGTCTCACTTTTAGAAGTTCCACGTGCGGAACTTTTTTGGAATCTTTTTGGAACGAATTTTTTTTACACGGGTGGTTTCGGTCCGATTTTCAAAAATCGAATTTCCATCAGATGTCGACGTTTTGAGGTCCTGGGAAGCTATTCTGACTATTCCCAGATGGACGTCCGTGTGTATGTGTGTGCGTGTGTGTGTGTGTGTATGATCTTTTTTTTGTCCGACGATATCTTTGGACCGAATGAACCGATTTGAACGTTCTTGGTGGCAATCGAACGAGCTCACCAAAACTCAGAATTAATTAAATTTTGAGGTAGATCGGTCATGTAGTTTACAAGTTATACGAAGAATAAGAATTAAAAATTTTTTTTGTTTTTGGTTTTTTGCGTATAACTTATAAACCACTTGCCCGATTCACCTCAAAATGTAATCAGTTTTAAGTCTTGTTGAGCCCTTTCAATTGCCACCAAGAACGTTCAAATCGGTTCATTCGGTCCAAAGATATCGTCGGACAAAAATTATAATATTTCAGTAAAGGTATGGCTTACCGGCCTAACAAATTTTTGAGAAGAGTTCAAAAATTTACAAGTAATAATTTTTCCGAGCTCCCTGAGCGCGGAAACAGCGGGAAATTTTGGGGGTGGCCCACAGGGTCAGGCGGTTTTCTAATTTTTTATCTAATTTTCTTCAGATCAATTTTATACCTTAACGAACATTTATTTTTATAGATAAATAATTTTACCCTATCTAAGATTCGAATTTAAGCCGATCACGTGAAACTTATGGCACGCTTTAGGACGCTCAGCTCCGATTGCTGATCGAAAATCTTGTTTTTAATAAATTCTTAAGTTATTCGTCGATGTTTGTCATCGTAAATATTAATATACTCAACAATAATAAAATTTGAATATTTAATAGCTGATAGAAGTAGCTCTCGAAGAATTTAATATATTTTAATTTTTTATCAATACCAATAAGAAATTTCATTTTTACATAAGAACAAATTTTTTTCTTAGTGCACGAATTTTAAATTTTATCTTTCTTCAATTCTTTTTTTTATGTTTAAGCAAATATTAGCTTTCTTGAAGTCTTGATTGTAATGAATTTGAGAACGTATCAACAACATTGAAGAAATTTTTGCTTACCTTAAGTCATTCTTGCTTCTAAATATTGATTACGAAAGTAGAGCAATAGTTTCCTTAAAATAAGCTATCTATTTCATTTTAATAAAAATTAGGGGAGGGTGTGGCAGAGCGGCCCCCATGGGGCAGAGCGGCTCCCTTGAAATTTTGACCAAAAAAAAAATTTTTTTTTTTTCGACTAATTACTATAAATCCGATATGTTTGCGCATTTTTACCCCTACGCATGATATTTGGGGCAAAATGGACAAGCCCAAAATTTTGAACAAGTGATTTTTTCATATTTTTATCGTCAAATTAAAAAAAAATTATCATAATTCCACATTTGTAGCCCTACGCATAACACCTGGGGCAAAATGGACCAGCCGAAACTTCCGAAAAAATAATTTTTTCATATTTTTCGGCCGTTTCTCTATGTAAGAGGCAAATTCGGTCACTAAAAATTTATAAAAATTAAATTTTTTTTTTAGTTGATAAATTTTTGAAATAAAGTAAAATTATAGAATTGATTTTTTTTTTTATTAAATAACAATTAGTAATTAAGGTAATCGAGAGTGAACGATTTTTTACTCTTTAAAAAATTTTTTTCGAGTAATATAAAACCAAAAATAGTTGTCAAGAGAAAGAAATACATTCTTAATGATGAAAACAATTTAAAAAAAAAAAAAAACAAAAAAAAAATTTTTTTATCACTTTTTGAAGGGGGGCCGCTCTGCCCCACAAAAAAAAAAAATTTTTTCAGAATTTTGGCAAAATGTCCATAAATTTGTTCGAAATAGGACAAAAGTAAAGTGATCTTATGGTTGAAAGCCACAAAAAATAATAATTGGCTTAGGGGGGCCGCTCTGCCCCACCCTCCCCTACTTCGATTGAATTTTTTTTTTCTTTCACTGTTTAGAAAAAATTTCTAGCCTTAAAATTTGTGACACAGGCTATTATCGGATCACCCCATATTTATCGCGAACTTATTATCTAAAGTATAGAAATTTAGATTTTTAACTATAAGTTTCCGAGTTCAAGAGCTGAAGCTCTAAAATTATACCTTTCGTCTTATAAAGTATCATTCATAGTATCTTAACGGTCAAGATCTTAGATAGCTTTGCCAAAAGTTTAAGACTTGAGTACTAAAATTTTCGTAAGCTTAATTTAAGATGTTAAATAATTTTTATTTGTTGAAATATTTATTTTTTGAAAAAAAATAAAGCATTCTTAAATAAATATGTTTATCCACGTAAAAATATTCTGTTTAATCTACATTTATCACAAAAAAATCTCATTGATACTTCCCAACAATTTTTTCCATTAAAAAAAACTCTCCATGATAATGAGATACGCGAAGCCGTAGATAGTGAAACGGTTTCAAACGAACGAGCGTCTGACTTTAGCTTCAAGCGGATGACCGCTGTAGATGTATATATATATATATATATATGAAAGAGACTAAAGGTAGTATTAAAGGTTAGCCGGGATAGATGATGAAGAGGGAGACCTGTAGGACGGGGGATTGAGGACGAGATGAGGCCGGTGGGTAGATCCGATCCCCGATATTTGCGCCAGTCCGCTCACGGTACTCAACGAGTACCAGCGTATCTAGAGAAAAGAGTGGACGAGTCTGAGTAAGCTTACTCTCACGAACAATTATATATATATACATATACGTGCCTATGGTTTTATGCTTTAATTCCTTCGACGGATTTAATTCTCATATTCGTATTTGTGGGTATCTCCAACGTTCACCCACTTATCATAAAGCTTACACTACTACACTTTCATCTTCATCTAAAATGCTTTAGTCATACCACTATATCTCTTTTTATGTTAACCCCAAAAGTTCTATACCTCTCAATTCTCAAACCCTCATTTTATTCGTTGCGTCCCATCCTCAGACATCTAATGTGCCATGAGCTTTTAACTGATTTTTTCAATAATTTTTGTTTTAACGTTTTTCTTTGTCTTTCTTCAGTTTGACTTGTGATAATGGAAATTCATCTTTGAAGGTAATGCAATGAAAATGAAGAAAAAATCCTGTTTAGATAATAATTTCGCGAATTTGTTGTCATATTAGTTCGATGACCATGATTGGAAATCAATCAAAGAAATAAATCAGAGAAAATAATTTAGATCTACGTCGATCTGCAGTGGGTCTACGGAGATCTGATTTTCCCGAAATTTAGATGAACGTTACCTCTAGCAGGCCTACAGAGATTTATTTTTGCAGAAGGTCAATTTTATAGCTTTGAAGGCTTTTCTTTTCAAGAGATCTACGAAGATTTATGAAAATTCATCTAATCATCGAAAATCTCCGGTATCCTACAGCAGCCCTAATAAGGAAAACTGCACGGAAAGAATTTTTTGATAAAAATTACTCTGTAATTTCGAGTAATCCTGGGCCGTTGCAAAAAATTGGTATTTTTTGTTTTAAATTTAATATTTTTTGTTTAATTATTAACGTTGCTAGACCATGTTTTACTCTACTACTGAGTAATTTTTTAAAAGTATTATATTTAATCGATTATTGTGAATATCTCATCTTAATCTATCAATTTTTACTCCATGCGATTAATTTTTACTCCCCAATATACCATTCTTTTAAACCCATGAACTGTTTAATGAAAAACTGTTTATAACTCGAATAAATTTTTTTATCTATGGGAGTAATTTTTACTCTAAACTGCAGGGTAATATTTCAGTAGTCTCCGTTAATCTTCGGTTAATATCGGCTTCAATTAAATGTCTTTTATTTTGCTCGCGACAACTTACATGTTACGCACACAAACGTAGGCTTGGAAAAAAAGACGATCTCTGTATCTCTCTATAACTTAATATTTATTTTAAAATTAAAAAAAAATTTGTATCTTTTCTTTTTCAACACAATAAGAGTAATTTTTTTTTTTATTATTTTTCAAAATATTTATTTTAAGTCATATTCTAAGGCAATTAGATGGTTATTAGATTTTTTTATGGAAATTTCAGCCTATTAATTGTAATTTTTATTGTAATTCAATATAAATTTTATAAATCGAATCATCAACTTTTTATCATACTAGACATAACATGCTCGCTTCGCTCGCCTTCATTCTTTCAAAAATCCCGCCACTATCTCAGTCGACCAATCGACAAGCAAATAAAATAGTCACAGAAGTGACGTGAAACGATACGACATCCGGCCATCAACTTTTTAGAAGAGGAACCTACGAGTAAAAATTAAATTAGAGAGAATTTATTTAGACAGCCGCTAGGTGTAATTTTTACTCGCAATTGTGAGTAAAAATTAATCTGATTGATTTTTACTCACTAAAAGAGTAAAATTTCGTAATTCGAAAGTAAAAAGTCGTAATGGCCCAAAATTACTCGATTTAGAGTAATTTTTAGAATAAATAACATGGCAATATTCATACGAAAATTCTTTCCGTGTGGTGTTTATTACTTTTCAATCCTCTTAGATCTACGTAAATCCTAGACAGATCTTGATTGACATTATCGAGAAATCTTCGAAGATCTACTAAGGTCAGTAGAGATAATCAAAGATCACCATAGATCTAAATCATTGACTCTCTGCCTAAATCATTAGAGATATTCTGAGATCTATTCCAAGTTTGAGACGTAAAATCTTCAAAGACCTTCTAAGATCAGTAGAGATTTCTTGAGATCATCAATTCAACTTTTGCGAAAATTAAATTTAATTTAATTCTAAATTTAATCTTCCGTTGGTCGAAATCAACTATACCCTCATACCTTTCAATATCGTTTTTACTAGGTCATATACTCCGACCTGTCCAGTCTCAATGCTTTCTTATTTGAGCTTGTACTTTAGCTAAGTAGTTTCTATACTTATTAATGTATGCGAAAACCAGAATATCTCGACTTTCATACTCTGAACTACCATTTTTCGTTTTCTTTTTCCTTCAACCCTTTTCACCTTCATCCCATGCCACTCGAAATATTATTTCCGACATTGAAAATTCGATTTAATTATAACAAAAATACACGGAAAGAATTTTCGTATGAATATTGCCATGTTATTTATTCTAAAAATTACTCTAAATCGAGTAATTTTGGGCCATTACGACTTTTTACTTTCGAATTACGAAATTTTACTCTTTTAGTGAGTAAAAATCAATCAGATTAATTTTTACTCACAATTGCGAGTAAAAATTACACCTAGCGGCTGTCTAAATAAATTCTCTCTAATTTAATTTTTACTCGTAGGTTATGATAAAAAGTTGATTTAATTTATAAAATTTGTATTGAATTACAATAAAAATTACAATTAATAGGCTGAAATTTTCATAAAAAATCTAAAAATTATCTAATTGCTTTAGAATATGACTTAAAATAAATATTTTGAAAAATAATAAAAAAAAAATTACTCTTATTGTGTTGAAAAAGAAAAGATACAAATTTTTTTTTTAATTTTAAAATAAATATTAAGTTATAGAGAGATACAGAGATCGTCTTTTTTTCCAAGCCTACGTTTGTGTGCGTAACATGTAAGTTGTCGCGAGCAAAATAAAAGACATTTAATTGAAGCCGATATTAACCGAAGATTAACGGAGACTACTGAAATATTACCCTGCAGTTTAGAGTAAAAATTACTCCCATAGATAAAAAAATTTATTCGAGTTATAAACAGTTTTTCATTAAACAGTTCATGGGTTTAAAAGAATGGTATATTGGGGAGTAAAAATTAATCGCATGGAGTAAAAATTGATAGATTAAGATGAGATATTCACAATAATCGATTAAATATAAGACTTTTAAAAAATTACTCAGTAGTAGAGTAAAACATGGTCTAGCAACGTTAATATTTAAACAAAAAATATTAAATTTAAAACAAAAAATACCAATTTTTTGCAACGGCCCAGGATTACTCGAAATTACAGAGTAATTTTTATCAAAAAATTCTTTCCGTGTATGAAACCATTTTTAGTGTTGTAAAAAAAGCAAGTAATCTATTGATGTTGATAAAGTGAGCTGACATTATGACAATTTTTTTTCTAAAAGTGTCGAATAATTAAAAAAGGAAAACTGTCGTATTTTATTTAAAAGAGCGTCTGACGATCTGCAAAAAAAAAGAACAAAACAAAAACGATATACAAGCTTTCATACATTTCAGTAAAAAGGATAAGAGTCAGCAGCGTTAAAGCTGGAAGTAAAAAAAAACAACGAATAAAATAGAATAAAACAGAGATAGATATAAAACATACTCAGGTACATCAATAATATAAGTTTGCGTATAAAAAGCTTGAGTGGGGATGCCCCGGGATGTAAAATAGGATGGGGATGGTATGTGGAGGTATTGCAGAAGGCATTAGAGCTGGAGGAGTGGGAAAAGTATTTAAAGAAGGGTCGAAAGGATAACAAATATGACGTCAATTTTAAGGCACAAGGGAAAGAGAAAGCAATCAACTGCTGGACCCAGACATTTCATCTCTTTAGTTTTTTTAAATTTTTTCTCACTCCTTTCCTCATGCCACCCACCCTCGCACTTTGCTCCCTCTCTACTTGCGTTCCTCTCTACGTTACAAAGACTCGATGACGGTGAACCCACTGCGGCCGCCAAGCCAAGAGTACCGGCAATTTCAATCACCCCTCAGAATTCTAACCATTCTGTCGTGTGTGCGACGGACTTTGAGCTTTGACAAACCTAGAAAATTTACATCCGAAAGAATGATAACGAAAAATTGATGAGATGGGATCATATTATGTAGTTATATATTATTTGTACGAAATAAGGGGAAAATGACAAAACAAATACTCAACAATGCTGTTTTCCGATCTGATTGTGTATCAGATATTTCGTAGCATATAATATTTTTTTATAAGAAGATGCTCACCCAAAACAAACAGCTATTTTTTTTTTGTCATATAAAAATTTGTTGGTGTTAAAGTTTTAAGAACTCTCTCTGCAATAAATAAGTTCAATACAACATTTTTAAAAAGTTGCTCACAAATTTCGAAAATTACACCAATGATTGAAGCTCGGATTTGTTCTTTTATTTTTTCTTTCTCATATCAGCAGTAGTGTATATTTGTAAAATCTAAAATTTAAATATTTAAACTTCGCTTAAAAATTTTGAATTTTTCCGAGTACCGTTTTTGGACGTTTTCAAGTGACTCTAAAACTTACAGCTAAGGTTTGTTGATTTTTTCACCATCTGTTTGTATCATAATGATTGAAAATAGAATCCGAGACAGGAAAAATGAGTTATTTACATGCTTTTATTATTTTAATTGTTACACTGAGAAAAAAAAATAAATCGAAGTAATTATTATTTTCGTTTCCATAAATACTAAAAATAAGTCATTTTTAGTAAAATGATATTGGTAACTCTTCTTTTTGAAAAACTATTTCTTCACTTTAGTACTGATTTTCTGGAAGCATGGATTACGCAAGCAAATATTTTTTCAATTTAGTTGAACGTACTTCAATATATTACAGTTCAAAACTTCGCTAACATAATTATTTGGTTAAGAGGGGGGGGGGGGGGGGGGGTAGGGTTTTTAAATTATTTTTAAAAAAATTTTTTTTTAATTTTTTTTCTGAATGAACAATATGTCAAGAATATTGTGTACAAATTTTAAATCAATCCGAGTAAAACTAACGGAGTTACAGCATTTCAAATGACCGGCCGGTATATCTGATTCTTATACCTGCCCGACCTGCCCCTACATACCCCTAGTAGAAATCAGCTGCAATTTTCTTTGTTCTTCCGAATCCCTTTCTCCGGCAGTGTGTCTTTCAAAGGATGTAAACTGATGACTCAATATAAGTATAAAAATTCATATTCTTTGATTGATAGTTTATTTCAAATTTTCACGAATAAAAAATTTTAAATGGATTTTCCCGAAAACGTTATTTTTAAAGTCCGTGAACATCATAACTCAAAATGTACTGAACCGATCCCTTTGAAAATTTGAACATTACTTCTTCACATAAATCAACAGGTAACTACGAAGAGTTTTTTTTTGTTTTTCATTTTTTTCTATTTTTTAATAACAAATTAACCGCGATTTTTTGAGCTAAAATCGCGTTTTTCACTTCCAAGTGCTGCGAAAAACCGAAAAAAAAAAAAAAAAAAACTCTTCGTGGTTACCTCGAGAAATACATCAACTTTAAAATGCATATCAATTTTTTTTTTTCCGATGATCCGGTAACGAGTTATGATGTTCACCGCAAAACGACTTTTTTTCGAGGCGCCTCCGGAGATTCAACGTCACCAGCTTATTAATCAATATTTTTCGTTGAAAATTTTTTCTGATATTTTTTAAAAGTTGTACAATAATATGTAATTAAGTTTAATGAAATTATATTACTCATCTCGCCGGGAAAAAATCACAAAAATATGCTTTTTTTTCGCCTTTAAAATCCTACCCCTCCCCCCCTTTAAATGAAATAAAAAGAAATTGAGAAAAAATATAATAAAAAATTGAAAAAACATTTTCGATAAAAATTGATGAATAAGAATTTATTAAAATCATGATTGTCAATAAGCCACCGTTGCTGAGCGTGCTAAAGTATAGGTCATAAGTCTCGCGTGATCGATTAAGGTTCGAATCTTTGGTAGGTTAAAATTATTATTTATAAAAAAAAATTTGTTGAGATACGGAACTATTCTGAACAACATTAGATAAGAAAAAAGCATGTCTGATAATATTTTTTTGACAAATTCAAATTCTTTTTTTACAAGGAAGATATCCTAAGTGTCCCTCTTCGATTCCGATGAGACTGAGATATGTTATTCTCCGCCCAAATCTAAGGGACACGTATTTTTTTTTTTAGCTGCGGAAAAACATTTCTAGGGAGTGAAACCACCCCTCAAAGTTTAAGCTCCAAGGGGGGGTTTTTCAAGTTTCGCACACTAGCAGTTTGAATAATCGAATGAGACCAACGACATCATTTTTGTGGTGAAAAATGATGAAAAGTGCCATTGGTTATAATAAAAAATAATTAGAAGAAAAGTTATAAGGGTTGAAATTCACAAAACTTTTATTTTAAAAAAACTATCCAATGGATTTCAACGAAATAAACGGCAATCGACAGAGAAAAAAAAAGTAGAGGAGGATCAAAAGCGAATTCAGAGTATTACGGAATCTCTTGGTTGATTAATAAGAATTAAAGTCTGAAGAAATGTATTTGGACAATGATAATTCTGATTGCTAAAACCAAACATACGAATTAATCACGACTAATTATTTTATTTCGAATCATTAAATAGTAGTACGATATGTAACTTTGGTAAAGAATTTACTACTAAAGTTGTTTCCTACTAAAGCCCTAACGCGTTAGGGCCTCGATTTTATACTATCCCTGCTGCCAACATTACTCACCTCGACCGTATTGGCATAAGGTTCGCCCAAGATACATAAATAACTTTTAAACCTCAAATTCACGTATATGTATATATATATATATATATATATATATATATATATATATATATATATATATATATATATATATATATATATATATATATATATATTAGGGTGATCCAAAAAATAACAAATTTTTTTTTTTTTCTTCCAAACAGGTTCAAAAGTTTCATTTAGATAAAAAAAGACGCCTGTGAAAATTAGAGCTCTTAATATTAACATTAAGAGGTTCCTCATCGCACTTTTCTATTTTCCATAAGAATAACATGGGAAAAATTTTTTTTACGTCTTCTGATTTTTATAAGTAGCTAACGATGCGTCATAGGAATAATTGGCAGGCATATTTTTGAAGGGAATTGAATGCTCTACATAAAAAGATTCCTATCATTTTTTGAGGAATCTATTTGTTCAAAAGTTATTTGAGGTTAAAGTCGAATTCATATTCAATTTTGAGATCTTTTTACTTTTCCGGCGAAACTATCAGACCTATTACAAAATACCATCGGACCTTTTTTGTAGACAATTTTATTCCCTAAAAGTTATTTCGAATAAAGTTTTTTCGAATTCCGCATTGTTTTCTAGTTATTTTTATTTTAATGTGATGCTCATAAAAATATAGTCTTCTGATCGATTTTAAGAGCTTGACATTAAAATAAAAATAACTAGAAAGCAATGCGGAATTCGAAAAAACTTTATTAGAAATAACTTTTAGGGAATAAAATTGTCTACAAAAAAGGTCTGATAATATTTTGTAATAAGTCTGATAGTTTCACCGGAAAAGTAGAAAATCTCAAAATTTAATATGAATTCGACTTCAACCTCAAATAACTCTTGAACAAATAGATTCCGCAAAAAATGATAAGAATCTTTTTTTGTAGAGCATTCAATTCCCTACAAAAATATGCCTACCAATTATTCCTATGACGCATCGTTAGCTACTTATAAAAATCAGAAGACATAAAAAAAATTTTTCCCATGTTATTCTTATGGGAAATAGAAAAGTGCAATGCGGACAATGTTAATATTAATATTAAGAGCTCTAATTTTCACAGGCGTCTTTTTTTATCTAAAAAAAACTTTTGAACCTGTTTGGAAGAAAAAAAAAAAATTTGTTTGTTTTTTGAATCACCCTAATATATATATTCAACACCAAAGTACGTATCTACTGTTTCTTTCAACTCTTTTGAAGTTCTAGTTTTTTAAAATTTTATGTAGAATCACATATTTCAGTGGCAACGAAATCGAGGGTGATCACCTGAAATATCTTCCATGTATAATTAAAAATAAAAAGGTAAGTAAAATATAAAAGAATAATATTACTATTAGGTCCTCGCTGCTAAAAATGTATGAAAACATAATTATTGATGAATTAGAATCAACGCTAACAAAAATATTGATTTTTCTTATTGGTTAATGTAGATGGATTTAGGGTTCGTTTACCCCCTAAACTTGATTTTCAGGAAAAATTGAAAAAGATGTATCCTCTACTTTTTTTTCCTCTGTCGATTTCTGTTTGTTTCGTTAAAATCCATTGGATATAGTTTTTTTAAAATAAAAGTTTTGTGAATTCCAACCCTTTCAACTTTTGTTCTATTTATATTTTATTATAATATCTATGGCAATTCTCATTATTTTTTACCCCGACAATGATGCCGTTGGTCTCGTTTGAATATTCAAACTGCTAGTATGCGAAACTTGAAAAACACTTTTTAGGAGCCTAAACTTTGGGTGGTAGTTTGACCCCCTAGATTTGTTTTTCTGCAGCTAAAAAAAAAAAAAATACGTGTCCCTTAGATTTCGACGGAGAATAACATATCTCATTGAAATCGCCGAGGGACTTTGAGGATACCTTCCTTGTTAGCATCAAGCAAATAAATGAAATATTTGAATAGAGTAATTATATCAATTTATTGAAGAAAATAATTGCTTAGCACTATTTAATTAAATAACTGAAATACAGAAATTAAGTATATTTTTTGGAAATTGACATTTTTTTTTTCACTATATAGGGGAAGGGGGGGGGGGGCAAAACGGGATACTTACCGAAAAATTTAGTTTTTAGGGACATAAATATCGTAAATTGGCTTCATTTTGATTCTATTAGAAATAAATATACCGAATTTTAGACTGCCATCAGAAAAAAAATTTTTATTTTCTGCGGACCAAATGGGATACCCAAAAAAAAAGTAAATTTTTTTTTTTTTTTAAGTGAATAAAATTGATGTAATAATGTCTTTCTAAATTGATGTAAGTAATAAAATTTACGTGTTTCGGACGACGATACTCAATTTATCTGTGATTATTGTGAATAATTTTAGAGATATATCTTTCATTAACGATGAATCAGTTATATATCGTTATCGTTATTTATTATAAATTTTAATACTTATGTTAAAAATAATGATAGTTAGTTTTCATTCCAAAGAAATTATTTTTATAAGAGAAATAATTAAATATTGAATATTAAAAAATTAACATAACTGTTAATAATGTGATATTATAGCACTAAAGTTATAAAATATTACAAAATTATGAAAGTTATAATGTAACAGTTAAAATTATGATGATTACCAATGTTACAGTTTTAGAGTTTTTATTAGTATTATTGTTGTTATTGTTCTTGAGTTAATTAAAGAAATAAATTTCTTAATTTGTGATACTTCATGAAAATAAATTTGTAGTACGATAAAATTTGGACATTTTTTTCATTTATACTTTTCGCAAAAAATATAAAAATTTTTTTTTTTAGCTTTTAATAGTGTAAAATGATACTAGATGTCATTTTTGACCATTTTCGAAAGTTTTTCGAGAAAAAAAAATTTTGACGAAATTTTGAGGGTATCCCATTTTGCCGGCCTATCCCGTTTTGCCCTCCCCCCCCCCCTTCCCCTACAAAAGATGTATTTTAGTGGAATAATAATGATTGTGTTATTAAAATATACAATAATTAAAGTAGTAGCTAGAACCATGCACCGTTTTTATGCCTATGTTAAGGGGCCTTTTTTTGAGAAGGAACAAATGAAAAGTTTTGAATTTGCAATATGTTTTCACTGGAAAAAATAATCGCTAGCTGCTAGCGATTATTTTCATTAGCAGCTAACGATTAAGAATCGTTAGCTGCAAGCGATTATTTCGCTAGCAGTTAGCGATTATTTCTTTAGCAGCTAGCGATTAAAAATCGCTTGCCTGGAAGGGATTTTTTCGCTAGCCGGAAGCGATTTTTTCGCTAGCTGCTAACGATTTTTGCACTAGTAGCTAGTATGGTGTAGGTAGGGGAACCTGGGGCACGAAGGCCCCCCTCAAAAATTTGGTAAAAATTTTTTAACTTCCCGCTAAGAAAATTGAAAATTTTCAAAAATTCGGGAAGTTATTGGTTTCGGTCCGATTTGCAAAAACCGAATTTCTATCAGATTTTGACGTTTTGAGGTTCTAGGAAGCTATCCTGACTAATTTCACGATGATGTCCGAGTGTATGTATGTGTGTACGTACGTACGTATGTAAATATTCATAACTCTTGAACGGATGAACCGATTTTGATCTTTGAGGTGTCATTCGACGCGGCTTGTTAATATCTTGAAGCTGTAAAATTTGAGCTTAATCGGTAGGGTGCGTTCGGAGATATTTCAAAAATAAAATTTTTTCAAAAATGTTTTTTTTGGATAACTTTTAATGTGCTCGATGAATTGATCCCTAAATCGACTGGGCTCTAGAGCTTTATAAGCCGCGTCGAATGCTACCTCAACCATCAAAATCGGTTCATTCGTTCGCAAGATATCGTGGGAGAAAGAAATGCTAAAAAATGTTTTTTTTTAAGACAATGGCATACAAAAGTATTATCGAGCTCGAAGAGCTCGAAAATGTATTTACAATAATGTTTTCGAGCTCAACGAGCTCGAAAAAAGCGGGAAGTTTTGGGGCTGGCTCGCAGGGTTAACCGATAGACCGATTTCTTTTTCATTTTCGGTCAAATCATGATACCTCTGATGTTTTAAAGATGTTTGAAGTTGATCTGTGATATGTGGGGCACAATGGATCACTCGAAAAAAAAATTGTAACGAAAAAAAATTTTTTTTTCCTGGGCACGACGACCCCCTCTCCCGAAAAAGAATAAAAAAAAATTTTTTTGGAGGCCCTCGTGCCCCAGGTTCTCCTACCTACACCGTACTAGCTACTAGCGAAAAAATCGTTAGCAGCTAGTGAAAAAATCGCTTCCGGCTAGCGATTTTTAATTGCTGCCTGCTAACGAAAAAAACGCTTCCAGCAAGCAATTTTTAATCGCTACCTGCTAGCCAAAATATCGCTAGCTGCTAGCGAAATAATCGCTTGCAGCTAGCGATTTTTAATCGCTACCTGCTAGCGAAAATATCGCTAGCAGCTTGCGATTTTTTTTTTTACTGTTGATTTACATCTTACGGTAACTAACAAAAATTTTTTTGACGAAATTTAATAACGATTCATTATTATTATTATTATCACTTGAAGTTTGCGCCTTATAAAAAGAGCGTGGGTGGCCCAGGTGATCTTGACTCTTGAGGACATCTGAAAGCAAAAATTCTTATAATTATCCTTAGTATATATATATAGATATGTCATCTTTTAATATATATTTAAACGGCTATATTTAATATATACTTAAACGGATAAAATACATGCATGGAAAAATGTTAGGTATTATATACTTAGTCATTTGTTTTAATATTGTAAAAATGTACTGTAATATACATCGTTCCCATGTATATTTTTTTTTTTTTTTTAGGGGATTGTATTAGAAAATAATTACAATTTTTTTTGCTGAAGTTGATGGTAATAATCATATTTTTGCCGTGTAATTAATTAAAGATAAAAAAAAATCAGATACTTTGTGAGAATAAAAAGTAAATAAAATAAAACACTTAAAAGAGATGAAAAGATGATAAGTCAAGTAAGAAAATCATCTCTCCCTGAGGAGTAAGAATGAGAAGTCAATGGTGTAACGGCTATGGTGAAAATACCGTGTAAACATTTGCAATGGATTTGCGAGCTATTCAAATGGTTAAATTCTCTTAAGAATTCCGTTTGCACAACCAGGAATCGCAAACCCCTTCTACTACCATTTCACCTCTATCTCTTAAACTCTCTCACCCCTTCGTATTCTTATTCTTATTTTTCTTATTCTAAGGCGGAAATTCGAGCTTTTGTATTTCTAACAATTGATATTCTTTACTCTGTAAAGAAACAGATTTCATCCCTCGCTTGAACAAATACTCAACTTTCAACTCCCTTTTCTACCTTCCGTTCAACCCACCCTCGCTTCATGTCATAAACTGTTTAATATTTTTTTCTTATTTTTTATCATAATTATTGTCAATATTTTTAAAATAAGGCATTCAAGGAGATAAGTAGAAGGTAAAGAGTAATAAAATAAAAATAAAAAAAAATATTTGAATATGGCTTATTTGCGTGCAGCCAAAAAGTTCGATGCAGTATACTGTATTGCATGTTTGTAGGCATTGATAATTGCTTCGCAACTAATTTTTTTTACTTCTTTATATTGTTGTAATATTTTTTTGATAAGTGTGTCTGCATTGAGATAATAAAATTAAATACAAACTTATTCATAAAAAAAAAAAAAAAAATTTTTATCCAAACACCAAATTGCAAGTTATTAATCGGTACTAATAGGTAATTAGGAGGTGCTGGGCAAAACGTTTGCTTGAATTCAGTTTTGATCACTGACTTAAACTGTGAGTTATATGCTAGGAGAACTGAGCTGATTTGAGTCGTGGGAATAACTGAAACAACAGATCTTAGTTTAGTCGCATAGGGCTGCCAGCTTACTACTTGCAGTTCATCTAAATCTGAAAAATATACTGTAACGGAGGTTAAATTTTCTTTACGGAAAAATACTAATGTACACTTATGAAAAGTATTGAAAATTCATTACCTGTATGAAAAAACCATATACTGTCGATAATATAAAAAAAATATATGGTAAATAACTGAACATATATGGCGGCAAAATAATTAATATTGGTTAATATATGATTGATCATACATAATAATTTATACGTTCAATATTATAATAATCCATATCATTTATAATATATGTGATTATATACATGTGATATTGTATCAAAAATTATATGTCCGTTTTATATATTAATTTATAACGTAAAATATATGTTTCATCTTATAAATTAATTTATAATTTCAATATTATTATAATCCATATAATTTATAATATATGTAATTGTATACATATGATATTACATCTCAAATTATATTCTCGTTTTATATATAAACTTATAATTTCAATATTATAATAATTTCGATATTATTATACATAAATAATGTAAAAAATACACTCATACCAAAAATTAAAGGAACAAAAAAATTTTAGAAATTTTAGTGATTTTTGCAAGACTGTAACTTCATGAAAAATAATCGTATCAAGATTTACAAAAAAAACATTTTACAGCTCTTGAAATCTCTAGTTTTATATTTGTGCAAATATATATGAACATATATCTACATAAATATATATTTACATACATTTATACAAATATATGTGAACATATATTTATATAATTATATATTTACATGTATAAATATTATATGTCAGTCATATAATTAAATCATATATCTTATCATATAACTTGAAGTATAGTATAAAATATTATAAGCAATATTTATAAGTTAGCATGTAAAAAAAATCTATTACCGACATATATGTTGCAAATTATAAAATCATATAATATTTCGGCAAAACTTTGTATATGGCTCCATATATGTCTTCTTATAATTCCATATAATTTATCATATATTTCGAATTATACTGAAGCTCATATATTGCTTTTTCATACGGGTAGTGTTAATAAGCGTTTTATTAGTGATCATTAGTGACCATTAGTACTCTGAATAGTGAATCTTACAACAATATTGGATGTGATTAGTGTAAGATAGTGTTGTATTAGTGTCCATTAGTACTTTGACTAATCAATTTTTCAATACTATTGGAAGTGATTAGTGATAATAGTGTTGTATTAGTGTTCATAAGCTGGGGTACTAATCTTACAACACTATTGGAAATGATTAGTGTTAAATAGCGTCTTATAAGTAATCATTAGTAGTCTGAGTAGTGAATCTTACAACATTACTGGAAGTGATAAGTGCTGGCCAGGTTTCAATAGTGCTCGATAGTGATCCGAATAGCCGGTACTACTCTACTGTGAAATTCAAATTAATGTCACTAAACATACTAATGACACTAAACGCACTAATTGCACTAAACGCATTAGTGTTTCTCATTAGTTCTGATGAGTTTTTTTCCGTAAGGGATGAATCGAACGGTAGAACACAAACGACTAAGTTTCAACTTCCTGGATTTAGCACATAGAGTGTGATAGTTGAGCTGACAGCTGCTCTTATAAAAGTATTGAAATTATTGTAAATAATTTCAAAGTCAAAAATTGGAACTTTCTTAGCTATATTATTCTAAAAGAGTGAATCATTCTCTCATTAAGTGCACATTGTATTATACCTATAATTATAGCACGTATTTACTGCATCTCTTATAGATCACTATTAGAATTATTAGTAACTCACTTACATAATTATGATGATTATTGGATGATTTGTGCTGTTACAGACTTATAAAAGAGATTTTCAGAACCTTTACAAGTTACTCCCATATTCCGGGGATGCCTAATAAACCATTATTCCTTATACTTCTTGAAGAGCTCGAAAAAATCAATACATGGAAGAGTATGTTCGAGCTCAGAGAGCTCGAAATTGTATTTACAATACTGTTATTGTACTCAAGAAGCTCAAAAACAGCGGAAAGTTTTAGAGCTGGTCGGCAGGGTCAATCGTTTTTTAGATTTTTTTTTCTTTTTTTTGGTAGTGACGTTTTGTAGTAAACTCAAAATCGATGATTCATTTCCACAATTTATTACTGAATATTTAAAAGCCGACGATAAAAAATAAATCCGTTAAGACTGTGAACAGTAAGTAGACATTAAGCTTTGTTCTACAAAGGTTCTATAAAAATATGGCTTGTGCTTTTTCTTTACTTAATTTCATATACTTTCTACGTCAATTTTAAAAATAATCTTTTTATAGTATTTTAAAAATTTTCTATTTCGAATAATTCAAAAATCAATTACTCTTAGTAAAGACAGCGTCGGTTACCTAGAAATATTACCTTCATTGCATAACTTCTAGGCAGTGCTGCGCTCTAATGAGAAAGTCGCAAACGAATACACAAGCTTAGACGATCAATTTTAAATTTCTTAGCTGGCCAGTCCTCAAATGTCCTACTGTTTTGAAGTTTATAAAAATAAAAATTTATCTTTCTTTGAACTCTTTGAGCAATGAAAAAGATTTTTTAAATCGATAAACGTGAAAAACAGCTCACACTGCTACCGAAATCATACAATTTTCATTGTTTTCAAGCATTTAAAATCATAATTTTATTAATGCACCAATTTAAGCTCTGGAATTCGAATCTTCCTGAGACGAAAAATCGAAACTCATTTTAGCCTCCAACGTAGGTTGAAAAAATTGAAGTAAAACTCAATAAATTATCTTGCAAATGTATTCTAGAACTTTATTTGAACCTTAATACTGCGCTTATTTCTATTTCTTCAATATACACGGAAGAAGAAGAATTCTGACCAGCACGATACGATTTCCTGACTGGGACTAGGACTAGAATGGATCGTGATGGTAGCTACTCAGATCGGTATTTGAACGGTTTAAATCTTTGCATTGCCGAGGTTTTAAGACCTGAGCTAAAGTTTAATCTCTTTCCAGCTCTTTAAATCTCCGTTCTATGTATTAGCCCTGATTAAGAAATCTAATTTGAGATAAATTAAAAAATTTTAATTATCACATACTGTATCACGTCATACACTGTAAAAAATTCGCGGAGTGAATGCAGATTAAATCCGGACTGAATGCGGAGTGAATGAATTTTTAATTATTCACTCCCCTCGGAGCGAAATTCACTCCGCAGGGGAGTTTTCGCGGAGTAGATAATTTTTTATTAATTTAATCCCTCCGGAGTGAAATTCACTCCGGAGCGGAGTTTTAAAAATATTATTAATAAAATATAACTCCACATAATAAAATCGAAGTAAAAATTCGCGTATGACATTATTGATCAGCTGATATGCAAACACATACACACATAAATATTTAGGCACACACATACATATTTAGGCACACACGCACACATTTGCACACACGCACACATTTGCACACACGCACACATTTGCACACACGCACACATTTGCACACACGCACAAATTTGCACACGAGCACACATTTGCACACACGCACAAATTTGCACACACGCCCACATTTGTACACACGCACACATTTGCACACACGCACAAATTTGCACACACGCACAAATTTGCACACACGCACAAATTTGCACACACGCACACATTTGCACACACGCACACATTTGCACACACGCACAAAATTGCACACACGCACACAAACATCTGCACACACCCAAACACACACATGCATGCAAACACACACTCGCACACACACATATTGTTTAGCAGTTTCATATAAATTAATGTAATATATTGAAACTCTGGACAGGAGTGAATTGGGAGTGAAATAAAATCCGCGTCACTCCGAGATCACTCCGCTAAAAAAAAACTCCCAATTCACTCCGCATGCGGAGTGATTTTTTTTAAAACTCCGGAACTCCGAGTGGTGGAGTGAATTCGGATTTTATTTTACTCCCAATTCACTCCGGATTCACTCCGAATTTTTTACAGTGTAAGATTATGATTTAAATTTATTTGAAATAATTAAAAATTCTCAGCTTCGAATAATTTTTTGTCATGAAATTAAAATTTAAAAATATTTTAAAAGATTTGAACTCTCAAATTATTCTAAACCAACTTGAATGAGAACATAACATTGCATAGTTCTAGTTCCTCAGATGATTAGAAACTATTTTAAATGATTTGAACTCACGAATCATTTTTAACTTAATTGAATGACAAAATAATATCGCATATTTCTAGTTCCTCAGAAGATTTAAAACTATTCAAAATGATTTCAACTCTCGAATTATTTAAATTAACGAAGTACTGCTGTTAAGCCTGAAGCATGTGTACGTGCACACCCACATACGGAAATATATACGTGAAGCACACACTTTCGTATTATGAGGAAAGAGAATCAGAACAGGATAAGGAAGGAACTTTCTCTCGATTCCCGTGTAAAAAAAAAAATTCGAACTTCGAAATTTGAAACAATTTCGAACTTTTGAAATATCAAGTTGATGAGAACTATTGAACTATTGTAAACTTTGGTCATTTTTGTGACTAGAATTTAACTTTTTCAATTCCTAAAAAGTTCAAAAAAATTGAAACTTTTTGAACTTTTTTCGAACGTTGAAATTGATAAGACTAATAAAAGAATCTCTTGAAAATTGCAAATTCTAACCATTTCTTAATGGAATCTCAACATATTTGAGAAAAACTCCCAAAAGTCAAATATTCCAAACTTTAATACCAATTAGTAAGAAATGAGTATATTTTCTGAAGACGTCCTTGAAAAATTTTTATTCCGTCTTTCAATTCTATCCTATAATTTTTTTAAGTGTGTATTTTTATTAGCATTATGGTCTTACAAAAGTTCCAAAAATTTCGACAATGTCTCAAATTTTGAAGTTTATGACGAACTTTTCAAACTTCTATGAAATTTTTTTATTACACGGGTTATACCTGAAAAATCATTGCAAAAATCTTTTCCGAAAAGCAGACTGACCATCATTGAGAATGATATTGGCCACGTATTTCAAATCGCTCAGCCATTCCACGTGTATGATGTGTAACTTGTATTTTTTTGGTATTATTTTTGCAGAATAAAAAAAGCAGCCGTAGAGGTTCAAATGCGACTAAATAAAGAGAAAATATCTTACAGAGCAAAATAAAAACCAAATCAATTATTTTCTTGATCGACGCATAGCGTGATGTAATAAGTTCCCAATATACAGCACTCTTCACAATATCAAATAGAAAAGTAATATTTTTCCGATATACATTCGTTAATTGCCTTTGTTCACGTGATACCTTCGACAAAAAAAGTGGTTTATTGAGAATGATTTCAAAATTCATCAGGGACAGGTTTGAGAGTTGAAAAAAAGTTAGGGAGTGAGATCGCGTTTATATCCAATAATTGCATGTTACTTCAAGAATTCTCACAACAAATCGTTATTGTGAAACATTTTTCGTTAAAATACAGTTATTGACGTAAATATTTTGATTCTTCTAGAAAAATATGTCCGAATTCGAAATTTTCTGATTCATTACTTGTGTGATTCCGAAAATCGTTAAATAGCTAGTTCAAGAGGATGATTATTTTAAAACGTTCCGCTGTCTATCAAAGTCCCGGTACACAAACGTTAAGGATTGTTACTCACTTAGGCACAGTAGCAGTAGCAGAAGCAGTAGATAATCGAACAAAGTTAGTCCGACAAAGTTAATCAATCGCTCATGGACACTCGTCTGGCATCGGAGGGTCAGCGAGGTGAGGGTAAGGGGTGTAGAGGGTGAAGAAATAATTTCGTAATCCCGTGAGAATGAACCCAGATTCTGTGCATTTGGTCTCTTATACTGGCGTACCCGTATTTGATTGTTTCATTAGTAAGATGACCTTTGAATTTCTCTTGGGATACCGGTATAAAATTCAGTCTACAATGTCGTATAGGGAATATGTGACACTGAGAGTTTTTAAAGACGTTTTAAATTTGAGGGTTAAAATAAATTCTGGACCTTTATTTATTGGCCAAAAAAATAATTTCAGAGAATCCTTAAAGACTACTGAGAAGATATTAACATAATTCCGAATAATCATTTACAGTCAATACTAATATCTCAATATTTTACTGGGCGTTTTGGCAGGAATGCAGGGGAAGGCACCACGTCCCCTCTTGACCAAGTGATGTATTGACCAATACATGGAGTTGGTGCTATTGGCGAATCCTCTCCAAGCCGGCATAAGGGAAATCGAACGTTTAAAAAGGATCCTTGATCTGATCATTGATCCTAGAGAAACGCCAATAATGAGCTTATGCTCATGACTATATTATAGTAGAAAACACAGAACACTTGCAGTGCGTGTATGCCTGAAATAGGTGAGCAAACGGCCTTCTATAAAAAAAAATGTGAGATTCTGCTCCATTTCATTAATTAATTATCTCAGATCTTATACCAAAGATCTGGTACACAATGAATTAGACATCCGGGCTATCCTTCTTAGGTTTGTTACGCACAGGAGGAATGGGAAGCAGAGTCTAAGGTGGCGGGGTATAACAGGACAAATTTCTCGTCTTTATCCGGGTGTCCTTTTAGTTCTTGTGTCTTCCTGAGTCGGAGTAACGCGTTTCAAGCGTTGGGCCAGTGGTTCGAGTTCGCAGGGGGGTTTGTTTGGGTGGCTTGTGAATTTCTAGTGTATAGGGGTATTAATCCCTATTCTCAATTACCCTTTGTCTTAGGCACCGCTTAGTCCACTTGTTAAGACACCACTACTGTTTGTCTTGAGAAAGAGCAGATAGTACTAAGAAAGGGAGAGTAACTTGGGGGTCGTTTCTGAAGTGAGAAGACTAAGGAAGAGGTTGCTTGGCCGAAGAAAGGGGTAAGATACTAGAGTTGGGGTTACCAAGTGGTCGGTAAGGTTATTTCCGGGGGTTGGTTTACATACGTTTGTTAACCTGAGACGAAGTGCTATGCCGTGTACTACTGATCGTTGCGGTCCAGGGATTCATGTAATTTATATCTAAATAAAATAACTTACGTGTCAACTAAATTTTTTATTTTTTATAACTATAACGATATTACTGAACAGAAGTATTCTTACATAAATCTTAATGTAGTTCTTGCATTGATTTCATGCTGTAGAACCTTTTAATGAAAAATTATCAAATTATCAATGAAATATTCAAAAGCATGATGCGAATTTTTTGACTGAGAGATTTTAATATTACAATGACAAAAAAACATTCCGTATCAGACAGTTAAAGTTTATATCGAAGCCTCTCAAGAGAAAGGAGAGAGGAAAACTTGGTTGTTAGGGACGGAAACAAATTTTGATGCTGGAATTCAACAGTACGACATCATTCGTTCCGGTATTTATGTATGACAATATACTAAAAATATCATCTTATATCGTCTTGTCAACTTTCAATCCCGCGAACTCCCAAAACTTTTTTTTCAGCTTTGGCCAACATAGATTATTTTTTTTCAGTCTTACAAACTTTATAACTCGTTCAAATATATACTTTCAGAAATAATAAATAGAGGAATAAAATGTTTGTGTGTATAAATAATTTAGCGGATATAATATAAAGAAAAATGACGGTGGAGGGGCAAAAAAAGAATAGGGAATTATAATAAACGATCAGGATGTCCGATTAGCTATTGACATGGGACTATATAGTATAGTCTTCAGTCTATGACTCCAATGTAGTACAAGGTGCACCGAATAAATACCTTAAAGTACACATACCTCACCCCTGATAAAATGTTTTTACCCTTCATACGTGAGTGAAGGTTCATATAAATGAATACAGAGTGATGTCCCCGGGGTTAGATATCATTTGGGGTAGAGGTGTATCTTACGGGAATACGGAACATTAATAGTCGTTGTGAGTCTGTATTGCCGTGACAGAAACAAATGGAATGTGGCGATTGATCGATTTATTGTTTCTATATATACTTAGAAAAAGAGAGAGAGAGGAAGAAAGAGGAAATTGGATGCCCATTAATTCAATATCCCATGAGAAAATAAACGTGTTGAATATTGTAAGATACTTTTTATCTATTGATCAATGGTTGAATATGCTATTGAATTTTTCTCTCTTAAGATTAAATACAGAGTTTTGTTGTATAATGAGTGGTGAAGCTTAATATAAGACTTAACGAAACCGGCAATTCTTTTATGACACCTGCTAATTCATACTTTGTATATTTCGCTGAAAATCACGTTAAACTGTTGTGACACCCATAGTATTACGAGACTTGTTAATGACGTCGGTGTTAAAGATTTTTCTATCATTTTAAATAAGTTGACGGGTTTTTTTCACAATAATGTATACATGACTCGTATATGATATTTAAGGGGTTAGGGGCAGTCAGAGACACGAAAAAATGAGAATTTTCAGTAATTTTTTTTTGCTATTAAATCATTTTATTTTACAAAAGTAATAATATGGCATTATTAAACAATGTTTTGACTTGAAGTCACGAAAATTTGAAAAAAAAAAATTTATAATTTTCAAAGTTATAGCTGTCTCTGTTGACCCAGTTTAAAAAAAAGGTCCTTGCGGTGACTGTCATAAGTCCTTGGAGATTCATCTAAAATCAATCGGATGAAAAAAATTAGTTTTATAAATAGATAATCCTGGGCCTGATCGAAGCTTTTTTTTTTTTTTTCAAAAATTAACAAAATGGCGGCTTCAGAAATTTTTTCTAGATTTTTAGGAAAAAATCAACAGTTAATTAAGGCCGCCATTTTGTTAATTTTTGAAAAAAAAAAAAAGCTTCGATCAGGCCCAGGATTATCTATTTATAAAACTAATTTTTTTCATCCGATTGATTTTAGATGAATCTCCAAGGACTTATGACAGTCACCGCAAGGACCTTTTTTTTTAAACTGGGTCAACACAGACAGCTATAACTTTGAAAATTATAAATTTTTTTTTTTTCAAATTTTCGTGACTTCAAGTCAAAACATTGTTTAATAATGCCATATTATTACTTTTCTAAAATAAAATGATTTAATAGCAAAAAAAAATTGTAACTCAAGAATTTTTAGGCTTTCGAAATTAAAGTTGAACACTATATAAAAGAACTACTCTAGTAGTATTGTCAAGAAACTCTTACACAAATCTGTACTTTCAGTCTTCAGTGAGTCTGTATTATGTCTTGGACAAGTCTGAGGCAAGATACTTCCGTAAGATATGTTAAGTAAATCTGTAGTACTTTTTTAAGACAGAATACTTGCTTAGGATGCATTAGCTCAGACTTGCTGCGGAATTGCTTGAGATAGCTGGACATGGCTACTCTCTTCGTTACTTGGTGAACCGTCTATTCAGCATTAGTATAGGAAATTCAATGGCGCCCACTCAATGGTCAATATAATTTTATCCAGTGATATTGTTATTAATTTGTAGCGTTTCAAATTTAAATGATAACTACTGGGTTTGCTACAGGTACTGCGTTGGGCTTGGAGTGACTCGGAAATAATGAAACCCTATATCTTAGGAAATTCTGCAGCAACTCTGACTTAACATTGTTATATAGAATGTATATTGCTTAAGAATTGCTGCAGACTGTTTTTGCAGATTTCTATAAGTCTTTAAAAAGAATCTTAAGTAAGACTCGAATGTGCGATTCATTAAAAGTATACTCGTCATTCTCTTGCGTTTTGAATTAATTATTTCTCTCTCTCCAGTTTAAGTTTCTGATAAACTCATCAATACTCTATATTTAAATATATTCTCTACTTTATAAAATCGATTTAAGATTGAAATTTCTACTATTCAACAATCGATCAGTTCTGAAATAGAGTAACTACAGCCGGCTTCAATGAAAGTCGGATCATATAGTAATCCTCCGAAAACAGTTCATTGATTTAAAATAAATGAAATTTTTAGCTAAATTGTTAAGGAACCCGTTTATCCTCACCCCTTTTCAATTACCTGTTAGAAATACAGAAGTCGAAGCATCGTTCAAATGTAACGTCAAACGGAACGTACAAGTGAAATAGAGAAAGAGATGGAGAGTAAAATGATGCGTGGAAGGGATAAAGGGGTAGTGGCGTCTCCAGTAAGGGTCTGAGGAGGTTGGGGTAGGTTTTTGAACGCCCGGTCCACGGTTGATTTCGATTGAATAATTAATGTTTCATTACGGGGGTGCTCGGGCTTATAAGCGCCTTGCAAACGTTATTCCGTACATTTAGAAAGACTGTTATATATACACAAGCGTAATAGGGGGGTTTGTTTCACCCTCTCAGTATAGAAGTATAGAATTCAGTGAATCTCACAGTCTTTCACCTCCATATACCTATTTCCTATACATATTCAAGTTTAACGATGAAAAGAATTTTGTATCGAGGGTATTGAAGGTGCACCGATAGCACGAGTTTTCACCCCCTCCCATACATCTCACCAACCCTTACTACTTTCTACCTATTTTCAACCCCTTTAAAGATTCGACTACAAGCCTCTTTTTACCAGTATTTTTTCTTTTTTACATCGTCTCAACCGCAAAAAATAGCCGGCTTTAATCTTACTATTTAAGGGTTAAAAGTGATAAAAAAAATATTTGCTTTTGAACAACTAATTTTTTCATTTTTGTTCGTAAATAATTTATTCAGATGATTTTAATTATTAAGAAAATTTTTACTCTGACTAGCTTTCAACCCCTCTTTCTCCCACACGATTAAATATAAACGGTCGGATTATTCTCATTGGAGACTTGAATTGATTTTAAGGCTTCCAACAAAACGACTTTAGGCTTAAAAATTTTATTAGATCTAATTCACAAAAAAAATCCATTGTCCTCTACAGTAACCCTCCACCACATATTTCATAATCGATTTTACTTTCTACTAAATTCAACCCCCGAGAGACGATAGCATTTGAACATCGAGAAAAAACGCGAAAATCGAGGGTTGCATTATTAAAATGCCACCCCATGGCATCTTTTTTAAATGGCTGGGGGTAGTTGGTTGAGTTGGAGTAAAACGTTGGGGGAGAAAGAGGTAAGGGGGAGAGGAGTTCAAACGGGCTCATGTCACCTGAAAAGTCTGTAGGAAAGTAATGTTGGCGCACGTCAATAATTTAGAAAACGAGTTTTTTTTCCTCATCTCCATTGCAAGGAAATTGATAGGGAGACTGTGGTCTGGAGTGCATGAGAGTGAGGCAGAGGAAAATTACGTAAGAAGAGCTTTTGACTTGGAAGTTTTTTAATTTGATGCCATTCAATAATTTAACGTGCTTCTTTTGATTTACTGATCTATCTCATGAGGGCGCATTATATATTATTATTATTATTATTATTATTATTATTATTATTATTATTATTATTATTGTCATTCTATCTTATTGCGATTTTATCCCCTACATTTTCATGTCACTCATTTAAGTTTCTTCAAACTTATTTTTCATGCATCTAAATTGATAAATAATGACAAATGTCGTATTTTTTATCTTCTTTTGCTCTCCAGCCTCACCCCCTACGGTTTGAGAGTGTACGAAATAAATAATGAAAATTATCTGAAGCACGGTAATGCTGGTTTTAAAATAAAATAGTGGCATAAGTATAACTATTATAAGGTCGCGAGAAAGACTGGAGTGGGCGTGAGTTTCACAGGATTCAGGGGTTGGGGGTGTTTGGGAGGGAAGGGGGTGAAAAAAATGAACAAACGTACGAGAATGTCCGTATCAAAATCGCTGCTTGTGTAGGTGCTCATGGAGATTAAAGCGGGCGTGACGTTTAGAAATAGCATCCAGTAAGGTTGGAGAAGGTGGGTGACATGAGTACGTAGCTTACAGTACCGTTATCATGTATCGCGGGCCGAGAACACACGTTACGTGTATATTCCGTAACCCCGTTACACGTATTTTCTCACGGCTCAAGCCCCTGGGGGGTTGGCGTTCAAAGAGGGATGACCGCAGTTTGAGCTAATGTATGTATATTATTTATTTTAATTGTTGACGTTAAAATATCTTTATATCTGAATAGATATTGTGTTTTCTTTTATGTAATTCAAAAAAAATAAATTGGATGAGTTTTTTTCACAAAAAATTTTTACCCTAACTCGAGATGATTTGAAATTATTGAAATTTATTTGAAAGCCATCAGTTTAACTGCTTTTGAATCATCTATATAACACGAGCTCGATGATTTCTTTCAAAATTTGATCAATCGAGGAATAAAAATGGATGAAAAGATCGATTTAAAATTATGCTAGGCTTACGGTGATATATCGAGTCAGTACTATGTTCACTTATGACTCATTTAAGTTGATACGGACACTCCAAATTCATCTGTATTATTAGGTGGATTTTTCTAAAATCTAGCTATTGTATTTGTCCTCATGGTCGATTTTTCGAGGAATTTTGTCATAACCTACTACACGGAAAAAAAAATAGGTGCTGCAACAGGATTCAGTCCTGTGGGAGCAACAGGATAAAATCCTGTCACAGCAACGGGATTTTCAAGTTACAGCACCAGGACACATCCTGTGGGAGCAACAGGACAAAATCCTGTTGCAGCGCCTATTTTTTTTTCCGTGTGTAGTTGGTTGAGTAGGGTTCAAAAATACCATTCGTTAAAAGATTGATATATATATATATATATATATATATATATATTAGGGTGATCCAAAAAATAACAAATTTTTTTTTTTTCTTCCAAACAGGTTCAAAAGTTTTATTTAGATAAAAAATGACGCCTGTGAAAATTAAAGCTCTTAATATTAACATTAAGAGGTTCCTCATCGCACTTTTCTATTTTCCATAAGAATAACATGGAAAAAATTTTTTTTACGTCTTCTGATTTTTATAAGTAGCTAACGATGCGTCATAGGAATAAATGGCAGGCATATTTTTGTAGGGAATTGAATGCTCTACAAAAAAAGATTCTTATCATTTTTTGCGGAATCTATTTGTTCAAAAGTTATTTGAGGTTGAAGTCGAATTCATATTACATTTTGAGATTTTCTTACTTTTCCGGCGAAACTATCAGACCTATTACAAAATATTATTTGACCTTTTTTGTAGACAATTTTATTCCCTAAAAGTTATTTTGAATAAAGTTTTTTCGAATTCCGCATTGTTTTCTAGTTATTTTTATTTTAATGTCAAGCTCTTAAAATCGATCAGAAGACTATTTTTATAAAAATATTTACTATTTTTTATTACAATAAAAATAACTAGAAAACAATGTGGAATTCGAAAAAACTTTATTCAAAATAACTTTTAGGGAATAAAATTGTCTACAAAAAAGGTCCAATGATATTTTGTAATAAGTCTGATAGTTTCGCCGGAAAAGTAAGAAAATCTCAAAAATTAATATCAATTCGACTTCAACCTCAAATAACTTTTGAACAAATAGATTCCGCAAAAAATGATAAGAATCTTTTTTTGTAGATCATTCAATTCCCTACAAAATATGCCTACCAATTATTCCTATGACGCATCGTTAGCTACTTATAAAAATCAGAAGACGTAAAAAAAATTTTTTCCATGTTATTCTTATGGAAAATAGAAAAGTGCGATGAGGAACCTCTTAATGTTAATATTAAGAGCTCTAATTTTCACAGGCGTCTTTTTTTATCTAAATGAAACTTTTGAACCTGTTTGGAAGAAAAAAAAAAAGTTTGTTATTTTTTGGATCACCCTAATATATATATCATGGTTGAGGTAATATTATATTAAATCAATTAAACCAACTAATTATGTTGAATAATTATTCATATATATTATAATATATACACTCATGCCATAAATTGAAGGAACAGAAAAATTTTAGAAATTTTTTAGTGATTTTTGCAAGGCTGTAACTTCATGAAAAATAATCGCATTGAAAAATAAAAAAAGTGTTTTGTAGCTTGAAATCTCTAGTTTCGACGCATTTTTATCAATTTTGTTTTAGACCTTCAGCTATTGCGCAAACATGCACAGAAAAAAAAAAATCTTCTCTCAAGAAAATTTTTCTTCAACCAAGAAATTTTTCAGCGAGTGGAATGAAAACCGAAAATTTCTTGAACGAAGTGAAATAATTTCTTGAATTTTAAATCTTCAATTAAGAAAAAAAATTCTTAAGCCAATACATATTTCATACTTGGTCCAATAATAGAATTACTTGTTTTAAAAACTTGCAGTTTTTAGTTTAATAATAATTTTTCTTAATCTGAGTATGTTATTTACTTAAACCAAGAAATATAAATATTTAGTTCGAGAAAGTTATACACTTAATTAAAGAACTATGATGTTTTGAAACAATAAACGGTACGAACTCGAACTAAAAATAAAGGGAGTTGATTCAAGAAATTTAAACTCTTGGTTTGAGCATAGTGTACTTTCTCTGACCAATCACACGAAAAATCTCAAACCAAGATTACTAGAGTCTCAAGCCAAGAAAGTTTTCTCTTGGATTCTCACTCATAGATGCTCCCTCCTTCGCACCCGAAGGAATGAATACTCCCCACTCTCTCTCTTTCTCACACTAGCACAGCAAATGGATTTTGAGTTCACCTTTTTATTTTAAATAAATTAAAAATTAAATAACCAAATTATATTATTATAATAAATTAATTGATTAATGTCATTATATAATATTAAATAATTTCTCAATTTTTTTTGTAATTAAATTTTTTTTTTTTTTTTTTAACTTTTTTATATTTATGTCGAAATTCATTTATGAACGATTCATACAATCCGTTCAGTATTTTAGTAAAATGTCAAAACTAACATTTTTCTAAAATATTGGCGATAACATTTGTAATATTAATTCTGGGTTTAGGATTTAAAAATGTGACTGACCATAAGCCAGTGTGGTTCAGTATATGTGGGCAAAGTAAACGTAGCCTAGCAAAGGCTGGGATGGCTTAGTTGGGAAAGCTCTCGCGTGACGCCGAATCGATCTGGGTTCGATTCCTCGTTTAAGCGATAATTGTTTTTTCTCAATTTGTTTAAATATTAACTCATTGCGAAACTTGCCCATCCCTTATAAATGCTTCTGATACAGTATTTATTTACTTCACAGCATTGTTTGTAATATTTAAACAAAAAAAAAAATTGTTCATTAAAAAAATGAAACAAAAAAAATAAATTTTTTTAGCTCGATAGATTTATTTGCTTAATTAAAGAAATTAATTTCTTGGCTGAAAATTTTTTTTTTGTTTGCGACAAATAAAAAAATTCTTGGCCCAAGAAAGTTTCTTCTTGGTTTAAAAAATTTTTTTTCTTAGTACAAAAACTTTTTTTTTTAGCTCAAGACATTGTTTCTTGACCCGATAAGGTAACAGTCTTTAGATAAGAAACAAGTTTCTCGAGTTAAAAACAAACTTTCTTGGCCCGAGAAAATAATGCTTTAAACCAAGAACAAACTTTCTTGGGCCAAGAAAGTTTGTTCTTGGTTTAAAACATTATTTTTCATGGTTCAAAAACTTTTTCGTTTCAGCTCAAGATATTTTTTCTTGACTTAAAAACGTAAAAATTTTCAGGCAAAAAAAAAATTTGTTGAATTGAAAAAAAAATCTTCTCGAACCAAAAAAAAATTTTTTGGGACCAAGAAATTTTTTTCTTGGTTTAAAGAATTTATGTTTGAGACTAAGAAAATTATGTCTTCCGCGAAGGAAATAATTTCTTGATCCAAATAATTTTTTTACTTCAATAAAGTAAGAAATTTTGCTTGGTTCAAGAAAAAAATTTCGAAGACATTTTATTTCTTGTTTCAAGATTTCCTTTTTTTCTGTGTGAGAACTACCGCGAGACAAAAATGATCTAAATTTTTTCTTTTCTTTGAATTTTCAAATAAACGCTTCACATTTTCAAATACATTTATTTGAAAATTAAAAAGAAGGTATTTTAAAATTCATAAAAAAGTATTTGAATATTAAAAAACTTGTATTTGAAAATTCAAAAAGAAGTATTTGAAAATCCAAAGTGTTAATTTGAAAATTCAAAAACATGTACTTTAAATTCTATATGAAATTAGTAATGAAATTTCAAGCACAAATGTATGTGTTTATTACGTTATATACACTGGTCACAAAAATTAAGGGATAAAAAAAAAAATTGAAATTTTTTGATGATTTCCAACACACGGAGAAAAAAATATTGCGCTCACCACTCAACGGTATCGTGATATTCACTCTCCTCGGTTGGTTATCCGTTGTATACGGAAAGTGCTGGTCTATCGGATCGTGATTATCACGATCCAGGCGGATCCCGAAATCATAAGATCGTTTCGCTATAGTAACGATCCGTTTTGTTATTATAACTAATTTGAGGTTAAAATAGATAAATTTACAACTTTAACTTCATTACAATTTTATTTTTAGCTGTCATTAATAATCACATATTAATAATTCTAATAGGTGCAATAAAAAATTATTATTTAATATCAAGAAATGTAAAGTAATAGAATATACGTAATTAATTGATGTAAATTTTACCGTCTTTTTTTTGTTTCAAAGATAAATTAAAAAATTAATCGATAAAAAACAGAAATTCTTGCATTAAATAAATAATTAGTATTTTTTCATTGTCGTTGTGTGCGCTTATAATAATAATAATTTTATAAATAAACACTGTATAATTTGCAAGATATGCATTATGAAGTTTAATAATTTGGTTATGAGTGGTGGCGCTTGAGAAGTAGATCGCGATAATCACGATCCGTTTTGATACGATATGGATACGTTAACTGACGATCACTATACATTTAAGTATATGCACCATCCGTAGGATCATTATTATAAGTATCTAGTGTTTCATTCATATCGATATATATATCGTGGTAGTATAGCAATACAATTTAGAACTAATCACGATACACTTGTCGCTCTCCGTTGGTGAGCGATAAACACAATATTTTTTTTTTCCGTGCATGCTGTAACTCGGTGAAAAATAGTCGTAGAAAAAAAATAAAAAAAGGAAATTGTAGCCTCAAGTTAGAAAACGAGCCTAATTTTATATCACGACTTTACACTTTGATATATAACGATCGACTTGTTGAACACGCGAATAACAACGTTTCCAGTTGTCAAAATACAGCTAATATTAAAATAAAGTATAATTTCCACCTGAAACAGTTAACAGAACGTTAAAAACTCAATGTTATCTTGTACATAACGCAAAAAAGTCAACATTCAGTTAATATTTTCGGATAACAAATTATCAGCATTAAAATGGTAATTTTTATTTACGCCCAAATATTCATCATTTATTACACCATATTATAATAACTACTCGCTCACATTTTTTATATTATTTTTTGTTAATATTTTTTTGGTAACTTTAAAATAACTTTTAAAAGGTGATGATCCTGAAGTTAGCAGACATTTAAAAATTTTCGAATTTTCATTTTTCAACAAATCAATTGCAAAAAAATAAAATAAAAATATGCACATGTAAAAAATTTTAAAAACTACAGGTGCAATTTTTTCTAATATTTTTTTTTTTATGTTTTATCGTCTAAGAAAAAATCCAAAAATTATTAGACGTCTGCTAATTTCAGTATCATTAAAAGGTGACTTAAAAATTTCATTTGTCATCATTTTATTAACATTTTAGCATAGCAGACAGTTGACTTGGACCAAAACCTAAAAAAAAAAAAGCATGGCCACTTGAGGGGTATCAGAATTTTTTTCAAATTATTTAAAATTCCCGCGTTAAATATTTCAATTTACGCGCGAGAGTTGCGCAGAAAATGAGAATCCCGCAATGCTTGCGCATTTTCACACTCGCTAACTTCATTGTTGTGAACACACGATAAAGAAAACGTGTTTTGTAATTACACAAAGACATAAACATTTATTTACTGCTATTAAATTTGAAATCATTCATTATTTAAAATTAATAAAAATTAATTTCTATAATAAAAACTCGTATATTTCCTAATTTTTTTTTATCGAATGCTATTTATTTTCCGTGTGCACGTGGAAGTGTTTACATTTTTTCTTGGTTAGGTGATAACTTAAAAATAAATAAAAAAAACATTGACAATAAATAATTATAATGGCATCTTGTACCGATCGACTAAAATTAAATGATCATGAACTATTCAAATTATTAAAAAATGATTTGCCTAAAAGTGATAAAGAAACGCGTAATATTATTGAAATACGTGATGATATTTTGTATGTTTGGAATAACGACAAATGCTGCTTGTTTGTATTAATTATTGGGGATAATTTCAATATATCCGCTCCTTACCAAGTAAGTAAATAATTATTTAATTTACTGCTACTATTTTTATTGAGTAATTGTACATTTTTTTTATTTTATATTTTTTTTAAAAAAATAATTTTAGCAACTAAGGTAAAAAACCCAGTTATTGACCCTGGCCCAGTTTCTGACCTTTTAAACTTTTTTCTTACTCACTAAAAAAACTATAACTTTAAAAAGAAAATTAATTTTTTCTTAATTTATTGTAATTTATTCTGAGCCTAATTAATGACAATTCAAAAAACATAGAAAATATTAACTGAATAAAAACAAATATTTTAGCCATAAGTAGCTGGGAAAGCCATTTATTAAGTAGAGTCTAAACAGTTTACGTTAGGAGGTACGACGATTGAATCTGTGCACTAATTATCATGTAAGTAAAAAAAATTTAACTAAAAATAGATGGATCGATCAATATTTAATTGAAATTTATTTTCATACATTTATAAAACATATTAAATGAGTTTTGTTGTTGAAATGTGAGGGTCAATAACTAGGCTCACTTTTAAAGGTATGGTGGAATTGTTGACCCTAAAATTATAACTTACTGCGAGCGAGGTTGTCTGTTTGATTACATGTCTATAAAATGTAAAAATAGCAATATTTATAATTTTCTTAAATTATTTTCTACTATTATTCACAATACAGTGATAGATTGACATTTAATATTCATTTTTAAAAATAAAAGATCATAATTAGATCTTGAAAGTACGTATTCTTGGAGTGATAAAATTATTGTAAAAATAATGTCAATTTCGATAGTAATTAAATTGTTATGACTCTTTTAGTTAAATAATATTTTTATTATGACAAAATTAATTTTTTTATTGTTTTTTTATTCAAGAGTTTAAAAAAAAAGACAACGAGCTACGATGAAAAATAATGAGAACCGGCGCTAGCTAAAGTGACTTTAATTATTTATATTTTAAATGTTGAAAAATTATGTTTTTGCAATAAGAAATATTTAATTTATTTATCTAAATAATAGTTTTAGTTTATTGAAACTTAGTAAGTACTTCATAACCCAATCATGGTTTGTGTAATTTGAGGCCCAGAAACTAGGCCACTGTGAGAGCCAGAAACTGTGACCTGAAAAATTCTGAGGGTCAGAAACTGAGTCTTTGAATGTCAATCATTAAAACGTCAATTTAAATTATTAATTCAATTGAAATAATTATTTTACGCGCATGACTTTGTTTGACAAATCAAAAACTAGTCAATACTATTATTATTTTTCTCATTAAATTAAATCTTACATCAATTATTGTAGTACAACCCTAACCGGCGCTCTAAAATGTTCAGAAACTGGACCCTTTACCTTGAATATATTTTATCTTTGGTAACATTTGTTCAAATTTTAGGTATATATTAAATGTAAATTGTTAAGTAATTAAGTAATTAAATATTTCTAGCGCATTTATTATCTTTTTTTCAGTGACGATAATAAAACTTTAATATATTACTCAAATATATTTTTATTTTCAATAAAAGTTTGATAATTTTTAAATTTTACAAGATTATCTCTTAACTTGGCTAAGAAATTAATCCAACTTATTTTTTAAAGCCCAGAAAATTATTGGTTTGTATGCGATAAAAATTATTTATTATTTTTATTGAGATTTATTTCATATGCAGCGAAATTTTTCGGAAATTACATGTTGGGTATAAAATGTATACAATAAACCAGCTACCTGCAGTCACTACGTGACTGCCCAAATATCACTACTAAATTTATAAAATACTCAGAAAAAAAGGATTTCTTGCTGCAAAAAATTTTAATTTGCACCAAGAAATTTTATGCATTATTAATTAAATACAAAAATTGTCTTGGGGCGGAAAAGATTTTTTTGGTCAAGAAATAATTTCTTGCACCAAGTAATTTTTTCTAGTTGTAAATAAATTTTTGTTTTCAATTCACAATGCAAAAAATTTCTTGGGGTAAGTAAAAACTTTCTTTAGGCGTGTAAAGATTTTTTGTGTCAATGAATCCTTTTTCTTCTATACACACTTTTTTGGCTTTGAGAAGCTTCCTAAATCCAAAAAAGTATAAATATCTGTTATTTAGGAATAAGTAACGCGACATAAATAATATTGCAATATGTTCAATGACATTTAGTCATATTTAGTGACGGAATAATTAAATTATTAATTTATTTAAAGAAAATAAATACGATCGTCTTTTTCCCGCGAAATTTAAATGTTATTCGAATGATATAGATACATCTATTTATCTCAATACTTGGTAATTAAAAAGAGTTTAAACTATAAAAAGGCACAAATTCAAGTCAAGACCTATCTAATGATACCAATTTCAATAACATTAACTAATTCTATCATATAGATATGGCGGGAACAAAATTTTCCTTATCCTGTTAATAATATAGATAATAATTTGTATCTGTGTTACAAATGATGCTGAAAGTATCCGACACCTGACGACTTTAAGGGCATTCTCAAACAGTACCCTCCATTTTTTTAAAATATGCATTGACTTTAAACTGTCATAACCGTATTAAAATTTTATTAATTAATTAAAAAAAAAAATGAAAACATTAATTGAAAAAAGGACAACGTAGAAATAGTTTCGCCGAGATGTAAAATTAAAAAAAAAATACTTATAGTTGTTATCAATTAGGAGTTATTCGAAATTTGTTGAATAAATTTTAGCCAATGAAATTTAAAAATTCGAATTATAAAATTGACATGACGATTTTACTGGAATTTATTTAACGAATTTTTTTTTGAGAACTCCTAATTGATATCAAGTGTGAATAATTTTTTTTAAAATCTATATATCGAAAAAATTACTTATATGTTGTTTTTTTTTCAATGAACGCTTTATTTTTTTTTTATTTCATTAATAAAATTTTAATACGGTTATGACAGTTGAAAGTCATTGTAAATTTCGCGTGCCAAATGCCAAAAGGACGTATAAAAGTTATACGCCCTTTTGGCTTTGCAAAACCAAAAGGGCGTATAATTTTTTTTTTGGTGCCAATGGTTTTGTAAAGATGTTCTAAGCCTAAAAATGAAAAAAAAATTCCAAAGCCACAAGGGCGTATGTCTCAAATACTAGCTCTCCACCATACGCTCCGCGTGGCGTTGAATATAGGAACGAATATTAAACTTTATTATCTCTAGCTTATAATTATTAATTATTTGGGAATTTTCTAGTTGATTAAAAATTAAAGTTAATAATTATTTTAATTACATTGGACTGTCCAAGATGATGAAAAATTAAAGTTACTACCATTGAAAATGTTGACTTTTTCAAAATTTTTTTTTCATACAAACCTTTTCCGGACAACTTTGAAGACCGTTTTTCGAAATTTTTAAAAATCCTAATTTTTTTTTATACGCCCTTTTGGCTTTAGACCGACAATTTTCTATAGCCAAAAGGGCGTATATCTTGAGATACGCTTTTTTGGTGTTAGTACGTCAAAAATCTTTTTTCTGCAGATCTTTACACAGAAAAAAAAAAATCTTGACTCAAGAAAATTTTTCTTCAACCAAGAAATTTTTCAGCGAGTGGAATGAAAACCGAAAATTTCTTGAACGAAGTGAAATAATTTCTTGAATTTTAAATCTTCAATTAAGAAAAAAAATTCTTAAGCCAATACATATTTCATACTTGGTCCAATAATAGAATCACTTGTTTTAAAAACTTGCAGTTTTTAGTTTAATAATAATTTTTCTTAATCTGAGTATGTTACTTACTTAAACCAAGAAATAAAAATATTTCGTTCGAGAAAGTTATACACTTAATTAAAGAACTATGATGTTTTGAAATAATAAACGGTACGAACTCGAACTAAAAATAAAGGGAGTTGATTCAAGAAATTTAAACTCTTGGTTTGAGCATAGTGTACTTTCTCTGACCAATCACACGAAAAATCTCAAACCAAGATTTCTAGAGTCTCAAGCCAAGAAAGTTTTCTCTTGGATTCTCACTCATAGATGCTCCCTCCTTCGCACCCGAAGGAATGAATACTCCCCACTCTCTCTCTTTCTCACACTAGCGCAGCAAATGGATTTTGAGTTCACCTTTTTATTTTAGATAAATTCAAAATTAAATAACCAAATTATATTATTATAATAAATTAATAGATTAATGTAATTATATAATATTGAATAATTTCTCAATTTTTTTTGTAATTAAATTTTTTTTTTTTTTTAACTTTTTTATATTTATGTCGAAATTCATTTATGAATGATTCATACAATCCGTTCAGTATTTTGGTAAAATGTCAAAACTAACATTTTTCTAAATTATTAGCGATAACATTTGTAATATTAATTCTGGGTTTAGGATTTAAAAATGTGACTGACCATAAGCCAGTGTGGTTCAGTATATGTGGGCAAAGTAAACGTAGCCTAGCAAAGGCTGGGATGGCTTAGTTGGTAAAGCTCTCGCGTGGCGCCGAATCGATCTGGGTTCGATTCCTCGTTTAAGCGATAATTGTTTTTTCTCAATTTGTTTAAATATTTAGCTCATTGCGAAACTTGCCCATCCCTTATAAATGCTTCTGATACAGTATTTATTTGCTTCACAGCATTGTTTGTAATATTTAAACAAAAAAAAAATTGTTCATTAAAAAAATGAAACAAAAAAAATAAATTTTTTTAGCTCGATAGATTTATTTGCTTAATTAAAGAAACTAATTTCTTGGCTGAAAATTTTTTTTTTGTTTGCGACAAATAAAAAAATTCTTGGCCCAAGAAAGTTTCTTCTTGGTTTAAAAAATTTTTTTTCTCAGTACAAAAACTTTTTTTTTTAGCTCAAGACATTGTTTCTTGACTCGATAAGGTAACAGTCTTTAGACAAGAAACAAATTTCTCGAGTTAAAAACAAACTTTCTTGGCCCGAGAAAATAATGCTTTAAACCAAGAGCAAACTTTCTTGGGCCAAGAAAGTTTGTTCTTGGTTTAAAACATTATTTTTCATGGTTCAAAAACTTTTTCGTTTCAGCTCAAGATATTTTTTCTTGACTTAAAAACGTAAAAATTTTCAGCCAAAAAAAAAATTTGTTGAATTGAAAAAAAAATCTTCTCGAACCAAAAAAAAATTTTTTGGGACCAAAAAATTTTTTTCTTGGTTTAAAGAATTTATGTTTTAGACTAAGAAAATTATGTCTTCCGCGAAGGAAATAATTTCTTGATCCAAATAATTTTTTTACTTTAATAAAGTAAGAAATTTTGCTTGGTTCAAGAAAAAAATTTCGAAGACATTTTATTTCTTGTTTCAAGATTTCCTTTTTTTCTGTGTACATTTCGAGCGATTTTAAAAAGAATGGCAACAAAAAAATATTTTATACGCCCTTTTGGCATTGAACCCTATCTAACTGTTGTAATACGCCGTTTTGGCATTTGGCACGCGATTTCTAAAAGGTGGGGAGGGGGCTACTGTCTGAGAATGACCTTTATGTTTTTAATTATCAAATTAATTGTCATCAAAAAAATTAAAAGAAAATTTTGAAAATTCTTTACCTGTATACTTTCAATACAATATATAAATATAAAAAAAGATATACCAAGATATATGGGACATTCCACGTCCGATCGGCCACTTTGGAACCCGACCCTCTTTGAATTGGCTAAAAATTTTATAATTTCTACCCTATCAGAAATACAAAAAAATAATTTCTTAGCACAAGAAATTTTTTGTATTATAAATTGAAGAAAAATTTACTTATGACAAAAAAAAAGTGTTTGTTTTCAATTTATAGTATGTAATAATTTCTCATGACAAGTAAAAACTTTTAGGGACAAGTAAAAATTTCTCCTCCGAAGAAATCCTTTTTTTTTTTGTGAAGGTTTCTCGAAATTTTTAAAAACTTTTTTTACTTGACCAAACAAAAGTTTAGAATTTAAACAAAAAAGCGTTTTTTTTCAATAAGCTAAGGTAAAAAACCAAGTACTTGAACATTTCTGAAAATAGGACCAGTACTACTAGAACAAATTTATATGTTTAATAATTAAAAAATTTTTGCGTTCAATATGATAAATCTTTGTATTGCAATATTGTCTGAAAATTTAGGAAGTAATTGCAATAATTATAATTTTCTTGAATTTAATACTACCATACAATGAATGACCGATTGATGCTTCTTTTCTCATACAGACGATTCAAAGTGATTGAATAAATGACCGGCACGATGTAAGGTAAGGGGCCCAGTTTCTGACCTTTTTATAGAGTGCCGGTTAGGGTTATACTATAATAATTAATGTAAGATTTAATTTAATGAGAAAAATAATAATTCTATCGACTAGCTTATGATGTGTTAAATAAAGTCATGCGCGTAAAATAATTATTTCAATTGAATTAATATTTTAAATTGACGTTTTAAAAATTGACATTCAGAGACTTAGTTTTTGACCCTCAGAATTTTTTAGGTCGCAGTTTCTGATCCTCAAATTACATTAACCACGATTAGGTTATGAAGTACTTATCAAGTTTCAATACACTAAAACTATTATTTAGACAAATAAATTAAACATTTATTATTGCAAAAACACAATTCTTCAATATTTAAAATATAAATAATTAAAGTCACTTTAGCAAGCGCCTGTTCTCATTATTTTTCATCGTAGCTCTTTGTCTTTTCTTTTTAGTCTCTTGAATAAAAAAACAATAAAAAAATTAATTTTGTCATAATAAAAATATTATTCAACTAAAAGAGTTATAACAATTTAAATACTATAAAAATTGACATTATTTTTACAATAATTTTATCACTCCAAGAATACGTACTTTCAAGATCTAATTATGATCTTTTATTTTTAAAAATGAATATACAAAATTAATTTATCACTGTATTGTGAATAATAGTAGAAAATAACTTAATAAAATTATAAATATTGCTATTTTTACATTTTATAGACATGACAGTAAACAGACAACCTCGCTCGCAGTAAGTTATAATTTTAGGGTCAACAACTCCACCATACCTTTAAAATTGAGCCTAATTATTGACCCTCAAATTTCAACAACAAAACTCATTTAAATATGTTTTATAAATGTATGAAAATAAATTTCAATTAGATATTGATCGATCCATCTATTTTTAGTTAAATATTTTTTACTTACATGATAATTAGTGCACAGATTCAATCGTCGTACCTCCTAACGTAAACTGTTTAGACTCTACGTGACAAATGGCTCCCTCAGCCGCATATGGCTAAAATATTTGTTATTATTCAGTTAATATTTTCTATGTTTTTTAAATTGCCATTAATTAGGCTCAGAATAAATTACAATAAATTAAGAAAAAGTAGATTTTCTTTTTAAAGTTATAGTTTTTTAAGTAAATAAGAAAAAAGTTGGAAAGGTCAGAAACGGGGCCAGGGTCAATAACTGGGTATTTTACCTTACGTTACATAAACATTTTTATAATCCTCAAGTAAGTACATTTTTTTTAATTCTTTAAAACCATAAAATTGTCAATCTAAATTATTTTCGCTCAAAAAAATATAAAAATCCTGCAAGAAAAATACGCTGTTGTTTAAAATTTTTCACACTTCTGATTTTTTCAATGATCCAAAAATGTTCATTTTAAAGTTTCCAACTGTCCCAATTTGGGAATGTTCACCGTCATGAACATTTTTGTAACGTATTTTTTTTTTACACGGGAATTGACGTATTTTGCCATTCGAAAATGTTTTCGAGTCTACTTGATTAAATGATCTGAAATTTTTAGGAAAGTTGACTTTAGGAAACAGCCGACAAACTCCTTCGATTGTCCCAAGAACCATTCAAATCGGTTAATTAGTTTAAAAGTTATAAGAAGTTTACACACACACACACACACACACGGTCCGAATAGTTTCATAGGAACTCAAAATGTCGACATCTAATGGAATCTTGATTTTCGCAAATCGGAATGAAACCAATAATTTCCCGACTTTTTGAAAACTTTCAATTTCCATTGCGGAAAGTTGAAAATGTTCGCTTCAAACGGTGCACCCTAATACATCATGTACAATTATGAAAATAATACTGAATGAGTTCACTATCGTAGAAAAAACAAAAAAATATGACGGCGATAATAAAATAAAAATAGAATAATTAAAATAAAATGATATGAAATAAAGGAGAAACATATAAAGCAGAAAAGGTCAACGGGTTACATTAATACCATTGGTTGGTTGAAAGGAAAAGAGTGTGGTAAAGGTATAATTTATAGGAAATGGGTTGTTCGACGCTACTACATAGTAATTTAATTAAAATAAATGTTCTTGCATTCGGTGAATCCAAATGGAGAAACGAAAACTGCCTGGACCACACATATAAAATGCAAATTCAGACCCTCTAGCAAATGATCATAAGGGGTAGGTAGGTTTTATTCAAGGGTTTCGGGGAGATGAGAAACGTGGACAAAAGTTGTGTGTAAAGTATGAAAAAAAAAAAAAAATAATCATGAATCTATATATACCAGGAATTATTCGAGCGTTTTAAGTTGATAAGGAAATCACTTTTTAATATTAATTAGTTTTCTTCAGGTCCGAATAGATTTTTTGGGTCGAGGAAACTAGGGGAAACTGTTCATGAAGGTAATGATGTTCGAGCTATGTAGCGAGTCAGTCAATAATCTTGTTCCGTCAAAATTACACCGTTACTCAATTGAACAATAAAAATGAGGAAATTGTATCATCTGCATTAAAACTGCGAGTTTCAATGCCTGATTTGTCAGTCTAAATAAGCCAATTCCGGACCAATGCAATCTAGCGAACAGAAATTTTTTGAGCTTAAAAAACTCTCGGACTGACGGAAAATACATTGCGCTGAAAAAAAAAAAAAAAGTTTGTCCGACGATATCTCTGGAACGAATCAACCGATTTGAACGTTCTTCATCAAATCGACTTCAAAATCTAATCAGTCCTAGTGAGCCCTTGCGATTACCGCAAAATACATTAAAATCGGTCAACTTTCACGCACCGATGGACAGCCATTTGAAAGTGGTCAAAATAGCTTCCTCGGACCTCAAAAGATCTGATAAAAACTCGACTTTCAAAAATTGGACCGAAACCCAGAACTCACCTTTTTTAGAAAATTTTCAGTTTTCATAGTGGGAAGTTAGAAAAAAAACTGATACATATTTGGGTAAAAGTTGTGAAATAAACGTACGAGAAAATGAAGTCATCTAATGATATGACATCTATCAGCAATAACGAAAAAAACGGGATTGAATTCACCTCTAAGTGATCGATTGATGCGGAAAATCTAATTATGGAATGTTTAATAGTTTTTACGCGAAGTTTATGTTAAAAAAGCTACTTTGCTCGGTAAATATGAGATACTTAACTTGGTTCTTAAAAATAATTTTATGTATTAAACCATCCTGTCGTCATAAAAGAAAAAATTTTATCAAAGTATACCTTTTCTAATATTTTTTTTTTTCTTTTGCAAGTGCAAGCCACTTTAATTGTAATAAAATAACTGAAGCTCATACTTCAAGTGAAATATCAGTCATAAATAATAAAAGTTTGCTTGGGCATTCTCTTAAAACCGGAAGATAGGTGTCGCGATCTTGTTGGCCGCGAAGAATGGCGTCGCTTTTGTGGGGGTTGAATTAGCGGCGACGTAGCAAAGGTAAGGGGTGAAAGAGGAGGGATTTTGAGAGATCGCAGTGGATGTTGAGGGTGTTAGAGAGGACGTACGGGGATTTAAAAGTGTCACAAGGGGTTGGAGAATATACTCTTCGGCTAGTAGTAGTAGTAGAAGTAGATACGACTACTATGTAACGGGGAATAGAGTATTTTATGTTCAAAGAGAGTAGTAACGGAAAGGGGGTATGAAGACAAAGACACTCTCTATTGTCGTCAACTACCGCTATTACCCAACACCATCGGAACTTGCATCCGTTGCTATAACGCGGGAAACTTTGAATCATTTTTATTGCACTGTCTTCGCGAGGAGTTATCTTTGTTGATGTCGAAAAATATGTATTTTATTTCTTTATAGAGAATAAATTGCTGGCATAGACTCATGAAGAGAGTAATGCTGTTTTTATAGTTTCGTTTTACTAAATATTTATTTCTGATTCTCTTCTAATATAAGTGACTTTTATTGCACACCTCAAGCACGAAAACGCTGAGTGTATTCTACAGACGCTCGATTTTTATCGGGTACTTCACTCACTTTGATCATCTCTACGATTTTTAGAGTATATATTGAAATAGGTTGAAACTACATTATCATATAGAAAATTTATAAAGGAATAATTATAATACTGCATAAAAATAATTCTTTATTATTGTATTTTTAAAATAGAAAATATAGTTGAGAGGAGAACTGGTGTTAATTAATTAACTGATTTCTCGTGATCACTATTACTATCGAATAAAACGGTTCACGGACCTAATTTTTTTAACTTCCCGCTTAAAAAATCGACGATTTTCGAAAAATTGGGAAGTTATTGTTTTCAACCCGATTTGCGAAAATCGAAATTTCACCAGATGTCGACGTTTTGAGGTCCTAGGAAGCTATTCTGACTATTTTCAGAATGACGTCCGAGTGTCTGTATGTATGTATGTATGTATGTGTGTGTGTGTGAGTGAGTGTGTATGTATGTGTGAGACTGGTCTATAACTTTTTAACTAATGAACCGATTTGGATCATCAACTTTTCTGAAAATTTCAGATCATTTGATCAAGTAGACTCGAAAATATTGGCAAATTACGAAAAAAAAAATTTTTTTTTTTGGTTTTTCATTGATTTCTCAGAAACGACTTAAACGATCAACTTCAAAATCTAATCAGCTCTAGGACTCAATAAAACGCGTCGAGTGCCGCCTCAACCATCAAAATCGGTCAATTTGTTCGTGAGATATCGTGGGAGAAAGAAATGCTAAAAAACGGTTTTTTCAAAAACAATAGTATACAAAAGTATTTTCGAGCTCGAAGAGCTCGGAAATGTATCTACAACAATGTTTTCTAGCTCTTTGAGCTCAAGGAGCTCGAAAACAGCGGGAAGTTTTGGGGCTGGCCCGCAGGGTCAACCGACAGACAGATTTTTTTTATTATTGTTAGTTTGGTGAATACACGAGTCATTTCGTAAATCACTATCCAACTCTTGTGAGTTTAAGGCCGTCTTGCGTCAGGCTTACTATTAGATAAAATTTCAAATTTTATATTTTTGGCAAGAATAAATCAATAATTATCGTTCTTGGAAATTTCAGTGCATGTTATCAATCATTTGAAAAAGTTATTAACGATTGAAAATGAAAGTTTTAACACATAGTCTCATAGGAAACTATAACTTTTTCTGTCCAACTTTATTATTCTTTATTATTTTTCATAATTTGGAAAATAATCATTCAAACGTGGTATTGTTTTTATTATGGTATTTATTGATATAACTATAAAGACATATTGTAAAATCCAAGAGGTGCCATTTTTCCGTCGTAAATTTTTAGTTACTATTTTATCTATTTTGAATGAGAGTATGTCTCTTCTAGTATTTCATCGTGAGTCAGGCAAATTCCTTTCCCCATTCGATTACTACATTCATAACCCGGGCATTCGCAACTAAAGCCTCCAGAAGGATGACACTAAAAACAAATAAAAATAACAATTTTATAAATTTTAGCATTTGTCACTAACACATTTTTTAACTTTTTCACAAAATTCTTCAGAATTTATAATAATTGCTTACCCAAACACCGTGACATTCGTCGGCTCCATAAGCATAGAAACTACATAAAGCGAAAATTGTCAATAATAAAATTATTTTTGACATTTTGATTTTTAGTCTCTGAAAAATACAGTTAGTAGTTAGATTAAATTAAACTAAACTGCTAATCTATCAAGTCCACAGAAAAAATTAATATTCATTAAGAAAAAAAAAAAACATAAAAAATTTTAGTAAGAAATCGACCAAAATATTCATCTGATTTAAAAATCAATTATATATTTTTCAAGTTATTTAGAGTTTAAGTTATTTTTATACAAACGTTGGAATTTAAGACAATTGGCTTACGCTTAAATCAAGATTCGAGTATTTGCACGTTGGTAGTTCAAAAAACTAACTATGAAATATGATAAATCGCGATATTTGTAATGCGTTTGTTGGCCAATAGCACGCTGTTGTTGCATAATTGTTGTTTCAATTTTATGCTCGATAACTTAAAAAGAAATGCTATCTGCATGCGATGATCTTTGACAAACATTGAACTTATGCATAATGTTGACTTACATCACAATATTCTTGTGGATTACTCTGTCAGTATAATTATTGGAGAAAAGTACATTTAATCTGTGGAAAAATACGTCAAGTATATCGCACGGAAAAACAATCTGGAAAACAGTAGATCCTGCGGACAGGCCCAAAACTTCTCGCTGTTTTCGAGTACAAGCTGATCGAAAACATTATTGTCAAAACACTATTGAGCTCTGCGAAATCGAAAAAATTATTATTACCTTGCACTAAGACAATTTAAAAAATCAACAATAGTTTAAAAAAACAAGTAACTCTTAAATTTTTATATAGGATTATATTTAATGAAACGCATTGATTCGGGCACAAATAAATGAATAATATAATTAATTCAAATGGAAAGTAAAAAGAGTTTTGAATTCGATCATAACATTGAAATATGAAATATCCGAAGAAAATTCAGGAAACAGTCAGAAATTTCGTAAGCCAACAAATCGATTGCAATAGATTATGCGGTCATTACAATACGAGCTGTCGAAGTGCTTGTCCTGCTACAAAAGTTATGAGCCATATACGCGATAAGGGTAGGTTAGGTGTTAGTTAAAACGAAACATCGCTTTTGTTTGATACTGTACCCGTGAGAAAGTTACCTACACACTACTCATATATAAGTATACACAAATACTATTGAACATTTTCTTAAATTAAAATTTGACAACGTCGCATGTGATCTGCCAGTTGCTGTGTAGTGTACTGAGTATATGTTTAAATTTACCGCTCAAATAATTCTACGCATACTCGCGTACAGCGTTGTCAGATTGTTTTTTTCCAATTCACCGACATGTATATTTTTTCATTTATTGTTGAACTTCGCATTGCTATATCTCAACAATGAGATGGTGAATACCCTATTTTTTTTTTTTTTTAAATAAATTCAGGACAAATCCAGTAATTTTCTGTTAGTTTTTTAAAAGTTTCTGACAGTTAGGTTGTTTATTAGAATCACGAACGCGACTTGAAACGCATACTCCTTGTTTGCAATGTTAATGATCCGAATTTTAATTATAAATATTTTGAATTAGAGATGGTCAATCGACTTCAAATTTTAATGGTTATTTTATCTTAATACAGCTCTGTGAACCTGTTAATTGACCCTTGAATTTTTGACCGAAAATTCTTGGGATCGATTGTACTACACAGGTACCGAATCGTACCACCCATATCTCCGTTTGTACCATAATAACTATTGAGATACAGTGAGCCCTTAAAAGGGCTAAAAAGAAAAAAACATTTTTTTTGAAAAACGATCGCTTACAATCATTAATTAGTATTTGTACTCGATTGTACCGTTCTCAATTTTATCGTTTAATTACAATTATTAAGAAAGTTTAACGGCTGCTGAAGGAATATTCTTGCATTCCATTTAGGTCACTAAAAATTTGCAATAATCCATTATACTTTGTAAGTACTCAATTGTACCAGTCGTAAATGCTAACAAAATCCCGATCTAGAGAGCAAATAACACAAGGGTGACTGTAGATATTCTATTGCGATTTGACTGAAACTTTGTGCTCGCCATCAATCAATTGTACTCCGTTAGTACCCAATTGTACCACTTTTAATTGCCTTTTAGAGCACATTCTCATACGCAAACTACATAAGGGCCATAGCAAAAATTCTACTGCTATTCGTCTGGAACTATGCACTCCCCATCAATCGATTTTACTCTGTGAGTACCCAGTTGTACAACTCTCTATTGCGAATAGAAGCACGTTTAAATGGGTAAACGACATGAGGACCATAGTAAAGATTCTACTACTATTCGTCTGGAACTTTGTACTTGACACCAATCAATTGTACTCCGTTAGTACCCAATTGTACCACCTTTAATTGCCTTTTAGAGCACGTTCTCATACGCAAACTACATAAGGGCCATAGCAAAAATTCTACTGCTATTCGTCTGGAACTATGCACTCCCCATCAATCGATTTTACTCTGTGAGTACCCAGTTGTACAACTCTCTATTGCGAATAGAAGCACGTTTAAATGGGTAAACGACATGAGGACCATAGTAAAGATTCTACTACTATTCGTCTGGAACTTTGTACTTGACACCAATCAATTGTACTCCGTTAGTACCCAATTGTACCACCTTTAATTGCCTTTTAGAGCACGTTCTCATACGCAAACTACATAAGGGCCATAGCAAAAATTCTACTGCTATTCGTCTGGAACTATGCACTCCCCATCAATCGATTTTACTCTGTGAGTACCCAGTTGTACAACTCTCTATTGCGAATAGAAGCACGTTTAAATGGGTAAACGACATGAGGGCCATAGTAAAGATTCTACTACTATTCGTCTGGAACTTTGTACTTGACACCAATCAATTGTACTCCGTTAGTACCCAATTGTACCACCTTTAATTGCCTTTTAGAGCACGTTCTCATACGCAAACTACATAAGGGCCATAGCAAAAATTCTACTGCTATTCGTCTGGAACTATGCACTCCCCATCAATCGATTTTACTCTGTGAGTACCCAGTTGTACAACTCTATATTGCGAATGGAAGCACGTTTAAATGGGTAAACGACATGAGGGCCATAGTAAAGATTCTACTACTATTCGTCTGGAACTTTGTACTTGACACCAATCAATTGTACTCCGTAAGAACCCAACTGTACCACTCTCAAATGCAAATATAAGCACGTTTTAATTGGTCCAGAACATAATGGTCCTAGTAGAAGTTCTATTGCTATTTGTCTGGAAATTTGTTCTCGTTTTTTATCAGTTTTACGTCGTGAGAACTCAATTGTGCCACTCTACATTGCAAATAAGAGCACGATCAATCGAAGTGACTTGATAATATCTTTATTTCGTGAACGATTGAGCTTAATCGGTGCAGTGAGTTCGGAGTTGTTCTAAATATAAAATTTTCGAATAAGTTTTTGTTTAAATAACTTTGACCTTAATTATTGGATCGTTTCTAAAGTCTAATCAGCTTTCAAACTCTATAAGTTACGTTGAATACCACGCATCTTTCCGATTTGAAAATTCCAGTGATGACTGTTATATTTAATTATCAGCCAAAAGACAGATTTCATCTGTAAACAAAAATGCCAAGTAAAAAATAATGAAATTTGAAAGTAATACGGATGAATTTGACGAGTCACTATCGACTTAAGTAAGTCATAAATGAATATCGTCCCGACTCGCTAAGCTCATCCGTAACACTTTGAGATTTTATTTTTTTTTTATTACGAAAAAATTATGTTTCAGCTGACTCTAATTTACAACAAAATATCTTAATGCGACCAAAGCTTGCTTAGCAAAAAAATTCTAAAGAAAGCAAAAATGATAATAAATCTAATTATAATACTATAGACAAAGAAATTTTTACATTTTTATTTCACCACTTTCCATTAATTCATTTTAAAGTTCGTCTGTACGAGGAAAGGTATGTTATTTCTTTTATTTCTCATAAAACAACGTTTTTTTCCCTTGATTTTCTGTTTAGGCACTCTAGTGATAATAATAATTATCTTTTATTTCAACGATTGTATAGCCAAAAAAGGTAAAAATGAAAATAGAATTTAAAATATTATAGAATTGATAACAAACACAAGTTTAACGTTAACTAACTTTTGAAGGAGTTATTTTATGAAAAATTCATAAGATAACTTTTTTATAGAGCGTTCAATTTCCTATCAGAATATGCTTCGATCAAATTTTTACGCTCATTTGTTTCTGAGAAAAAAAATTAAAAGTCAAGAGTCTAAAAATTCCATGTTATTTAAATGGGAAATATAAAATGATTTCGGCACGGTTTAATGTGAAAATTAAGAGCCTGTTTGTGTTGGATTTTTTATTTTGTCATAAACTAAAGATTCAGGGGGCGATTGGTAAATAAAAATCGATTTAGGAAATAACGGACACCCTAATATAAATATATGATTTAGGTTAGATTTATCTATATCTATATCTGTCTGTTGCATACGAATTTTTGGTGTACTTTTGAGAAAGACACTTCATTTTGAATTAATTTATATTTGACTGAGTATTGTTTTAACAACTCTTTTTATTTTTCCAAGTATCTGACAATTTGGCTAACCTCAAAATCTAAAATTTAAAAGTGACAGTTTTTTCAAAGCTGTCATGTTTCATTGCTTCTTTAGTCAAATTGATCAATCACTTGACAGAAACTCGATATTATACTAGTCAATTTCTGGTTTAAATCCAGTCAAACTGGTCAGTTACTGGACAAAAACTCAATTTAATTTCTACCAGGGAATCGGTAATAATTATTTAAATCACTAGCAAAAACATCGTTAGTGTCAATAAAGGCTTACACACGGAAAAAAATAACTAGGTGGTGCTACATTAACCAGTCTAGGTGGGTAACCATGAAAAATCATGTTGTTGCAACATGATTTGTCATGTTACTATATACTGAAAAAAAGAAATGTTTGTCCCAAATAAATCATTTTATTTATAATTTGACGGAAATATATAATTTGTTTGAGATAAGTAATTGATATATTTGTGGTAAAGATATTAAATTTGTGACAAATAACCTAAAATTTAGCGATACTCTACATATACACTAGTCACAGAAATTAAAAGATAGAAAAAAAATCCGAAATTTTTAGGTGATTTTCAACATGCTGTAACTCAGTGAAAAATGGTCGTATAAGAAAATTAAAAAAAGCAAATTGTAGCCTCAAGTTTCTCGAAAAATCGCAGCGATTTGAAATTTTCAGGGTTTTTTCAGGACACTTTGAGGTTAAAAAAAAGATGAAGATATCCTTTGTTCATCCGTTATATCCAAAGTTATAGCAAGATTTCCGAATATCCTTAAATTTGTGAATTTTGACCTGTTTTTTACTAAACAATATCGCTTTAAAAAAAATTTTTCTATCAAATGCCACTAATTTTGCCTTATAGAGAATGTTTTCCAGTTTTGAAAACCCTGCTTTCATTCTCTGTACGACCAATACATCCGGAGTTATTGATTATCAAAGCCAAAATGGACTTTTTTGCTTTGATCAATGATAACTCGGCGCCAAATCGTCGTAGAGACTTTTTCAGGCCGCCAAATTAAAGGGCATAAAATTTTCTAGAAAAGTCATACGGTCGGATTATTCAAAAAAATTTATTGACGCCCATAGAGGTATTGAAAGACCAGCAAAAATTTTGAAAATTTTTTTTTCGTTGGTTTTCTTATGATTACTCCGGAACCGTACATGATAAAAAATTTTAAGCTCCAGATCTGAAAACTAGAAACTTGAGGCTACAATTTCCCTTTTTTCATTTTCTTATACGACCATTTTTTACCGAGTTACAGCATGTTGAAAATCACCTAAAAATTTCGGATTTTTTTTCTATCCCTTAATTTCTGTGACCAGTGTATTTGAAGCCCTTATTTATTTGTAGCAATTGGATCATTTCTTTACCACGAATAAATCACTTATTTCACGCAATTAAACTACTCAAATATATTATATCTTTCTTACAATTAAATATTTATTTGGCCATATCCAAATATACGAAATCTGTCGCTCAAATAAATCTTAGTTGGCTCAAATAAATCTTTTTTTCAGTGTAACATGAAAATTCATGTTGTCTCAACATGATTTTGTCATGTTGCGGTAACATGACATTCATGTTGCACCACCTAGTTATTTTTTTCCGTGTAGCATAAGTCGACTCTCTTAGAGTGAATTCGAATCCACCCCTTACTCTTCTCTCATCTGACCTTTTTCTGACCGATGATTTTTTACCTAGAATATCTTGAACCTTTTACTCATCTACGATAACCGCTTTTATCCACTAAATTTTCAAATTAAAGAAGTTATTCCATTTGGGCACCTAAAAGAGTGTAAACGTTCTTTCATTCGTATTATCTTGAAAACGAGCGCGCTTCGGGTAGGCGAGGGTATAGGGAAAAGCGTAGAAGACACTCGGGTTAGCCATTAGATGACAGTAAGGGTGAATTTAAAGTAATTCTTTACTTTTTACCCTTTATCTTTGTTTTTGAAAATCAAATTACGAGCGAAATTCTAATACGAACAAAAAAATATAAATGAGTCTTTACTAAATTGATACTCTTTAGATGGACTATATTTTCTATATTTAATTATTCAATATTTAATAATCAAAGAAAAGAATAAGAAAAAAAATTGTTCATTAAAAAAAAATTTATTACTTTAATTTTTTGTATACATAACATTGAACGGACTATGGCATAAGCTAGAATAGCTCAACTGAAAGAGCACTCGGCGCGTAGTCGACATGGTCTCGGTTCAACTTCCAGATTATTTTAAAGCTTTGAAATAAAAAAATTAATTTCAAATTTAAATTCAGAAAATTTTTCTAATTAGACGAGTTAAAAGTAAACTATAATCTCAAACACTTTGCAAGGGTTTCTTGATCTTGAATCATTTAAATTGTACAAAAATTTTGGGGGGCCCATTTTCCCCCAAATATTTTGAGGCATCCAAAATTTTAGGGGGCCTATTTTTCCCCGAGGCCCATTATGTCCCCCTCTCTCCTGAGAAATTAAAGTCTCAAGTAATGAGAATATAAAGTATACAAAATAATAAATTTAGTTAGCACGTTATTTTGTAAAGCCCTTTACATATAACAATTTCCTATAGGAAACTTGACCAGGAGATTTTTTAAAAATTTTGATATTAGTCACCAGTCAAATTTAATGATATAAAAGTGAATAAATAAATTTTCATGAATATTTATTATTAAAGCAAATATTAAATATTCCTACTGAAATCAATAAAGATTGACTACACGGAGAGAATTTTTTGACGAAAATTACTCTGCAATGTCAAGTAATCCTGGGCCATTCCAAAAAATTCGTATTTTTTATTTCAACTTTTAATATTTTTCATTAACATATTAATATCACTAGACTATATTTTACTCTACTAGTGAGTAATAGTTTAACATCAGATAAAGTGGTATAATTATAGGATTTTATATTCTGTTGGGATCCCATATTTAATCGGTTATCAAAATCGTTCTGATCTTCAGGTACACGGAAAGAAAATTATGGCAGCGGTTCCCACAATTTTGTGAAATTTTTTCCTATACCATCATAGGAATTACGACCATAAATTATGGGAGCGGTTCCTATAATTATAGGAATGTTTCCCATAATCATAGGAATAGTTCCTATAATTATGGGAATGATACCCATAACACTATAGGAATGATTCCTATAATTATAGGAATGATTCCTATAATTATAGGAATGGTTCCTATAATTTATAAGAATACTTTTTATAATATTATAGGACTCATTCCCATAATATTATGGGAATGGTTCCTATAATAGTATGGGAACTATTCCCATAATATTATGGGAATGATTCCCATAATGCAATTGGAATGGTTCCTATACCATTATGGGAATCATTCCCATAATATTATGGGAATAGTTCCCATACTATTATAGGAACCATTCCTATAATATTATGGGAATGGTTCCCATATTATCATGAAAAAATTATTTTAAAGAAGTGTGGTAATCACTTCTACAATACACAGAAATATTATTAAACATAAAAACAAAAATTCAAACATTGAAAAAAAAAATTGTATTTGGCAAAAAAATATTAAAATTTTTAACAAGAATTTTTTGTCAGCTCAAAACATTCAAGAAAATTTAAATTTTGGGAAATTTCTACACTATTGTGCAAAAAAATAATTTTATGATATTATAGGGATGGTTCCCATAACATTATGGGAATAGTTCCCATAATATTATAGGAATAGTTCCTATACCAATATGAGAACCATTCCCATAATGTTATAGGAACTATTCTCATACTATTATGGGAACTATCCCTATAGTAGTATAGGTACTATTCCCATACCATTATGGGAACAATTCCCATAATGCATAGCAAAACTTCCCATAATTTTCTTTCCGTGTACATCATGAAATAATAATTTCTACAGAAACATTTTTTCCTATATTTTTAATTATTTAATATTTAATAATTCAAAAATAATTAATGAAAAAATTGTTCATATGAAAAAAATTGAAATGATAATTTATTTACTAGTCGTTTTATAAAACGATAGAAATAAACACCGAATTTTTTTTGCCAATCCCCAGCGTTGAAATTTATAAGAAAATCGTATTATTCTCTATTTTCATTAACAAACACATTACTTTAATTTAAATAGTTACGGTAAATTAATATTTGTGTCCCTTATTTCATTAATTAGATTTTTTTATTTCTTATCAAATTACTAAAATGCATGTAATTATTCTTACTAATATAAAGCTAATTTGAAATCTCATGAACGTTGGGTTATTTTATAACGCTGGCTGATGATGACGGTAGATGCTTTTACCGTAAAATTAAAATAATAAACGACATCGTTATGAATTCATCTGATTTTCATTTCTATTTCGCAATGATTGCGTATTATCTCGGTAAATTTTATTGAGGGTCGTGTCTATGTTATCTTTTTTCTTTAGATTCCTTAAATCTTTCCGCGTCAAAAATTTTCATAAAATACCAGGATATTGTTTAATAATAAATCATATATGAACTAACATGTTACATTCTCAGTTTCATTAGTTGATTAATTTTAATCAGGGATATGGAGTAGGAGTTTTACTCTTTTTACGAAAAACTCCTCTAGCGAGTACTCCTGTGACTGAATAGCCGAAACTCACTCGCGAGCGATCCCCACTACTTCTCCATCTAGTTGAGCTCCGAGTAAGAGCGAAAGACATTTTTGGTATTTCGCTCCACTCAGGAGTTTTTCGTCGACTCCTTAGAAATGCTCGACTCGCGAGTCGAGTGAGAGCAAGAACTCGTGAAATTATTCCTGAGAGGAGCGAGTCGGTCCAAGACGCTTGACCAAAAACTCCCCCCACCTTTGTTCTTCTCTAAGCTGTCTATACGGAGAGAGAGGTATCTGCTTTACCATAATGAAACACCATATGCTAGCGCCCTAAACTTGTCTTCGTCATAAATTTCAACTTCTTTCTCATGTTCTCATCATATTCACAAAATTTTTTTTTCTTTTTTTGTATGAGCAATAATTTAAAAATTTTTTAAGAAATCGATCCGACAATGTGTTTATCAATAAGTTGCGAATTTCGTTAAATGGATAAATAGCTTATCGTGTCAAGAACGATTATGTAACTAAAATTAATTTTTTTTTCTATCATTAATTTATTAAACTACTTATTCTATTATTAATATTATTATCAATGAAAAAAACTTTAATAAAAAAAACGACTCGACAATGTATAAATGAATCGGAATTTTCATTCGATTCATGTAGAACTCGTCAAGACGATTTTTTTTTTTTATTGACTTACCGTAATGAAAAAAAAAAAAAACTTCATTTTGAAAACGTTGTCGTGATGATTTTTTAAAAAATTATTAATTTATTGTTAATAAAAAAAAAAATTTTACTGTGCGAACATTTTATGTTCATGAGGTCAAAAACGTTCTGAAATTTTGTGAGGTCATTTGAAACTACAAATTCAACGGGAAAAAAAATTTGTTACCAGACAAAAAATCCTACGCGAGTACTTTTTATTAACAAACAAACGCGTTTCACGATGCAACCGCGGAAATAAATGGCTCTAAAATAAAAACTGTTTACAGGATCAGGTCATCTAATAACTTTTATTTCGTAGAGGAAGAATCATAGAAACTGTGTACCGAATTTACCATCAAAATATTCGACACATTTCAATTTATTAATGTTTAAAGTCAAAAACGAAAATTTATGAACAGTGAGCCATAAGTATAACTATTAATAATATTTATATATATTGTATATGGGGCATTCCATGCCAAATCACCGCGGTTTTGACCCGACCCCCTTCGATTTCGCTGAAACTTTGTTATCATTTTTTATCTTACCAAAGACATTTTTCTGAATTTTTTCAGATTTTTTTACCCAACCCAAAAAAAGTTACGGATTTTTGAAAAAAAACCGCTCTTTTTTTTTTAATTGCTATAACTTTCTCACAAATTAACCTTTCGGCACTTTTTTTTTCAAAATTTGTGTTTTTTAATGTAGTTTTAAGAACAAAATACAAAAAAATTTCGGAAGTCACGATATATGAAATATTTCAGTTTTTTCAAAAAAAACCGTCATTTTTTCGAAGTCCGAAAGCGTCGATTCTCAATTTTTTTGTCTAAAAAAAAACTTCAACTAAAACAGTATTTAATCCCGCTATTCACATTTTGTGCCGACTTTCCTTTATATTTTTTTTTTTTTCGATTGAAAATAAAAACATTTCTAAATTTGGCTTATTTTTTATGACTTTGCGCTGAAGTTTTTTTGGATTGTTTTTAAAAGCTCAGAAGTTGAATAAAATTGTACAAAAACAATCGTAAAGTGTATTAGGGACAAGGATTAATTTTTACGCTAACAATATGGTGAAAAAAAATTTTTCAAAAATATTTAATTAATCCATTTGTTTATAAACAATTTATAAACAAATGGCAAGAAAAAATTTGAAAAGTAATCATATAATGCCTAACAAGAATATGAAATCAGTAATAGCTTAAAATTAAAAAAAAATTATTTAACATACATTATTTTTTAATTTTTAATTTTTTTGGTGGTTCTAAAATTAATAATTAATGAAATCAAAATATTGTATAAACTTTCATACTGCCATCTTGTTGAGTATGTTTATAAAAAGGGCTCCAAGAAACAAAAAATTTATAGATTAATTATTTAAACTTTTATGCCGCCTTTTATGACAACACAAACCCGTAAAAAAAATGTTGATTAACAATTGAATAACTTTTTGAATAATGGTGATGTAACTTTTATTACCGCAAAATCATATTCTTTGAAGTGTCTAGATGACTCTAGAATGTTTTCGAATTTTTTAATTGATATTTGATTGCAAAAAAAAATTATTTAAAAACTGCGCTCACTAGAGTGGCGCGCGCATGCCGAAACTGCCACGCAAAAGCTAATTTTTAACGTTAAATTAAAATTATAAATATTGGAACTACGATTCGGGAAGTCGAGAACTTTTTCACTAAAATTTTCTGCTCTTTCAGAAACTTTTCTAATATTTGAGCTAACGCTTATACTTTTTGAGATGTTGCTAAAAAGCTGGACGGCTAGTTTTTTTAATGGTTTTATGTTCATAACAATTGTAATTTTATTTTTCCAAAAAAAAACCAAAAAACGTCTTTTTCTAGACGCCATTCCAGATCGTTTAAGCCATCAAATATATTTTTAGGAGACTTGTAACTATTTTTCGCAGGAACTCATCTTCTCGACTAGACTAAAATAGAATAAAAATACATTATTTAGGTATTTTCATTGATTCGTTTATTAACCATTTGATACGGTATTAATCTTTTTCTTAGACTAGTAAGCCTTTAATTCTGTGCCTATTTAGACAGTCGATCTGAAGGAGTAAACTCCAATCGTGCGTCGGAGCTGACACACACACTTTTTTTTTTGCAATTTTTTGAGATTTTTCATCGTGCCCCTTTTTCCCACATATATGATTTATGGAACTATTTCGTAAATAAGAAAAATAAAATCATTTTATCTATCATATAATTGTTGAAGTAAATAATTATCTAAAAGTAATTAAATATTTTAGAATTGTTAACTATATTCTATACTTTAATATGAATTCTTATTCCCATATAAGAAAAAAAATAAAAAAATAATGGCCTAATCTGGCTCAATTACCAAGTATAGATTATAAATAGAATATTCTAATTTTTGATTCTGTAAGTTATTCGCTAAATAAAATATTCATTTTTTATTGTAATACAAATTTTTTTTGTTCGTATAAAAAAACATCATACAATTTGTATTTATCAACTATTAAAAAATAATAAAATTGAATAACTTATTTATCTAAAGAATAATTTGATAAATAAAATTATTCCACTTTTCTAATATATTTAACAGTTTTAAAAACATATGTATGATTTATCGTTTGTTTTAAAATTAATATTTTTTTCTTCACAAAAATAAATAAAAAAATACTTCAAAATTAAAACAATTTTTTTTTATTAACTGCAACGCCCCATAAATTAAAAAAAAATATATTTAAAACTATTTTCTGTTTATTAAGAACATTATATTAAATTTTCATCAGTGTAGATATAGTAGAATTCAGTGTAGATAAAGTAGAAGTCGCTCCCAAATAGCTATTTCTCAATTTTTACCCCACCACAATTTTAAAGAGTATTCAATTTAAGCATCCAAGTTTCGCTTCTTTCAGGAGTTTTTGCTAGAGGAGTCTCTCTTGAAAAACTCCTCAGTGAGTAACTCGTAGAAGGAGTATTACACCTGACGAGTTACTTTCTCTTGCTCTTCGTTAGAGTTACTCATCATCAGAGCGATGAGTAGGGAGAGTTTAGGCATCTAAACTCTCATGCGTCCGAATCCTACAATGAGTTTAACTCCTAAGGAGTGGGGAGTTATCGAGGAGCGAGTGGCTTTTGAGGAGTAACTCTCTATCCCTGATTTTAATCGTAATTTTTTTTCGATTACTCGAAAACTTTTAGACTTAAGAAAAAAGTAAGCAGAAAAAAAAAATCTTGGCTAAAGATAATTTTTCTTCAACTAAGAAATTTTTAAGCCGGTGGAATGAAATGCGAAAATTTCTTGAACAAAGTAATATAATTTCTTGAAGTTTAAATCTTGAACGAAGAAAAACGTTCTTAAGCCAAGACACATTTCATACTTGGTCCAATAATGGAATTACATGTTTTAAAAATTTGCTTTTCTTGTTGTAATACAAATTTTTCTTAACCTAAGTATGTTGCTTACTTGAACCAAGAAATAAAAATATTTGATTGAAGAAAGTTATACATGTAACTAAAGAACTATGATGTTTTGAAACAATAGACCGCATGAACTTGAACTAAAAATAAAGGTACACGGAAAAAACAATATAGTATACAGAAAAAATTTTTTTGTGACTACAAGATAAAATACCTTACGGTACCAAAACTCTACCTTAATATACGGATAACAAAGCATTCGTTGGGATTACAATGTTTTTATAATGCTAGCAAATTTGTTACATCGTACTTTTTAAATAGTAACTGGGTCCTCCGCAAGTCGTTTATATGGATCTTAAAAACAACATATAGTGTAGGCCCTTCAGTGTCCGAGTGGTCCAAGGCGTCGGACCCTTCGCACTCGAAAGGACTCGGGTTCGAATCCAACTGCCGAACGATTATTATTTTAATCTTTTATTTAAAATTTCTCTTCAAATTTTACGATGTTACATCGTAATTTATATTAAAGAGCTTAAGACTTCGTATTATTTGTCTGAAGTATTATTTCTTAAATGAAATTTCCAACCCTACATCGTAAAAATTACGATGTGAAAAGTCTAGTCCACCAATACAATAATTAATAGGACAAATTACGATGTTAGCATTGTAAATTTAACTAGAATTTTTTTTCCGTGTAGACTGAGTACTATCCCGGACAGTAGTGGATATAGTCTAGATAGTAGTGGATACAGTCTAGATAGCACACAGTACTGTCTGAAATTTTTTTTTTTACAGAAAGTACTCAGTACTATCCTAGAGAGTTGCCATTACTATATTGCTTTTTCTGCGTAGTTGGTTTAAAAAATTTTAACTCTTGGTTTGAGTACAACAATCTCAAACCAAAATTACTAGAGCCCCAAGTCAAGAAAGTTCTGTCTTTGATTCACTCATAGGTGCTCTCTCCTTTCCACTCTAAGGAATGAATACTACTTACGCTCTCTTTCTCGCACAAGCACAGTAAATGGATACTAAGTCCACATTTTTCTTTTAAATAAATTGAAAATTAAATATTTAAATTATATTATTATAATAAATTAATTTGTTAATGTATGTAAATAATATTAAATAATTTCTTAATTTTTTTTTGTGACCGAATTTGTTTTTGTTAAAAACTTTTTCATTTTTATATCGACATTGTTTTATGAAAGATTTATATGATTTGTTCAGTATTTTGCTAAAATGTCGTAACTAACATTTTTCCAAATTATTTCGACTACTCGTCATAGGCCTGGTCTAGGGGACGTAGAGGAAATGTTTCTTGCAATTTCGGTTTTCCCACTACCGTGCGTTTAGTTTTGTTCTCGTCTACCCATTATAAGCCTGTTTTATTTTATATGATTTCAAATGTTGTATTCACGTTCTGTTACATAGTCACAATCCCGATTGTTCTGGTGCTTATAGTGGTAAAATATATAATTCTTATTTTACACTAATAATAATTATAATGCAAAAAATTATAATGTTGACGGTATCAATTACAGTAATAGTAATAATAATTTTATTGATGAAAATAATGTTCAATCAAACCTTTCAATTGTAACAGAAGCTTCAAATGTAATTCATAATTATAATTATAAACAATCAATTATATTTTACTTAATATTGATTCCATTATTCTCCGCGAATAACAGATAGTAAATTTATATCATTAATTTGTCAATTTTTTCCTATTCTTAGTTTATAATTTTGACGATTTTACGAAACTTAAAAGAGTGGTTGAAGGAGAGAAGTTGTTTGGACTCAGTAACTGCTGGTTGAGAAGGAGACTTATTACGGGCAGGCTTATGGCGGGTAGTCGACTGTATAAAGATCAACTGAAAGTAGACAAAGTAACGCCATCTCTCGGTTTATACTTACGAAGGCTCTATAAAAATAGACAAAACAGCGCCATCTCTTAATTTAGTTTTACAAGCATTAACTAACAAGTAAACTAAGTAACGCCATCTTCCGAAAATTTTAATAAACAAAATTAAAATGAAAGAAGAAAACAATACCATCTTTTAACTCATGTATGTAAAAAACATTCAATAATATGTACACAAAAAAATTTCATCGCTCTGTAAATAAGAGAAGCTACTTTTTCTTTACTGCAATATATTAGATAGTGTTAAAAAAATTGACTATTTTTATTATTTTGGAAAACAAAAAATCGATGTAGTATATCTAAACATAAACTGTAAGAAAAAATTTATATAAAAAAAAAAAAATCGACGTATTGGAAAGAATTAATCATTTGAAAACTCCCCACTGTCGTGAATATTTAAAAAGTATAATCTTTTTTTTCAACATTAATAATAATAATAATAATAATAATAATAATAATGATAATGATAATAAATGCACTTGATTTATTATAACGTATACGTTTTAAAACTGAATACAGGTTTAACTTTGAGACTTCGTAATAATGTCGTAACAAATAAAAACCAAGTTATGAATATTTCCAGCAAAAGTTTCACAATTTATAATTTAATATTAAAAATAATTATTTATTGTAAATTACTCTGACGTAAAATGGCCACTTAGCAGAACAGTTATTGCTATGATCTGTGTATCATAAAAAATTGGATCCCGGATAAAGTAGCCTTGGAAAAAATTGTCCCGGAAAAATAGCCCTGATCCGTGATTTTTTTTTTTTTTTTTTTTTTTTTTTTTAAATTAAAAACCCATCCTCTTTCGCAAATAATAAAAAGTTTTATTTTCATCTGGGGCTTCACCCCTGGTCCCCACCAGGGCTTTGCTCCTGGACCCCTTTGGAATACCTTTTTTCCGCGAAAAAAAATTAACGAGGAATTGAAAGACAATGTAAAACATGATACGATCGAATAGTAAGGCAGAATATGAAGTTCCACGTGAGATCGGTAATCAGTTGAAAAATTGATTTTCGAGCCTACTTTTTCCGGGTCTATTTTTTCCTAGTCTTTTTTTTCGATTACCTAAAAAATTATATCATTTGTATATGCTATCGATAACTTTAATAATATGCATCACTAGGGTGGCCCAAGAAAACTCACTTTTTTTTGTGTCTTATGGAAATTCGTTGGTATAACATGTTTAAAGAACCCACTTCAAAAATCAGGTTGATAGAAAATTTTCAAGGAGTTGGTCTAGAATTTCGAAAATAATTGAAATTCGGATTTTTTATTTAATTTTTTCTTTCTCGTGGCAGCAATATTTTCTATCTGCAAAATCGATACCATGCTGCAAATTTTAACTCAAAATATAGATTTTTAAATTTCGCTCAAAAATTTTGAATATAAGTTCATAATATGTAACTAATGAAACTAATTTTATCATTTCACTAAAATATAACTTTTGCATAACCGAAAATATATGAGACAATCTTAAACAATAAAATTGGGTAAGATTTGGAAACCAAACAATCTCAAAATCAAATTAAATAAGAAAAAGTATGTAAATAACTAATTTCTTCTATGCCTCGTGTGCTTTTTTATTCAATACGACACAAATTGATGGTGAAAAAATGAAGTAGTATTAATATTCATCGAGAAATGTTGAAATTCAAGGGTCACTTGAAAACGTCCAAAAGGCAGTACTCGGAAACATTCAAAATTCTTGAGCGTCGATTACATATTTAAATTTTGGGCTGAATTTTTAGCATATTCACGATTTTACAAATCTCAACTATTGCTACTGTGAGAAAGAAAAAAATTTAGAAAATGAAAATCCGGACTTCAATCATTATTGGAATTTTCGAAATTTGTGAGCGAGCCTTTAAAACTTCTTTGTCGAAGATTTTTGAAGAGAGTTCTTAAAACATGTTAAACCAACTAATTTTCATGTGCGATTTAAAAAAAAAATAGTCGGTTTATTGGACCACCCTACGTATCGCGTTCAGTGATATATATTCCTATATCTACTTTAAACTTAGGATGGTGGTATTTACTTACTTAAATTCACTTACCTGTAGCGTCACCGCATCATCATCTCAGGTAATCACGAGTAACTCGACCCATTCTAAAAATCTAATTAAAAACCTCGTAATTCATTTATTTAAAAACCACCTCAACTTAACAATTTACCCATTTTGTCATCAGTGGTATTTTTATTTGTTTATAATCCCGTCTTTCAAATTTCTAAAAACGCCTTTTAATATTTCATCTCTCTTATGTTTACTTATTTCATCATTCCGTATATATTGACTTCATTCTATCCTAATAACCGTCTCTTTAACACCCGAATACGAGGATGAACTACTCATCTACTGAATCACCCAATCTTCATCCCGAGTAAATAAGAGTAACGTAACTCAATCTCGAGATTAAGTTATGAATTCATCAATTAATATCCATCTCTGAAAGTTTATCATGCCAATTCATTACGGCGACATTAAATATCAATAACTCACCCGATTACGTTAAGGGGGGGGGGGGTAGGGTTTTTAAATTATTAAAAAAAAATTTTTTTTTTAATTTTTTTTCTGAATGAACAATATGTCAAGAATATTGTGTACAAATTTTAAATCAATCCGAGTAAAACTAACGGAGTTACAGCGTTTCAAATGACCGGCCGGTATATCTGATTCTTATACCTGCCCGACCTGCCCCTACATACCCCTAGTAGAAATCAGCTGCAATTTTCTTTGTTCTTCCGAATCCCTTTCTCCGGCTGTGTGTCTTTCAAAGGATGTAAACTGATGACTCAATATAAGTATAAAAATTCATATTCTTTGATTGATAGTTTATTTTAAATTTTCACGAATAAAAAACTTTAAATGGATTTTCCCGAAAACGTTATTTTTAAAGTCCGTGAACATCATAACTCAAAATGTACTGAACCGATCCCTTTGAAAATTTGAACATTACTTCTTCACATAAATCAACAGGTAACTACGAAGAGTTTTTTTTTGTTTTTCATTTTTTTCTATTTTTTAATAACAAATTAACCGCGATTTTTTGAGCTAAAATCGCGTTTTTCACTTCCAAGTGCTGCAAAAAATCGAAAAAAAAAAAAAAAAAAAAAAAAAAAAAAAACTCTTCGTGGTTACCTCGAGAAATACATCAACTTTAAAATGCATATCAATTTTTTTTCCGATGATCCGGTAACGAGTTATGATGTTCACCGCAAAACGACTTTTTTTCGAGGCGCCTCCGGAGATTCAACGTCACCAGCTTATCAATCAATATTTTTCATTGAAAATTTTTTCTGATATTCTTTAAAAGTTGTACAATAATATGTGATTAAGTTAAATGAAATCATATTACTCATCTCGCCGGGAAAAAATCACAAAAATATGTTTTTTTTTCGCCTTTAAAACCCTACCCCCCCCCCTTAACGTCCGTTGACCGTTTATTTCAATCATTACTTTATTTTTCTCATGCCACCTCAGATACATGTGCTCCCATTTAGTCACCGCTCCCTCGTATCGCCAAAAGGGAATTATTCCGTTATAAAATCATAGAAGTATATACACAGGTACATAAGACTAGCGGGCCGCAACCTTAAGGTCAAGTAAAAATGACACATAAATCCATTTTCACTCCGGACATACAAATATTTCCATTCACCCTTCGTCCTTTGCCCTTCCCCTTTCATCCTACACTGAAAGACCCATTTAGTTTCGTGCTTTTCGTCTGTTTCCGTATGATACCGGATGTGCTCGAACTTTCTCCTTATTGACTACTATTCAATTTCTACAAGGCGAAATTTCTTCTGTTCAAATTAAGAGAAACTTGTCAAGAACAAGTACACATAATCTTGAAACGCTTAATTTTATTACCGTCTTCATTTATTTATACGATAAAGTTGAACAATGATCTCTTACCCAACAGCATTTCTCCTGAATTTCTTTCTGTATAGACTCAAGATTTTGAGCCTAGAAGACAGTCTGAACTTAAAAATAGCAGAAGCTTGAAGACAGTACAATGTAACAATCAGAGAAAATTAGACATCATATTATAAGATGTCAAAATTTGAAGTTGGAAGTCAATTCCATCTGAAATTGAAATTTGTAATGATCAGAACAAGGGCGCCATAATTAGGCGCGAATAGCTCAACGCGTAAGTCCTGTCGGATCCAACGTATTTTCCTCTACTGACCGCTCCCTCCAATCCACAGAACCTTTTCAGTCAGAACAACTTTTTCATCTAACTGATTCAGTGTACATCAATTATTTCATAAAATCCAGAATTGAATGTAAATATTTATTAGTATTCATTATTCACCCCTCAAGATTTCATAATTCACTTGTTTATCGCATCGACGAAATCTGTCACTCGAGTAAAGGATTAGTTCCTTGCCTCAAAATAAGACACTGCATGTGTTTCGTGCATATTTAATGTAACAACTACAGCCTAACCTCATTATAAGACTGCGTCGGCATGGTAGTGGAAAAATGCTTATAATTCGGGTTCTCGCACTATCGTGCTTTTGGCAGCGTTTTGTATCTGAACCTCGCTTTAAGACTATCGATGTTTTGTTTTGTAAAATAAAAATTTGTTGTATGTAATTGAATAAAGTTTTGAATAAATTTATTACTAATGTCGGGCTTGAAAACATTTTTGTATATGAAAGTAATGTGCGCAAAACGTAAATAAGACGATTGTTAGGGTAAGCGTTTTCGATATTTTTTAACAAATTAAGGGAATGAATTTTATAACGCGGAGTTTTATTATGAGTTGCATTGTGCTACAAAATGTCTAGCATAGAAATCACTTTTTTAAAGCTCAAGAAACTATAATTGTTCTGAGATAATAATTTCATTATTTTTAGTTGTTCTAATAGAGGATTGTAAAGAAAAAAAACAACGGGGCAAAATAGAATTCTATTTTGTAGACAAACAAAATTTGTTTTTGTTCAAAAATGTTTAGTTACGGTTTGTAGAAAAAAGTGAAGCAAGTTGATGAGCCCGGATAGTACGGCCAATTGAAAACTTTCAATAACAAGTAAGCTTTTTTTTTTCAACTGTTCGAAGACAAATAAAATAATAAAGCCAAGAAATAAATCAGAACATTCAAGTTCTAAAGTTCAAGAAGATGTAGTTTATTTTTCTTTCTTTGAAACCGAAATTATTTTGATTCAAATGACGATTAGATGCAGTCGAAGCTCGTTATAAGCGATCCCGTAATAAGCAACTTCCCCTATCGCGCTTTTCATTGCTACTTTAAAGCTCCCCTACTTCTTTTAGACGCTAAAATTTTGGATTGACGCTCGTTATAAGCATCACTCTTATTTGTTTTAAACAAATGTTTTACAAAAATCAATCTTCGTTACGATATTGAATTTCAATTCAATAATATTTGCATGTCATTAACTTTGATCTGTACAGAACATGTCATTGATCAATCTCCACTTATAACGACTAACTTGTGACCATTTACATACGTAACACATACATATAGAGCGTGTGCCGAGCACTAAGATTAAAAAGAAGCCTATCTCTATGATTTTTCTGAGAATTTTTTCCCCAACCCCTGACGGTTGCTTATAACGGGTTTGGACTACGTGTCGGTGGATTGAAGATACATTTGCTAAACAAAGTATTTTTTAAGCATTAATAATATAATTTTATTCGTAAAGAATAACATATGCTTAATTTCAATGTCAGCTAAGACTTCAAAGTTCATTGCAAACATACATCATTTGCTATAATGTATTTATTTTTCTATCTATTGATTATTAAGTCACCCAACTAAACTTGAGTAACATACATACTGTGCCATAATCAGTGATAGTCTCGTCCTGAGTCCGCCAACGGACTCATCAGTAAAACTATGTTAACGCATTATTGCCTTAGCCTAGTATTCGGCTTTTACTAGTACGAACGGAGCCGAAACTCTGTAGTAGGCTGCGCTACACTCCATGTTAATAGAGGGTGGCTGGCCTTTTCTAAACTACTTGCATCTTTATGTTAGGTCAGCTGTTTTACACCATATTATTGATGAAATAACAGAAATATGATTATTTTAATTTACTTAAGAAATTCAAATTATAGCGATGCAAATAGAAATAAAGTTGTAATTATATATTTTTACCCTCGACTGCACGCAATGAAAAGTTAGGGGTATATTTGCCTAACGAGTTCTATTAACTTTTTTTGTTCTATTCCATTTTTCTCGTAATCTAATTTACCTAAAATATTAGTTAACCATACAAAATAATCATAATTTATTGCATGGTTAGACTATCATTTTTCATTTGTAAGCTTATACTCTTAAACATTAAGTCGATTGAAAAATTGATAGGTCAAAAATCCCGCGCTAAAACGAAATAGGATAAATACACCAATAGATGGACACCCCCCAATAGATGGACGAATATTATTTTAATAACCGATTAAATGAAATTTAGGAATGAAAATGTAACATAAAATTTTTTTTTTTTTAACTATATATATTTCTGATGTTAGAAAATAATTTTTTTTCAATTTAATATATGTTATAATCATAAAAAAAATTATTTTTATTTTGACGTGACGACGTTTTGCTTCAAAAGCGCTACCATTACTAAGCATGTGACAGACAACCGGTAAACTATATTTGTTATAACTAATATAAATAAATAAAAAAATAAGATATGTATCATGTGATTATGTTCGTAGTTCATTAACAAATTCATCAATTTTATAATTAACTAATAAAATTGTAAAAATTTAATAAAATTTGCCGTCCATCTATTGGACATAAATTTCTGACCTTAACCGAATAGATGGACATTGGATTTATCGGGTAAATTTTCAATTTTTTTTTTTTTTTTTAAATGGCACGACGTGCCATTCGTCCCACGATTACAGTGAATATAACGGTAATTTTTAAAGAAAATTTCTTTCCGTGTACAAAACATCACTTTTTCGAGCTCGACGGACTCCTTGAGCTAAAAAATCGGAAAATATCGAGGTTCGCCTGCAAGGCAATCGTTTTCCACATTTTTTATGAAAATTTGTGCGATTTCTTGTTACTTTCTACAATTTTTGACTCTTCAAGTGCAAGGTCTGCTTAAGTATCCTCTGTGATTGACGAAATTCTAGTGAATATTTTCAATTCACTATGCAAATATACATGTGGAAAAAGTTTAATCATTGGTATTTACAATTAAGCAACTTGTACTTTTGTAAAATGGCAAGAGACCTTCTTCTGAAAAGTCATCTCAAAAATATTTCAATTATCAGCGTCATTCAAATAATTCCGAAATTTGAAAAAAATATGTAGAGAAAAAATGGCGAAATTTAATACTTAAAAATAACGTACTTAAAATACTGCAACGATGTTAATTAGACACGCGGTATTATTTTTATCCGCAGACTTGGAGTATAATTAAAAGCTCGAGTACGTAAATATCTGTATATACTTTTGGCCATTTCACCCCCTTATTTTTTTCCATAGCATAGTTTTTATCCCGTTATTATTATTAAATTATTTTTTTTTTTTATTTAATTTAGTGTTTACATTTTTTACTTTACAAGTAATGTAAGACTACATTATGAAAAGAAAAGGGCTGGAAATAAAGAAAAGATGTGAGATCCTTGAAAAAAGAACAGTGTATACGTATATACACAATCATATTTTTGTAAGTTAATTTAAAATAATATTTTCTCTAATTTTAATTAGCCCTAGACTAAGTATATATGTATTTTTTCATTTCATCCTGACTATTTTTTGGTATGAATATACACTTTTCTTATTATCCTGGCCCACGTCTTTTTTAATACGTTGTATAATAAGGATAAGTATATAAAGTAGACAGGGTGAATTTAATTAATAATAATTATTATTATTATAATTAGAAAAAAATATTCTCTTTTGGAGAGCAAGAAAAACATTTCTCGTTAGCGGAGATTTTTTAAAACACAGATATTAAATAATTGATATTTTTTTAATCTTCTGCTGAAAAAATTGAAAATGTTGAAAATAAAAATAAAAAAAGGGAATTTATCGATTTCGCTCCGATTTGTGAAAGCTCTGTTTTGAACAGATATCGATCCTTTTAAAGTCCAAGGAAATATTTTAGCTAATTTCAAGATGGTTTCCGAGTGTACCCGCATGGAAAAGCTATATATTGTTTAAAGTATATAAAAAAATATATGGTGAATATGTGATAACTATATAGCGGCAAAAATATCTATATTGAAAAATATATGTTTTTTACATATATTGGATTATATATTTATCATAATATATTTACTTGTATATAATGTTTTGTATTTTTCTACATATATTATCTCATATAATGCTCAATATATTCTTATCATATATGGATAGTATATATATAATTTATAAGTATAATATAATAAACTTGATATATATATATCCATATATTTTGACTTCTATAATTAGTGGTATATAGTCTCTATATAATTGATTATATATGAAAGAATTTATATGATTAAATATATAGTTCGCGGTATATTGGAATTATATTTTTCCAGTATATTAAAACTTATATTTTTCGCAATATATTGAAAATTTTATTTTTTAATATACTTTTTCAATTTCTACACAATTCCACAAAAAAAAGTCAAATTTATTATTTTTTCTCCTTCTTTTAATTGACCTTATATTTACTGGCAATAACCTAAGAAAAGTAAAAAAAGTGCCATATATTTTACAATATATTGGAAACCATATATTTTGCAATATATTGGAAAACATATATAAAAATATAAAAAATACTATATATTAATTAATATACTACTTTCAATATAATATATCAATATAAAAAATATATATTAAAATATATATATAAAACATACATAAAAAGTCATATATTGATAAATATATTGATAATATATTCTAGCAATATATTTTTTTTCAATATATTATCATATATTAATACGGCAAAAATATAAATATTATTTTATATATTGTACAATATATCACATTATAATATTCATATATTCTATCATATATGTTTTCACATATAAAGTTTTTTCATGCGGGTAAGTATGCATGTACGTCTGTACCTAAATAATCTATCACTTTTGAACGGATTGGCCGATTTATCTTTTTGATTCGGCATCCGAGACGGCTTATCAATTCCTAGATTCTGTGAGAAATTGAGTTTGATCGGTACAATATGATTCGAGTTATTACAAAACTAAAATTTTTGAAAAAATAACTTTTTCGAATAACTTTTATCATACTTTATGGATTGAAATGTATTTGTTTCACATCGTTGAACTGAATGATTTTTAAAAATTTTCTACGTTGAGGGCTGGAAAATTGCGTGGAACGTCGAATTAAACATCAGAATCGGTTGGTTGGTTCAAAAGATTCTGGCGACGAAAAATTAACAAAATAACGATTCGTGTCATTGTTTTCAAATAACTCACATTGTAATTTACCAAATGTTCCTAAAATTATACCGGCTCTTCGTCTTTATAGTCTTTTTCAATCGCCATGTGGCGGATTTTGTGTACACACTGTACTATAAATTGTCTTAGTGAAAAGGCTTGCATGTTTAGGTTTCCACTATATTTAAACCTAAACATGCAAATAACCTTTTCAATAAAACAATTTATAGATAAATTGAGAAAAATATAGATAGCCCGAACTGGGAATCGCAGTGCCGAATTATGCACCGCGGAATTATTTTCATTTAGGTTTCCATTTGCGGACATAAACCGCACCCGCACCGAAATGGGAATTCTGCAGAATTGGTTGCAATGGGTTCGTTTGTTTCAATAATATTATCAAAAAAAAATTTGAAAAATCTCGGATATTTCATATACTAACACTCCGATCTGAATTAAAAACTCATGTGACTCTTCTTGTTAATTACATCTATTGATTCTTGTTCGACTACAGTGATTTCATCAAGTATAATCGTAAATGAGAATTTAAAAAACACTCGTTTACCAATTATTTTCGGTTTATCGAACTTTTAAAGCTTATTATCGAAGATACCAATTACCTCAAGGACATTGTTATGCTTGAAAAGCTCTTAATGCTGTCAATAATGTTTTCGAGCTCCTTGGCTGGAAGTTTTGTTGCTGTCCCACAGACTCAACCGGTTTCCAAATTTTCTCAAACTGTTTTGCTGCGACATTCAAAATAACTTCAATCGAGCTCAAAAATGACAGTGTACCAGAGAGTATTTTCGAGCTCGAAGAGCTTGAAGGTGTACAGACAAAATCAATTCTGAGCTCCGTGATCGTAAAAATAGCGAGAACCTTTGAAGTTGACTTACAAAATCAACCGTATTCCAGATTTTGTAGAGTAAATTTGAGAATTATTTTTCCTGACGATAGTGAATTGTTTGGGATCAGTATTATAGAGATGAACCAAATGTTGATTTCTTAATAATTATATCTTGTATCTTCTAAACAAAGTGATTAATTCTAATGTTCATTACAACCAACAAAATTGATCATTATTTTTTAAGTTTCATTCTATTTTTTGATTCAATAATTTGATAGTTTTTGAATAATGAATTTTAAATAGCAAATTTATATCTAAAATACATGACATGATATTTTTTTAATCTCTGTCATACATCAGTATTGAAAAAAATAATATTTATCATTTATAATAAAATAAATCTGCTGCTAATTAGTTATCAGTTCTTGTGCGTCAAAGTCAATTTATTTTTTATTTTGCCTTGGGTAGTAAATGTTGATATTAATGAATGATGATAATAATTCTGAATAAAGAAAAAAAAACGAACCAATGCCACATTGAGAAATATGCTCAGAAAAAACGAATTTTGAAAATTTATAAATAATTAGCATGTCTAAGTGTTAAATACTAACGACATAATAATTATATAACAGACGACTACCAGTCATAAGCCTGAACTTAAGAACGTAGGGGAAATTTTTCTTGGAATTTCAGCCTCCCCACTACCGTGCGTTTTGTTTTGCTCTCGACTGTCCGTTATAAGCCCGTTTTACTTTGTATCATTTTAAGCCTTATATTACGTTTTATTACATACGCCACGATCCTGATTTTTTAGGGAAAAAGGTACAAGTGCTGCGAGAATTTTGTAAAAAAAATTATATCGCATCCATAGTAAGTGGAGATTTTGCTTATAATGTGCATATTTTCCGTAACTTCATCGGAAAGTTTTGTTATGATTTTGTTAGAACTTATCATGATTTTAATGCCAAATATTAGTAATTATATAATTTAACTGAACCCCAATAGTTCTTTCAAGGTATTTTTAAGTGAATTTTTAACTTCCCGCTAAGAAAATTGTAAATTTTCAAAAATTCGGGAAGTTATTGGTTTCAGTCCGATTTACGAAAATCGAATTTCCATCAGATGTCGACGTTTTGAGGTCCTAGGAAGCTATTCTGACTAATTTCAAGATGATGTCCGAGTGTATGTATGTATGTATGTACGTACGTACGTACGTATGTACGTACGTACGTATGTAAATACCTGTATCTTTTGAACGGATGAACCGATTTTGAACTTTAAGGTGCCATTCGACGCGGATTGTCAATATCTTGAAGCCGAGAGAAAATTGAGCTTGATCGGTAGGGCTCGTTCAGAGATATTCCAAAAATAAAGTTTTTTCAAAAATGTTTTTTTTGGATAACTTTTAATGTGCTCGATGGATTCATTCCAAAATGGACTGGGCTCTAGAGCTTTATAAGCCACGTCGAATGTCACCTCAACCATCAAAATCGGTTCATTCGTTCAAGAGAAACCGTTGTCGAAAGAATTAAAAAAAAAAATTTTTTTTATTTTTCCTGAAATATCTCAAAAACGACTCGATAAATCGAATCCAAAATTTTATCAGCTTTAGAACTTGACAAAACGCGTCGATTGCCGCCTCAACCATCAAAATCGGTTAATTCGTTCGCGAGATATCGTGGGAGAAAGAAATGCTAAAAAATGGTTTTTTACAAAACAATGGCATACAAAAGTATTTGCGAGCTCGTAGAGCTCGAAAATGTATTCACAATAGTGTTTTCGAGCTCAACGAGCTCGAAAACAGCGGGAAGTTTTGGGGCTGGCCCGCAGGGTCAACTGACAGACCGATTTTTTTTTTTTTTATTGAAAAGTTAACGAAAATGGAATGTATATAATTCAAAAGTTCATAGGTTGTTCTTTAGAAGAACCTATGCTTCGAAAATCCATAGAAAAATTATAATGTAATTTTTTATGTATCGATGCGTATAAAAATCATGTTGATAGTTATATAAAGTTTGAACACACACACACACACACACACACACACACACACACACACACACAGGTCTTCAGACATATTCTTGAAAATAGTTAGAATAGTTTCTGAGAACCTCAAAACGTCGACATTGATGAAAACTCGATTTGACCTCAAAACGTTGACTCTGATGAAAAAAACTGTACACCAACACCAAAATAAAACTTACTATACTAAAAATAATGAAATTTACTAAATATTTTGCGAAGTTACTAATGCAGCTTAAAATTTTCTTCTACTCTCTTTTTTTCAAAATACTAAATAAAAATAACAAATTTAATCATCATAATACTAAAAGTCTTGAATTTCAATGTCTTTTCTAGTTAACATTTTAGATTTAGTAATTTTAACTGCAATTTTCTAGTATAAATGCCCGACAAATCAAACTTCTTTTTTCCGTGTATATAATTAAAGAATTTCAACAATAGTCAGTACCTAAAGCCTAGTGATATATAGCTTATAAATTTAATCTTATATGAACAAGTGTATATCCGCCATGTTGACATATTTAGATGCATAAATAATACCCAAGACAATGGACAATGTCCAAAACACAAGATCTTGTACAAACCTACGTAGATTATGTATAATACTATATACCTTTAACTTGAGACTTTAGACTAGTACCAAGATTTCAACCCCTTAGTTTATTATCTTATCCCTTTATAAACTCACCACCATAACAACCATACAATTATAATCTTTCTTTCTAACAAATTACCATGATAATACTCACAGCATCTTAAACTTTATTATTATTATCTTCATCAGAAATTATGTATCTTTTAACAATAGAAGTTTTCGAATTCGGTTACTCACAGTAGATAATTGTATGAGCAGCTCACTATTTTTGTCAGAATGACAATTTTTCATTTTATAACCTATTCAGAAAATTGAAAAGTTTTTTAAAAAAAGGGATTAGGGTGCCTAAAAAAATCTACTACTTTTTTTTTAAGTCTCCTTCAAAAATTTGTTGGTTTAACACATTTTAATAACCCTCTTCCAAAATCAGCTGGATACAAAATTTTTAAGGGATCTCTCAAAAATTTTATAAATTTGTGTTTTTTTTCTTTCTCGTGGTATCAATAATTTAGATGTGTAAAATCACGACTATGCTGAAAATTTCAGCCTAAATTTAAAATTTCAAACGTCGCTCAATAATTTTGAATGTTTCCGAATACTGTCTTTTAGAAGTTTTCGAGCCACCCTTGGAATATTACTAATTAAGGATTTTTGATTTTGTCACCATCATTTTTTATCATAATGTATGAAAATAGAATCCGAGACATAGTAAAAATTAATTATTTACTTACTTTTTCTTATTTAATTTGATTTTTAAGTTTCTTGGGTTATTCAAATCTTACCCAATTTTATTATGCAAGCTTGTCTAGTATATTTTCGGTTATGCAAAAGTTATATTTTAGTGAAATGATAATAATTGAGTTATTAAAAAATACAAAAATCAATTCAAAGTATTAGTTACATATTATGAATTATGATATTTAAATTTCTTCAGCAATGTTTACAAGTCTGAATTTTTAGCTCAAATTTTCTGTATGGTATTGATTTTACAAATAGACAATATTTCTGCTTCGAAAATAGAAAAAATTTGAAATAAAAACTCCTAATTCCAATCATTAGTAGATTTAACGAAATTCCTAGATGACCACTTATAGTATATGACACTATAAGGGCAAAAAGTTGATATTACTGCACTACATGACGCGCAGTTCAGGGCTCTCAAATCTTTGCCCATGTAGTGAATAATATTTTTCTTGCTACCCGATCGAAAGTACGGGAAGTATGTTTTATGGAAACTAGATATTTTCCACCAAGGTCTTCAACGATAGCAACTTAGAGGTTTTAAGCTCGTCACATCTGGTAGCTCCACAAATACCAAAGATTAGCACAACCTTAAAATATAAAAATAAAGATAGAAATAAATAAATTAATTAAATACTTGATAAAAATGTTTATAAATACATACCTTATGAACTCAATGGTGGTAGTCCGGTGCATTATTTAAAAATTTCATAACCTCGTTCTATGTTAAGACGGCAGATTTTTGGGCTTATGACCTTTAGCATTATTTTTATTTAGGCCTATTAATTTATAATATTTGTTAATATCGATATTATCTCTGGCCCTCAACGTTGATTTTAGCATAGAACAGACACTCCACAAAGTAGATAGACTTAATCTTACGCTTAAACTTTTGAAATAAACAACTAGATTACTCTCCTCAGACTGTGATAAAGCATTTATATTTTCTTGTTTCCATTTTTGGTAAGTATCCTAGACCAGCATGTATCTGTCAGCGGACTTTTTCGGCAAGATGTCAGTTTCAACGATTAATTGTGCTTCAGTTTCAAAGTTTCTACTAACTTCTTCTTCATCTGTCGATTTATCAGATGATATGTCATTCATTTTTTTATTTTTGTTACACTCCAGTTTCTATTACTTCCTGAATAATATCCACTAATACACATTAGGATTAACTATTCGTAAACAAATTTTGAGGTTATATGAGTGAGAGTATAGCAAAGCTCCGGACTACGTAAGCCGCATCTTTGAATCGAGACTTTTACATGGAGGGCCATGGAGGTGGAGATATTTACAGAGGTTCCATGCGTTTTGAGCACCTGACAAAATATCCCCGACAAAATATCTCTGGACAAAATATCCTCAGTTTTGTGTCAGTTTTTTTGGCTTTTTTCACTATTTTTGCTTTCTTTTCATGGGGATATTTATGGGGACAAAATATCCCCCATAATATTATTATGTAATAGTTGCCACTTTCACTATTTTTGCTATCTTTTCATGGGGATATTTTGTCCGGAGATATTTTGTCGGGGATATTTTGTCAGGTGCTCAAAACGCCTGATACCATTTATAGGAGCTGTACTAGAGTAACCGAGTGGGTCGCGAACGGTAGCATAATCGAAGTCTCATGCATTGAGTACCGGTGCACGGGGCTAAATTTTTATCCCCGCTATAATAGAGGGCGTGCGTGTAGTTTGACTAATGCCTGAAAGTTAGACTTTCTGCCGTATAATCAGAGCCGAAACCACGGACCTTCGACCGAGGTAGTAAGAAAGAAATTTTTTGTTATTAACGCAATCTTATATCAAGGAGGATAGGTTTATATTTGATAGGTTTATATTTGATCACACCTTGACGATTGCTGCGAGAAGAGAGCGAGCCTTTTCTCGTTGCTCAGGCCCAAAATTTTCTTATCTGCCCCTCTATATTTTTCACTTTGGTCGGTGCACGCAGTAGCCTCCCCACTTCTAAGATTTTCTTGTTAACAGATGTTTTGACGTTCGTTTGACTGATTACAAGTTGTAAAATTTCTCTCATGAGTTGAAAAAAAATATTATTTCGAAAATTATAAAAATTAACCGGACGTAACATTACTGTAAACGATAAAAGATTCTAGTATAAGTTTCTATTTAATTATAATACACGTAACGTATTTAAAATTTACAATTATTTGAAAAAAATGACTATTACTAAGTAAACTATAATGAAATAAATAACTTTAGCTATTAGAAAATAAGTTTTATAGTTGTGATACAAATATATAGTCATGTTTATAAAATAAACACTCTTTCTTTTATAAGAGTGTGTCCCTATCTTTATTCATAGATTTGTTTGATGCCTGCCCCCGACCAGCAGCACTCGCTTCGTTCGTGCTGTAAATGCCTGGCAGGCATCGATGTCTTTCAATGCATACATGCAATTGTTTTCGTACTTTCGACCGGGTAGCAAGAAAAATAGTTTACACTTCATGGGCAGAACTTGAGAGCCCTGAACTGCGCGTTATGTTGCCCTCGGCTTCGCCTCCTGTATTGCAGGAATCTCAACTGTCTGCCCTTGTATTGTAATGTACTAATTTTATCAAGTTGATTTTTGACACGAAAAAAATAGTCGGTTTTTTTGGGCTAACCTATTATCTATATATCAATTTTTTAACTCATTTATTGCTCAATGAATCTTCTTATTGATAAAAATTAAACAAAATACTGAAAAGTAAATATAAAAATACACGGTGTGTGTACTCTTAATAACAGTCAGAACAATTAAGCCAACGTTTCCAAGTGATTTAACATTTAATATACCTCTCAAGAGGGTTGATAATAGAGACAGGGAGTGTAAAAAATCACCCCTATAAACTTTCAAGGTTCATCTTTAATTTCAAACATTTTTTTATTCAACTTGACACTACCTTTTTCTTCAAATTCAACTGTCGTTTCTTTCATTCCTTTTACGCTTAACAATTTTTTTTTTTTTCATGTTCTTCTACTCTTATTTAAACGTATTTTTATCCCTACTTATTCTCCTCGTCTCCCTATTTAACTCATCCCCGTTAGCTCATTTTTCTAGTTGTCTTACCGGTCATTAACCAGAAGTTTAAGAAGTAACTAAATGATGTTGACAATTTTTATTACTGAAACGAGTGGGAAAAAAAAATTTAGAAGGAGGTATACTTAAGTGTTAAAGAATGATGAAAAATTTCGAGAACTTGTTGAAGAAATTCGAAAGCTTTTAGATTTTTGAAGATTTTTTTTTCCGAGGCTGTAATTGATAAAAATACATTAATTACTAGATTAGTAGAATTAAATATATTAAGCAATCACCATATTGCTGTACAAGTGATATTGAATATTTTTCACAACCGACTTTCAAATATTCACTCATTGCCCAAATTTCTTTCATAAATTCGATAATGGATGCATTTCTGATCAAAACGCCAATATTGCAGAACTTTCTGCAGATCTGAATTAGTCTGCTAAGAAATTCGCAAGTAATCTATCTAATGGTTTATTAAGTTAACGCACCTAACTGGAGCCTAGTTCAATACATACAGGGGCTTTTTCCTTACTTGTTTTAGGTTAACACACGATGTGTACATTTCCACCTCCCGTCCCAGACAACATCCTTCTACGAAAAATATAATTAAGTGACCAAGGAAAGACGTTAGCAGGAGGTTAGCTTATAGAATCCATCTCATTGACATGCGGTGTCTAACCAAAACTATTACGACTCGAACCTCTTTAGGCCTAACGCTCCTTCCATCTTAGAAAATAAAGATAGTCTGGACAAAGTGAGTTTAGAAAAACCTTCCTTTGGTGCCAGCTTCCTAGACTAGTCACAAGGCCGCTTCAGAATAAAATGGTAACACGGGACTCTGACTTATTGTCCCGTTAAAGTTATTCGAGTGATAAACCCCTTTTCCGAGCTTTTCGGCACTCTGATTTTTCAAGCCAAAACGAAGATGGTGCCGACTCGAAAACCTTCTCATTCATGATTGATTGATGTAACCCAGCTAACTGGAGACCAGTTACTTTCGATGCTCATGCCTTTTTACGGAGGCAGTTTTCTGTGTTCATTTCAGTTATATATGTGTTGCATACATTCTCATCTCCGGTCCCAGACAACTCCTTCAGTCTAAAAATATAATCGCGACTAATGATGGACGTTACTCGGAGGTCAATTCAAAGAACCCGCAGCATCAACATTTGGTGGCTAACAATAACAACTATGACTCCCACCTCTGTGGGTCTAACGCTTTTTCCATCTCAGAAAACAAACAGTCTCTGGACAGGAGGCTCGAAAAAGTCCTCTCGTAGTGTCAGTTCTCTGGAGTGGTCCATGGGCCGCTTCGAGATAAAATTCAGGAAAGTTGACGGCCAATAAACTCTTTCGATTGCCGCAAGAACGGTTTGAATCGATTAATTAGTTTAAAAGTTATAAACGATTCACATGCACACATACACACGCACGCGCATACGTACATACATATATACACTTGGACGAAATTCTGAAAATAGTCAGAATAGCTTCTTAGGACCTCAAAACGAACGGTATGAAAAAGTAATATATGAGCTTCAGTATAATTCAAAATATATGATAACTATATGGAATTATAAGAAGTCATATATGGAGCCATATACAAAATTTTGCCGAAATATTATGTGATTTTATAATTTGCAACATATATATCGGTAATATATTTTTTTTACATGCTAACTTATAAATATTGCTTATAATATTATATACTATACGTTAAGTTATATGATAAGATATATGATTTAATTATATGACTGACATATAATATTTATACATGTAAATATATAATTATATAAATATATGTTCACATATATTTGTATAGATGTATGTAAATATATATTTATATAGATATATGTTTATATATATTTGCACAAATATAAAACTAGAGATTTAAAGCTATAAAATGCTTTTTTTAAAATCTCGATACGATTAATTTTCATGAAGTTACAGTTTTGCAAAAATCACTAAAAAATTTCTAAAATTCTTTTGTTCCTTTAATTTTTGGTATGAGTGTATTTTTAAAATTATTTTATTATAATATTGAAATTATAACTTTACATATAAAACGAGAATATAATTTGAGATGTAATATCATATGTATACAATTACATATATTATAAATTATATGGATTATAATAATATTGAAATTATAAATTAATTTATAAGATGAAACATATATTTTACGTTATAAATTGATATATAAAGCGGCCATATAATTTTTGATACAATATCACATGTATATAATCACATATATTATAAATGATATGGATTATTATAATATTAAACGTATTAATTATTATATATGATAAATCATATATTAATCAATATTCATAATTTTGCCGCCATATATGTTCAGTTATTTACCATATATTTTTTTATATATTATCGACAGTATATGGTTTTTTCATACGGGGATATCTGATGAAAATTTGATTTTCGACAATTGGGGTAAAAACAATAACTTCCCGAATTTTTGAAAATTTACAATTTTCTTAGCGGGAAGTTAAAAAAATTTGATAAACTTTTTATCCTAAGTCACATTTTGAATAATTAAAGAAAGTATAAGATAGTAATAAAAAATATGTGTTTTAAATTAGTAATAATAATGTTAAATATTAAGTATAAAAAAAATTATACTTTTTAATTTTTATTAGTTACCGTATTTTCTTGGTAAGCGTAATAAATGCATAATGCTATGAATATTTTCATCATAACTCTGCCAACTTGTCTCCAAAGGAATTAACCTCCTTAAATTAGCAGTTAGCTTACAGTTTTAGAGTAAAGTCCTTGCGTCTCGTTAAATTACCGTCTCTTAAATATTTTTACCCCTTTCTTATTATACTTTCTTTTTTTTCATCCTCACGTTTTTATTTTATTTCACTGTTTTTTATTCTTTTTTATTTTTTACTTCTGTCAGACTTTTAAATACATCTTGATCACGTGATAAAAAATTTTATAAACTATTTTTTAAAAATAAATAAATATTTAAAGTCAGACAATAAAATGAGAAACAAACAGGATAAAGCTTTTATTTAAGCTTGCAAGGTAAGTGCGCATACTAAATATCATAATATTGTAATGTTAAAAAATTCTAGCGGTATTTAGCTCACTTTAATTAGGAAATCGTGACTTGTTTCTTTAATTTTTTAGTTACGACGACATTTTGGATGTAATACTATTTTTTTTTTTTTTTTTAATTTTTTAAAATAAATTTTACTTTTTTGGCGTAAAAAAAAAATTTATTTGAACGAAAGAATAATGATAATCGATAGCAATTTTTCAGTCGATGTTTGTGGAAAAAAAACATCAACTTTCAGGTGTCTTTCGGTTTTTTAAAATAATTTATTTAATAAAAATTAATTATAAAAAATATCATAGAGACTACCCATAAATTACGTAATGCACTTTTTATACTTTCTAATGGATCCATCACTCTAAAAATAATCAAAATAGCTCCCTAGGATCTGAAAACGTCGACATGTAATGAAATTTCGATTTTTAAAAATCGGACTAAAAACGATAACTTTCTTTTTTTTTTGATAATTTTTAATTTTCTTAGCAGAAAGTTGAAAAAAGGTTACACGAAAAGTCAACAATCATTTGCGTTCCATTACACTATCTTTGATAAACTGCTTTCACACTGTGACAGATCATAACAAATTAGACCCTCCCCCCCACCCGAGGCTACAACAAACTAAACAAAACTGTTCTCTGAAAGAGTCGCCATCATTAGAATTACGGCTTCTTGTCAATGACCGACGTCATTTTTAAAATACATCGAACAGAATTGACAAGGTACATTGTAATTTTGACAAAGCAACAGATTAAGAAATTTAAATTTCTTAGATAAAATTTAATCTTTTCTTTGTCAAAATGCACCTTGTAAATTCTGTTCGATGTATTTTTAAAATTTCTACGTTATCGGTGATTTGTACAATAATTCCATACTGTCCTCATGTTACAATGACATAGTAATTTTTCTGTAAATTTTTGATGTAAAAAATACCGTAAAATTCTCTGAGTGTAATAAAAAAAAAAAAATTCTGCTAAGAAGTTAATTGATATACGTGACTCTGATTTCCCTGTTTAACGAAATCAAAATAAATAAAATTTAATGGTGACCCTCTTCCTCAGTTGAATAGACCTTTGATGGGAATGGGAGCAGGTTCAGGATGGGAACAGGAACTCCTTCTTCTACTCTTTTCAGGATTAGAAATAGTCTCTTTCTCTCCTTCCTCAATTCAATTGGAAATATTATCTGAATATAAAGAAACAAATCAAAATCTCTAATACTTTATTCAATTTCACACGGAAAAAACAGTTCTGTAAAAGTTACAGAAAAAAATCTGTAAAATTTACTGATGACACTATTTGTAAAATTTACAGATAAAATATGTTATTTTGACTAATTAATAAATGTTATTTTTATAAATAACATAATGTAATATTAGCAGATAATATTCTGCAAAAATTACATATTTTTTCTGTAGATTATACAATATTACTTTATGTAATATTTACTTATAGTTTATGTAAAATCTACATGAGTACACTGTAAAAAATCCGGAGTGAATCTGGAGTGAATTCGGATTGAAATTAAATCCGAATTCACTCCGCATTTACTCTGCCACTCGGAGTTCCGGAGTTTTGTGTGCGAGTGTGTATTTGCGTGCATGTGTGTGTTTAGGTGTGTGCAGGTGTGCGTGTGCGTGTGTGCAAATTTGTGCAAATGTGTGCGTGTGTGCAAATGTGTGGGTGTGCGCGTGTGTGCAAATGTGTGCGTGTGTGTACGTTTGCACGCATTTGCACACACGCACACACCCACACATTTGCACACACCCACACATTTGCACACACCCACACATTTGCACACACGCACACATTTGCACACACCCACACAATTGCACACACCCACACAAACACCTGCACACTGATGCACGCAAACACACACTCGCACACAAAACTCCGGATTTTTTACAGTGTATTTGGATAACTTGCTCTGTATTTTTTACATAAATACTTCTGTGAATTTCACAACACTATGTAACTTTTACAGCCTCAAAATGTAAAAATTACAGATTTAGGTTTACAGAACTCACAATGTAAAAATTACATTTTTGGTTCTGTAAAAATTACATAATTTAATTGACTGACAAACATCTGTAAATTTTACAGACTTTTCTGTAACTTTTACAGAACTGTTTTTTCCGTGCATGGTTAAAATTTTAACTTAAAGATGTAACATTTTTCTTATAATTTATCAGTTGTTAATTCACATACTTTATTCGTGATAAAATAATCAGTTTCAGTTTTGTAACAATAATTACGAACTGTAACATTGGATTTTTTAAAATTTCCAAACTTTTTCGGGCGAGCAAAGGGTACGTTAACAAATCATTACTTATTTTGTTTCGAACAATAAATCTGATTGAAATATTCTACAGAACGTCGTAATTAATGATTAATGAAAAAAAAATTTTAAAATAATTAGATAAAACATAAATTATTAAAGATCCAGAATGCGCATAATCGAGAAGTGCATTCAACCTGGGATTCACATTGGTGACGTAAAATCGTAAAACTCTGTGTTCGCACCTTCGGACACGCGCGATAGATATTGTGGGTGGTACCAGGAGACTTCGAAGTATTCTGGAAAGCCCAACCCCAACTGCATCGCTATTTTAGTTGCCAATTAGTATCCACCCCTCAATTTATTCATGAAAAATAATTAGTATCAATTGAAAATTCAAATTTAATTAATTCTTGTTTATTTTTCATTGAAATCAATAATCTATACTGATTTTATTGGTAACATTTTAGTAATTTTAATAATTCGAAAGTATACTATTGAAAAATAGTGGAAAATTTTGAAGCAAAATTATTAACAAGAATTTGAAAAAAAAATTCCAACTATGAGAACTGTGAATTATTTTTACAAATTTCTATGATTTCCCATTGATTAGTTTCTTTTATATTAATATGGGCACTCGGGCGGCCCAAAAACCGACTAATTTTTTTTCTTTAAGTCTTGTATGAAAATTTATTGGTTTAACATAATTTAAGAACCCTCTCCGAAAATCAGCTCGATAAAAAGTTTTCAAGAGGTCGTTGAAAATTTTCAAAGTTCCAAAAATGATTGAAATGCAGATTTTTTTAGTTCTCAATTTTTTCGTTTTCGGGGAAGCAATAGCTTACATTTGTAAAGTCATACATATGCCGAAAATTTCAGGTTAAAATTTTAAAATTCAAACGTAGCTCAAGAGTTTTGAACGTTGCCGAGCACTGCTTTTTGGACTTTTTCGAGCGACCATCGAATATTAATATTAGGGCTTCTCGATTTTCCCACCATTTATTTGTATCACAATGAATAAAAATAAAACCAGAGTGAAAAAAGTTAGTGATTTAAAAACTTTTTCTTTTTTAATTCAATTTATACGGTTTTTGATTAGGTATGGTTATATATAATCAGATATAATTACACGTATAAAATAAAATACATGGGAAAAATTCCTGGCAAAATATATTTTTACAACATAAAAATATGTACAATACCTTGTATTTTCTCATATAGGTTATTTATTATTATTAAAAAAGATTAATACTTTATGAAATTGGATACTTTGTTTAATATTATTCACTTAAAAAAACTTCACTCACGTTTCAATACACAGGTGTCTCTACACCCCTGTAGAAATGTATCACCAGAATTGAATAAATAATAAATACAAAAATGTTGGAAAATCCAAAACTGCACACCTTAATCGCTCATTTTATTTTTAATCACTACTTTTAATATATAATATTAATGTATTTTTCTTTATTATGAACTTTTATTCAACTTACAAATTATCAATTTGATTTTTTTATTTCTTATTTTCAGTTTAATATTTTTTTTTTAATATCCCGCCTTTTGTCTTAGATGTCGCTTTTTTTTCAAACATATTAATACGCTAGTGCTGCCACCAGTAGTTGATATAAAGAAACAATGAAAAAAATAATAACAACAGTAAAAAAATAGCAGCTAAATTGTTCACGAATAATCAGTGTTACGTCGTTAATGAATATCAATTAAACTAAAAGGATTCAGATAGTAATTTTCATAAGGGTTCTTGTGATAAAAAATACAAAGACAATAAAAAAAAAGTTAGGCTGATTAATGGTGTCTATCGAAAGTTATCGTGTTTACGAAGTTTCATACGTAACAATTGACAGCACTGGTTTCTTGAGTTAAAATAATTTATTTTAAACGAATAAAATGATGAATCGACTTAATGTTGGAATTAAATTGTTCCTTAATAAATTCTCGATATGCTAGTATATAATTTTACCTATTTTGGTGGGATAAAAATAGTGTAGAAAGATTTTTATGTGAGTAAAATAGTCGAATAAAAAAAACCGTCCATAAAGCACACCTGCGCTTTCGCGCTTGAGGTGTGCAAAAAAATTCATCTTTGGTGTCACGTCGTATCAATTCAGAAACATATGTAAGGTTATAAAATTCAACTGACATTGCCTTGATCTACACATGTGTGTGCTGAATAATCGAATGCGCGTGCGCAGTCTAGAGATTTTGGTTATGTTAATAAGGCAGCTAAATTCAAAGTGACATCATAAGATAGATAGATTAGTTGTTGGTTCGAATTATTGAGTAGGGATATACTCCGCCCATTTCACTTAAATTCAGTGGCTTAATATGAAAATGAGTGTTTAAATATATATTAAACCACTCGTTTGACCAATCAGAAAGGATTGTATTTTAATATAAAATTTTATGAGCCTGACTTCAGGGAATCAGCCGCGTATTCGTCGACATGAGTTACATACAATATATTTTATAACATACAATTATATTTGTATGGTTTACATATATAATTCATTTCGTTTTATCAATATTTTTTTACATTTTCAGATCCACGCGATGAAAAAAGATTTTATACAATTGTATAGAATTATATATCAATTATATATGGACTATATATAATTATATATAGACTATATATAATTGGATAGAAAAAATGGCCCGATCCAATTGTATACAATTTGTATAGAAAATTGTATACAATTCTATACAAATTGTATACAATTCTATATAATTATATACAATTCTATATATTGCAATTATATAGAAATGTATATAATTATATAGAATTGTATATAAGTTGTATAAAATTGTATATAATTATATAGACTTGTATACAATTTGTGTAGAATCGTATACAATTTCTATACAGTTATATACAATTGGATCGGGCCATTTTTTGTATATAATTTTATACAATTGTATAAAATCTTTTTTCATCGGGCAGTAAAACATTTCTGATAATTTTTAAATTAATTTTTTTTTGCAAGTATGTGTATGCAAGCACACATTCGCGTAAAAAGATGTCATATGTCATATCCTATTATATATATTCATTTCTTTTTGGTTTCAAGTGTCATATAAGATTGTATATAATTAGATATTATTTTCTATAATTGTAGACATGAATAGATATAGTCGAACATAACCATTTTTTCTCGGATAATTATTTATTATAATTTTCTTTTACATTTTCGTTCATGAAAAAGTGTTTGAATTTTTTTTCTTATAGAGCATAAAATTCTGAATGAAGAAAATTTGATGTAATTTTTTCATAAGCGTTGTTTTGAAAATATTAAAAAAAAAGGAATAACTAACGAAAAATCATGAGTCGCGAGGCACGGTATCTTATGCTCATTAAACACTAAAAAATTACTCTATCTCACAAGGAAAATAATTAAAAACCATTAATAACGACAAGTAACACACGAATGATAAAAAGATCATTTTAAATACTCAAAAAACTGTAAAAATCATATGTCTATTAAAAATATATATATATTCCCTAAACGTTTTTAAAAAAATAAATAAAAATATGTTTTTTCCTGTATATCTTGTTCTATTGCTTGAATGTAAAATGTATTTACACTTAGTTAATTTTAAATAAGTGTTGTTAAAACATTCGCATTTTATTTCAATGCCTCTTTATATCTTTACTATACTATCTTTCAAGTCTTTTATTTATTTTATATCCTTTATCTTTTATTACGAGGGTTGGTAAAATAAAAAAATATATTTCGTCTTTTCTTTCTTAGCAAAATGGCAAAAGACACTTACAGTTTTTTCGTTTTTTTTTTTTTTTTCATCTACAAGGGATGAGACTTTCAGTTGACAATTTGAAAGGTAATACGCATCTCTAACTCTGTTATAAATATATAAGTTATGTATGAAAATGTATCTTTTTTTTTAAGACTTTTGAGATTTATAACGTCGAATAAAATTGTTAAAGGTAAAGGAAAAAATTTTTTTTTCAATCTCTTTAGTTATTCATTTCAATATAAGTTAATGACGCTTTATTGTCGGTGGTACTTATGCGGCTTTTATGTGACACTATGGTATATTATTGTGAGGATTGATCAAAGGAAATAAAATAGTAGGCTTTTAAAATATTTTTTTTTCTGTTAAGTGGTTTTTGCTTCGGTATGAAAATCAAAATGGGTAAAATGGACCCTACCTTTATGGAAAAATATCAATGAATACTCTAAGAAAACACTAATGAAAAACTTATGATTTAACATTTTTGAACACTTACACGGAAAGAAAATTATGGCAGCGGTTCCCATAATTTTGTGAAATTTTTTCCTATACCATCATAGGAATTATGACCATAAATTATGGAAGCGGTTCCTATAATTATAGGAATGTTTCCCATAATTATAGGAATAGTTCCTATAATTATGGGAATGATACCCATAACACTACAGGAATGGTTCCTATAATTATAGGAATGGTTCCTATAATTTATAGGAATACTTTCTATAATATTATAGGAACCATTCCCATAATATTATGGGAATGGTTTCTATAATAGTATGGGAACTATTCCCATAATGTTATGGGAATGATTCCCATAATGCAATTGGAATGGTTCGTATACCATTATGGGAATCATTCCCATAATACTATGGGAATAGTTCCCATACTATTATAGGAACCATTCCTATAATATTATGGGAATGGTTCCCATATTATCATGAAAAAATTATTTTAAAGAAGTGTGGTAATCACTTCTACAATACACAGAAATATTATTAAACATAAAAACAAAAATTCAAACATTGAAAAAAAACATCGTATTTGGCAAAAGAACATTAAAATTTTTAACAAGAATTTTTTGTCAGCACAAAACATTCAAGAAAATTCAAATTTTGGGAAATTTATACACTATTGTGCAAAAAAAAAATTTTATGATATTATAGGGATGGTTCCCATAATATTATAGGAATAGTTCCTATACCAATATGGGAACCATTCCCATAATAGTATGGGAATGATTCCCATACCATTATGGGAATGGTTCCTATAATGATATGGGAATGGTTTCCATAGTGGTATGGGAACCATTCCCATATCATAATGGGAACCATTCCCATAATGGTATGGGAACTATTCTCATACTATTATGGGGATGGTTCCCATAATATATGGGAACCATCCCTATAGTAGTATAGGTACTATTCCCATACCATTATGGGAACCATTCCCATAATGCATAGCAAAACTTCCCATAATTTTCTTTCCGTGTTATACTTTACCTTCTTAGCATTCTTAAGGAAGTGTAGTTAGAAATAAAATAGATCAATAGGTTGTGTAATTTTTGAGTTTTTGTCGATACCAACATTCATACTGACGGACATCACAGGTTTTTTTTTTACATTTTTTTTTTTTTTCAATCATATTTTTAAAACAAGTACCGAAAAAATTACGTTCGTTTCATTCATGAACAAATTATCTTTTAAATAGTACGGATTTTGTTTTAGTTGAGCTAGGACCGAGTAAGCGTTAGTAGAAAATGTCTCATTGCTTCGCAATTGAGTTATGCAATAATAATTATTTCTTAATTATATTTATCAGCTCAACAATATAGTCATGAACATGTGATTTCAAAAATTGATTACAGATCACAATTTACACGTGATGAGAAACTGTAAAAAATATATATTAAATGTAAAAGCAATAATTGTCTTTGAAAAAGAAGTAAATGAGATCGAGTGAATGTACTTACTTATTTCAAAGTAACGTATTGTTTTTAGTTCCTTAGGGACCTCATTTTAATCAGTACAAGCCGCTCTATGTCTTATTCAAACTTTCTTGCTCAAGATGCATAAGCTCAGACTTGCTGCAAAATTACATAAGATACCGGGACATGACTGCCCTCTTCGTTACTTCATGAGCCGTCTATTCAGCATCAATACAGTAAATTCAGTGATAATGTTATTAATTTGAAGCACTTTCAATTTAAATGAGGACCACTGGGTTTACTGTAGGTACTGCGTTTGAGATTGGAGTGAGTCGGAGATAAATAAGCCCGATATCTTAAGCAATTCTGCAGCAACTCTGACCTAACATTTGTTTTATGGTACGTCTATTGCTTAAGAATTGCTGCAAACTGTTTATCCAGATTTCTGCAGGCCTTTAAGAAGAATCTTAAGCAAGGCTAGATTAAATCTTTAGCAAGCATACTTATATAATGCATTATTTCCAAATTTTGTTTAAATCTTCGGTAAAAAACTTGCCGAAGGATGTTCGTCAATAACTTGCTTAAGACAAAGTTACTAGAAAGGTGTCTTTTGTATGTTGAGTGTTTTTGGAGTCTTTAGTGTCACAATGCACTTATTCCTACACAAAAAAAAGAGGTTAATATAATTAATATAACCTTACAGGCTAAACCTAGAAATTTTTGTTATTTTCGAAGTCAGAAAACGCTTAGTTTTTTTATTAAACCAAAGAAAATAAATTCAACAAAGAAGTAATTTTTATTGTACGATATTTCTTAAATTAAACGATCGATTTGAACGTTCCTTTACAACAACCGAAAAAAATTTTCAACCTGTTACCATGGCCGAGAGGTAAGTAGGCTTACCGTTCGAACTTGGTAACTGACCAGACGTAGGTTCACATCCTAGTGTTAGCCGAAAAAATCGGTTCTCTGAGATTCGGCCTACCTTCGACCTTACAAAAAACCTCATAATCTCAACGTACCACTCCCAACAGCTTATAGTATATAGTTGCTAATGTTCCCGGAAGTCGAAAAATGACTTATAAATAGAAAAAAAAATTGCTGAGGTTGGACTTTCAATTGCATTAATTTCATTCATTGATAGAATTTATGCTTCTTAACTTAACATGTAACAAAAGTAAGGCTTTTTTTTTCTATAATAGGTATTTCAAGTTATAAAATCATTTTATATAATGGTTTGTAATTTTCTTGTAGTGGTCTAGCTTCAAATCAAATTATTTTTTTTCGAAACTACACGGAGAGAAAAATATCGCCAGATTAAGTATACGCATCGATATTCTGGCTATACGCTGTATAGTCATCTTACTTAACGATACGCCGTATAGCCAATTCAGCTATACAGAGTATCCTCACAGTTGATCGTCGAAATGACGATCCGTATCCTTATTTTAAGCATTTTATGAATCGCTGACATGACTATTGCGCAAACTCTGTATTTAGGTATCCGGCAACCGAGAACGACGATACGTATAGCCAATTTAGCTATACGGATCCTCACGCTGGCGATACAGATACCTATATCAACGAAACTACATATCGTTACAAAGGCTATTCGTCGTATTGTTAAATTTAATAAACGAATACTCAACCTAACCCAAATACGTATCTTTATTTTAACGATTCTATAGATAATTAAATTAATATGAGAGTATTCCTAAATTAGGTATACGAATCGTTATTCTGACGATACGCCAATTGAGGATACATTGGATAGTCATTCTGGCGATATTTTTCTCTCCGTGTAGTTCGATACATATAGCGAGTAACGTCTTTTTGAAGCAAATGTGATAAAAATTATATTCAGTTTGATTCTGAGCTAATGAAATTCTTAAATGGTCCATCTTGATACCACATATCCTTCATATGAAACTTATTTGCGAATAATTCTCTAAATGACTATTGATTCTTTGCAGCAGTTAAAGAACAATAACTTAAAAATTCCCATGTGGACCATTTCATCCCGGGTGTATGTAATTTCAAGTGTCCGGTCAAGTACGACACAATTAAAATAGCTACGTTTACCACGCGCAACCCTTGTCCAATTGTTGGGTGTATAACCCAAGCCGAAAACTCCCCCTTACACCCCCAGAATTCTCTATCCAACTCTTCCAGAAACAGCCCCAGCCCCTTTAAATTCACCTCGAACATCACTGGAGGTTGCATCAACCTCTCGCCCCGTTAAAGGTAAAACATAGAAGCTACTGGTAAGTTTCTTTCCGCTTGGTTGCATTCAGAAAGGGAATTATTTTAATTGCGGACAGCCTCGCTTGGCTACCTACTCGTCGTTGTTCTTCGTCGTATTTTCCATTCCTGGCCAACGTACGAATGTGGAAAAACCACCCTCTTATCCCACCCACACCCTCTTGGACGTCCAGAAAACCTTCTTGTACATGGTTACACGTGAATGTGGTTATTTCTACTTCAATTTAATGTACCCATTTATATTTTGATCGTTCTTTTATGTAATCATATTTTTTTAATAATTATTTTTCAATTCATACATTATTTTTGAATTCAAGTCTTGTATACTTTTTTTTTTTTTCCGTGTTACTTAATTTTTGAGAATGAGATACAAAAATATTAGTTCTCTCAAAGATAGATTCGAAATATTGAAAACTCAAAACGTGAATCAATTCAATTCGTTCAATTCGACGTCCCGTATGGAGAAACCATATACTGTCGATAATATATAAAAAAATATATGGTAAATAACTGAACATATATGGCGGCAAAATTATTAATATTGATTAATATATGATTTATCATATATAATAATTGATACGTTTAATATTATAATAATCCATATCATTTATAATATATGTGATTATATACATGTGATATTGTACCGAAAATTATATGTCCGCTTTATATATTAATTTCTAACGTAAAATATATGTTTCATCCTATAAATTAATTTATAATTTCAATATTATTATAATCCATATAATTTATAATATATGTAATTGTATACATATGATATTACATCTCAAATTATATTCTCGTTTTATATGTAAGCTTATAATTTCAATATTATAATGAAATAATTTTAAAAATACACTCATACCAAAAATTAAAGGAACAAAAGAATTTTAGAAATTTTTTAGTGATTTTTGCAAGACTGTAACTTCATGAAAATTAATCGTATCGAGATTTAAAAAAAAGCATTTTATAGCTTGAAATCTCTAGTTTTATATTTGTGCAAATATATAAACATATGTCTATATAAATATATATTTACATACATTTATACAAATATATGTGAACATATATTTATATAATTATATATTTACATGTATAAATATTATATGTCAGTCATATAATTAAATCATATATCTTATCATATAACTTAACGTATAGTATATAATATTACAAGCAATATTTATAAGTTAGCATGTAAAAAAAATATATTACCGATATATATGTTGCAAATTATAAAATCATATAATATTTCGGCAAAATTTTGTATGTGGCTCCATATATGACTTCTTATAATTCCATATAATTGATCATATATTTCGAATTATACTGAAGCTCATATATTGCTTTTTCGTACGGGATTAAAATAATTACTTAATTTGTTTCTTCAATTCCTTTTCTTTTATTTAACCAAATAATTGCTTTATTGAAGTTATAAATTGTGATAAATTTAAGAACGTATTAACTAAATTGAAGAAATTTTCGCTTGTCTTAAATAATTCATGCTTCTAGAAATTTATTACTAAAGTGTAGCAATAGTTTTCTTAATATAAGAACTGTTGTTAATAAAGCAATTTAATTTTAGAAAAAAAATTATTTATTTTGAGTATTTATGGAAACAAAAAAAAATAATTGCTTGAACTTTTTTTTCTCTCAGTGTGTGAAGTAGCTATACGAATAAATTTTAATGCTCTTTATTTCTTATATAAATTATCTACTTGTTCTCCGATTACCGACATTATTACCACAACATATTCTGTACAAAATTTTCCCCATGATATATTTAAGGTACTAGAGGGACCAGTAAGACAATAGAATTTTATGTCACGTCATGACGAGGTAGTACATATGGATATATACATTTGGCAGGTTACACATTGTTGTAAATTTACTTTTCGTCTTGAAGGTCTTGACAATTGACCAAAGTCGTTGGTAACGCGACTAATACACCCTAGATACTCTTAAATTTGGTAAGACCCTCTTACTGTGCATTATACCCTCATGGATCGTTACGAAATGTAAGCTAAGGGATGGATACCACAAAATACAATACTCTAAATTAGATTATAGTCCTTACTATGAAATAATTTTTTCATTTTCTTAATAATTAATTATTTATTTTGATCAATTCGGCGGCGTACTTTGAAAATATAAAATAGTTGTAAAATTTACGAATTATTTTATTCTGAAGAAAATATAACTGACGGAATTAGATTATAATGGAAAATACATAAGTTATCCGGAATGAAAACCATTTTTTTAAAAACAATTAACTTCATTTTTCTCGAATAATACAAATTGTAATTCCTTATATGTTTCAAAACTTATACCGGCCCTTCGGTTTTATAGTTTTTGATAATCGCTACATAAATTATTGCAATCAGTTGTTTAAATAATATCGTCATAAAAAATTTAGAAAAATCACCGTATTTAACATTTTATACCGGATGTTTCATATATTAACTCGCTGGCTTAATTCCAAGTTCACGTGACTCTTTCTATCGATCATTTCAACAAATTTCTGTTCAAAAAAATATCATTTATCAAGCATAATCGCATTTCAATTTTTTTAACTCTTGGAAATTGATACGAAATGCCACTTTTTCGAAGTCGACAATATCTTTAAAGATGTTGTCGAGCTCAAAAAGCTCGAACATTTATTGTAAACACTATTTTCGAGCTTCTTGAGCCTAGGAAGCTATTCTGACTATTCCCGGGTGGACGTCCGCGTGTGTGTGTGTGTGTGTGTGTGTGTGTGTGTATGTGATCTTTTTTTTGTCCGACGATATCTTTGGAACGAATCAACCGATTTGAACGTACTTGGTGGCAATTGAAAGAGCTCACCAAAACTTAGAATTGTTTAGATTTTGGGGTAGATCGGTCATGTAGTTTACAAGTTATACAAAGAATAAAAATTAAAAAATTTCTTTGTGTTTGGTTTTTTGCATATAACTCATAAACCACTTGCCCGATTTACCTCGAAATGTAATCAGTCTTAAGTCTTGTTGATCCCTTTCGATTGCTACCAAGAACGTTCGAATCGGTTCATTCGTTCCAAAGATATCGTCGGACAAAAATTGTAATTTTTAAGTGAAGGTACGTTTTATCGGCCTAAAAAATTTTTTAGCTCGAAGAGCTCAATAATTTACAAGTAATAATGTTTCCGAGCTCCCTGAGCTCGAAAACAGCGGGAAGTTTTTGGGCTGGCCCGCAGGGTCAGGTGGTTTTTAGTTTTTTTTTATTGGAACTCCGATTGTTTTTTCAATTTTCCAAATAGAACTGTCAGTTTCGTTGGTTATTATGATAACAGAAATTATTAAGAGGTCTACATTAAACAAATGCGATTATGACAGGGATGAAATCAAGTACGAAACTAATTTTTCAGACAGGAACTAATGAGATTTTTTGCTTAGGGAAGAAACTGATCAGTTTGTGCCCGATGAATTGCATCGGTCTGAAATTGACTTGTTTTGACCAGCTGTATACAGACACTGAAACTTTCAGTTTCGATGCTGGTATCAGGAAAATATTATTAAAAGTCGACTGAAAAAATAATGTAACAACGAGAAAATGTTAAATTTAGTGGCGTATAAATTTAAAATATCACGCAAACCATTAGTCGTGGACATAGTATAGCCTTATCCCGTTATCCTTATTCTCCAGAATCGCGACTTACTACTAAAGATACTGAGTAGAAGTAGCAACGTTGGTAATGGTAAGTAAGTAAGAAAACGAGAAAGAGAGTTAGTTATAGGGCGAGAGAAAGATCCGGTAGTTTCATAACTATACGAATATAACCAGGAGTTAAAACCACAGCATGAATGTCGTATCTTACTACTCTTACTCTTGCTGTGCTTTCTACATTTACTTTAAGGTTATATATATATAAATATAAATATATATGTGGCTGGTCGTCTTTAGAACAAGGAGGATCTTATTATCAGACTAAATCCTATTTCAAGAAAACAACAAATGTGTAGGTTGTGTTACATGAACTACAAGAACGTGTGTATACTTTATATCAACAAGACACTGTGGAATTTTAAGAAAAGTAATATTTGTTGCAGTTTTAATTTTTTTATTTATTTACAACAAGAAACAAACTCTGGAGTTTAAAAATATGATAGGGTCATTTAGTAAAATGAAAAAATACGATAACATGACAAATATGTGGGTAAGCGTTCGGCTGGTTTTCAATATGTAAATTCATTGAAGAATAAATTTGTTTATTATTTGAAAAAAATAAAATAAAGTGAACTATCAATGATTTTGGATTCGGAATAACGCCTCTGTTATTTCATTTAATCGAAAGCTACTTTAAATATTTTTTAGATGATTATATTATTATCACTGACGCTCGTGCGTATGCACCTTCGACTCGTCCTTGACGACTGATGATCAATTTAGCCTACTGGTTGCGCAAGTAACTCCTATTGATACAAGCACATAATTCCTTTTGGCTAGAAATACTACACTAATGGAAAAAATTAAAGGATCAAAAAAAAATTCCAAATATTTTTTTGAAAATTTGGTTTTGAAAAAAAACTTTTTTCTTTTTTGGAAATTTAAGCACTGCCTGCAATAAAATTGTAGACAAAGCTCCGAAAAATTTGTTTTTTTCATCCCGTTAAAGATTATGAGCTTTTCAGAGCAATAAACGTGATCCTTTAATTTTTTTTAAAATTTGATCGAGTGAAACAAAAAAACGGCTGGTTGGATTGATCTGGCTCTCTGTATGGTTTTTGTGGACATATTGAACTGTGAAATGCACAGTTAACATTATCGATTTCCACAATATTTTCGTTTCAGCGTTTGATTTTCCGAAAAACCACAAAAAGCCCTTTTTTTGTTGCATTTTTAAATTCATGTGACGATAGGAAAAAGTGTTGTTTTCGAAAAAGCAATGGCTAATCGTTAAAGGGAATTTATTCAAGTTTTTGGAACCCACCATTAACTTTCTGTGCGATCATTGGTTTCTGAGATATCGATAATCAAAGACAAAAGGATCCTTTTCCACTTGAAGCCCGATATCTCGGCGAGAAGTGGACGTATCAAGGTCCATAAAAAAAGAAATCAAAGCTGAATAATGAAGGTATCTGATCCTTATAGTGGTTAAGCAAAAAAAATTTTTTCCATGCCCGAAGACCAAAAAAAAAAAAAATTTTAAAAATTTTTTTGTCGCTTGTTTTTCTAAGATTACTCAAAAACCGCTGACGCTAAAAAATTTTGAAGTTCTAATCCAAAAAGTAGACACTTGGAGCTACAATTTCCTTTTTTTTAATTTCTTGTACGACCATTTCTCTCAAAGAAATGTTAGGGCCTGTTGAAAATCGCCCAAAAATTTGGAATTTTTTTTTATCTTTTAATTTTTTCCATTGGTATATTATTGTTGACTCTACTATTGATTTATCCAAACCCAACTCAAAAAATTGAACCTCCTTTCAGCCTTTAATTTAGACTGAAAAATTCAAATTGAGGCTCAATGAGGTATCTCGAAAATATATTCTAGATCCTCATTTGTACCTCAATACTGCGCTTATTTCCGTTTCTTCGGAGAGGGCAGTCATATCCAGATATCTTGAGCAATTCTGCAGCAAGTCAGAGCTAATGCATCTTGAGCAAGTATCTTGACTTAAGCAAGTATTATTACAGACTTACTTATAACCTATCATACAGAAGTATCTTACTTCAGATTAGTCTAAGATTGATAGTGCAGACTTGCTAAAGACTAAAGATACAGATTTACGTACGACTCCCTTAAAAATGCTACTAGGATTGCGTTAGTAGCCCATCCTTTTATTTCTGTGCAGCATGTAAGGTAAAAGACCTAGTACCTGATCAGGGAACTAGTAGGTGATCATTCCATGTATTTGTATATTGATATTTAGTAAATATAGATATACAAATAGATAAGTGGTCGGGTACTAGTTCACTAATTGGGTACTGGGTGTCTTACCTTACCAGTAGATTGTATCTGAAAACCTATCTATGAAATTCTTGCCCCGACGTAGGCTTGGTTCGCCGAGCATCATCGAGAACATTACTGGCGATGTATTTTAGATCGCTTTGCCACTCCATGTATTTAAAATACCTTGTATTTATTTCAATAATACTTCTGTAGAATAACAAAAATAAGATCCAAGAAGTTTAACTGCAGCTGAGCTTGTTGACTTGAGATCTTTATAAAACGATCGATGAGGCTCATGAGGGTCAAGGGAGATTATATTATGAAATCAAATTTGATAAGCGAATAACAACATGAGGCCATGAAAGCTTGAATAAGACTTAGAGCGGCTTGTACTGGTTCAAATGTGGTTCTATTTGTCGACCCGGGAATATTTATTTTACAACTGAAATTAATACATTAATTTGAAGTAAGTAAGTACACTTGCTCGAATTCAGTCATCTCTGTTTTAAAGACAATTATTGCTTTTACATTCAACTTTAATTTTTTACAGTCTCTCATCACGTGTAAATTGTAGATCTGTAATTAATTTTTGAAATCACATGTTCATGGCTACCCGCATGAAAAAACTTTATATGTGAAAACATATATGAATATTATAATGTGATATATTGTACAATATATAAAATAATATTTATATTTTTGCCGTATTAATATATGATAATATATTGAAAAAAAATATATTGCTAGAATGTATTATCAATATATTTATCAATATATGATTTTTTATGTATGTTTTACATATATATTTTAATATATCTTTTTTATATTGATATATTATATTGAAAGTAGTATATTAATTAATATATAGTATTTTTTATATTTTTTATATATGTTTTCCAATATATTGCAAAATATATGGTTTCCAATATATCGTAAAATATATGGCACTTTTTTTACTTTTCTTAGGTTATTGCCAGTAAATATAAGGTCAATAAAAAGAAGGAGAAAAAAGAATAAATTTGACTTTTTTTTGTGGAATTGTGTAGAAATTAAAAAAGTATATTGAAAAATAAAAATTTCAATATATTGCGAAAAATATAAGTTTTAATGTACTGGAAAAATATAATTCCAATATACCGCGAACCATATATTTAATCATATAAATTCTTTCATATATAATCAATTATATAGAGACCATATACCACTAATTATATGAGTCAAAATATATGGACATATATATCAAGTTTATTATATTATACTTATAAACTATATATATACTATCCATACATGACAAGAATATATTGAGCATTATATGAGATAATATACATAGAAAAATACAAAACATTATATACAAGTAAATATATTATGATAAATATATAATCCAATATATGTAAAAAACATATATTTTTCAATATAGATATTTTTGCCGCTATATATTTATCACATATTCACCATATATTTTGTTATATACTTTTAACAATATATAGCTTTTCCATGCGGGTATATTGTTGAGCTGATGAATGTAATTAAGAAATAATCATTATAATGTAAATACGAATAATATTTTATAATTACTTTAAGTTCGTTATAAATGTTAAAATATATACGTTAATAGCATCAATTATTGAAGATTATGAACGACATTAATAACTAGCTTACTGATAAAATAAAAAAATAAGTAACGTTAATATCGTTTTTAGTTTTTTATCATTCTAGTTATCACCAATTTTAATTATGGTTCGATGTTTAGTCTTCAACCAATTAATTAATTAATTAAGCTGATTCCAAGCTATGCCAATGTAACTGAGTATTAACATATGGAGATAAAAGGCCCGAAAAATATTTCAGAAAATTATACTTGGACGAATTTTGATGATAGTTTATCAGATAATAGTAAATAAATATAATAGTTTCCGTGTGAAAAGCATTCGTTCCAAAACGATTCCAAAAAAGTTCGACGTATGCAACTTCTTAAGGGGGTATTCTGGTCTAGAGACATAAATTTTAGGTAATTTTTGAAGTACTGTAAAAAAAAAGCAAGCAATATTTTTAGTATCAATTTTTTTATACATTATTTATTCACATTAGAAGCATACGGAAAAAAACTAAAGAGTAAAAAAATTCAAAATTCAGTTAGTTATCAGCTGATGAAGTAGGGAGTCTCAAAAATTTGGTGCGTGACCATACCCATGATCTTAACTCTCCTAGCAATCTGAAATTGAAAAATAAGGAAGATTATCAATCTATAATAATGTCGCAATGTCTGGAACTACGGAAAAGATGGAAAAAAATTTTTTTACAAAATGGCAACTGCCTAAAGAAAAAAAAAATTTTTGTACCACTTTTTTGGACATTCTTCGATTTTTTAAAAATAGTAAAAATGAAAATTTGGGGATGGCCGTAGTTCCGGATATAGACAAGTCCCTAAAGAAGACTCTCTTAAAATTTCAAGTAAATCGGTTCGGTAGAACTTGAGAAATCACGGGTATCAGATTCAAAAAGATAGTTCTGAGAAAAACGCATTTAAAGTTTCAAGTAAAATTTTTGCAGTCTAAGTCATAAAATTATATTTTTAACTTACATTTATTCAATCTGCCATTCCTGCTGCATACATCGGACCTTCCTCGACTTCGAAAAAACTATATTCGGCGTTTCTGTTTGACATTCGAGCAGTTCTGGCCTCTGGTTCGATTAGTTGCAGCTCAACCGGTTTGGATGCCAGCTCAGCAAAATACTTATTTTTCCGAAAATAATTTGAATTTTGAAAAATCCTCTCGTAGACATATTCTTAAATAGTTAAACTATGAAAATATGAAAAAAAAAAAATCGATTTTTTTTTATTTCTAGACCAGAATACCCCCTTAAGGGGTATTAACTTGAGACAGATTAGAACTTCGAGTAGTTGTTTTTTGAACTTTTGTGATTATAACATTTTATAACAATTTTCTGTAAAAAATGAATGTTTTTAAAACATATTTCTTAAAACGTAATTTTACTACATTTTACCCTCGTATCAAAAAAGTCCAAAAATCTTGGATTCAGAGCTTTTTGTGAACGTTTTTCAAATCCACAAAACATTTGTATTAGTGTTCGAAAAAAATTGTTAAGCTGTTTTCGGAGCATGAATTTTAATCGCGTTTATGAAAGGGTCAAAAGTGTTGATTTTGGAACTTTTCATAGACGTTATACGATACTTTTGAATTCAATGCTATCTAGTTAAATAACTATCTTTCAACTCACCCTTCAATAACATTTTCAATAATAAATTGCTATCATTAATAGTTGTCAGATCGATAGCACCCTCCCAATCATCACTTTGATACTTCTTCTTATATCGTAATAATCGTTATTTATTTCTATCGTGATATTTTCCTTGATATTGTTTCCCAGTGAGTGCATACGATGATTTTGATTACTATCACGTCTCAAAATATATTATTACGTCATATATATCTTATTTTTTTCGCCAATATATCATTTGTCAAAAGCCCGCAACAAAGAAAGCAGATTAATCTTGATAATTTTTCTTTTATGAATCGGTTCCAATTATTTATTTTCGTCTTTTGATTAATTTCAAAATATATGTTTCTAGTTTAAAACTTCCGAATGATTTAGTCACAAAAGACATCAAATGACCCGTTGGTACGTACAACTGTGAAACATGAAATTCCTAAATAGTCTACAGTCTCGCGGTTTCATCCCTTACTAAACTCTCTTTGCCAACCCAGTAGACCATAAACCCTGGCAACCTATTGCCCGACCCCATTAAAACGCAACAGGTGATTCGTTCTCAATATCAGACAATCCGGTTATTTCTTTTATTATTTTTTATTTCACCGAAAACATCAAATATGAAAACTTTTTTTGGGGGTGCGGGCCTATTTTGCTCCAAATTCAAAGATTTTTAATTTTCAATAGACACGGCATATTGAGATCAAAAACAAGGTAAGAGGCTAGAAAGAAGTTTAAAACAAGTGAGAACCACCAACGATTTAAACCCTTTTTTCTTGAGGGGCCCATTTTCCCCCTCCCCCGCTTCCCCCTATATACTCGCAGGGAAATTGTTAGTTAAAATTACCCAAAAAATTTGATACTGTGAGGACATGTAGTAAGTATCTAAATTTTTTCCATGCACATTGTAAAATATACTATTCGATAGCATGTAAATGAAGTGCAATTTCTACTAACAACATAGTAAAAATTTAGTTTCTGACTAGATGTCTTTACAGTACCAAACTTTATGGGTAATTTTTACTCAAAAATTCTCTGCATGTACCGTCAAAAAATGATTGGGGTATGATTAAAGTATATAATCGATGGTATTTGGCATCAAAATCACAAAAAGTTTAAAGAAAATCATAGCAAATATCTCCCATGAGCTTCTGGAAAGTATGTACAGTATCAGCAAAATCTCCACTTGCTATAGATGCGATGTAATTTTTTCAGAATTTTCACGGCACTTGTACTTTTGTCTTTGAAATTAATGTGTTCAAAAAAAAGACTGGTCAACATTCTTGACTGGCTTACAACCGAGGTTCAATATGCAGAACATCTTATAGATTCCGCAGTAAAATTTTTTTTTACACGGGATAGTAAATTATTTACATATATACATTAGACTGTCTCAAATTAAGCAACTATTTTTTTTTTTTTTTTGAAGAACTTTAAAAAATCGAAATGGTATCTCAAAATATTGTGACAGTTAAAATTTGAACTCTCAATATCGATATTTAGTGGTGGCTATTGATAGTTTTCGATTTTTCATTTAGTAACATGGTAAAAAATACATAACTTCCGAAAAAATCAAGATACAAAAAATTTTTTCCTAAACATTTTGTAGCAAATTTACTGATCTACAAAAAAGGTATTTTATGACTTTTGCATAAATCCAACCATTCACAAGACATCCGACGTCAAAGTTTGGTACAATTCGAAGAACTTGTTTTAAGCTTAAAGTAAAGTTAGAGTAAATTTCGAGATCTTTTTACTTTTCCGGCGAAACTATCGGACTTATCATAAAATGTCATAGAATCTTATATGTAAACAATTTTATTTCCTACAAATTATCACTGAAAAATTTTTTTCAAATTCTGCATTATCTTCTAGTTATTTCAATTTAAATGCCAAGCTCTTAAAATCGATCAGAACACTATTTTTTGGCATTTAAATTGAAATAACTAGAAGATAATGCAGAATTTGAAAAAAATTTTTCAGAGATAATTTGTAGAAAATAAAATTGTTTACATATAAGATTCTATGACATTTTATGATAAGTCCGATAGTTTCGCCGGAAAAGTAAAAAGATCTCGAAATTTACTCTAACTTTACTTTAAGCTCCAATAACTTTTGAACAGATGGATTTATCAAAAAATAATAAGAGATTTATTTTGTAGAGCATTCAATTTCCTACAAAAAACGGTATTGAAAATTGCTAAATTCTCATTAGTTGACATGGTATACAATTCAGAACGAGCAAAAACAAGTTCTTCGAATTGTACCAAACTTTGACGTCGGATATCTTGTGAATAGTTGGATTTATGCAAAAGTCATAAAATACCTTTTTTGTAGATCAGTAAATTTGCTACAAAATGTTTGGATAAAGATTTTTTGTATCTTGATTTTTTCGGAAGTTATGTATTTTTCACCATGATACTAAATGAAAAATCGAAAATTATCAACAGCCACCACTAAATATCAATATTAAGAGCTCAAATTTTAACTGTCACCATATTTTAAGATACCCTTTCGATTTTTTAGTTCTTCGAAAAAAAAAAAAAAATGCTTAATTTGAGACAGTCTAATATACATCTATGCACTCAAACATTATCTCAAAATTAATCAAGATAGCTTCCTAGAGCCTCAAAAATCGTTCAAAACGCAAGTTCTGAAAATCGGACCCAAAGCAATAACTTTTTATTTTTTTTAAATTTTCAATTTTCTTAGCAGAAAAAATTTAAGAATTTGAAATAACTTCATTTCTTCAAGTAACGATTTGAAATAATGAACATGAAACATTCTACATAAGCATAATCTGCATTTTTTTGTCATCCACGCCGATTTGAATAAGTTTTTGAGAGTCATATATTATGGGTTTATGTATATATTTTTTTTTTTTTTCTTTAGATTTATAGTCATTTTTTTTAGATGCTCTGTGTTCATTTGCCGACGGAATATTAACTGAAGTCGATTTATTTCGAGTGATCGTCACGTACCACTGAGACATTTCCGCGTAATCCCATGAGAGTTCGTGTCGTAGGCGTCAATCCCTCTTTTATATACTGATACATCAACGTAAATCCATCTTCAGAAAAAGATATTTTTACGTGGAATTTTATTTATTTCTCTGAATATTTACTAACTATGTTTATTTAACATTTTTTTTTTAATATTTCATAAATAAAACTGTTAATTTAATGATGAATGTCAATCGTGATTCGTCATCATATTGATTGTTTCTTAAATATTTCGGTTCACGCAGATGATTTTGTAGACAAAATTATCCAAATCTTTTAGGTATACACGGAAAGAAAATTATGGGAAGTTTTACTATGCATTATGGGAATAGTTCCCATAATGGTATGGGAATAGTACCTATACTACTATAGGGATGGTTCCCATCTATTATGGGAACCATCCCCATAGTAATATGAGAATAGTTCCCATACCATTATGGGAATGGTTCCCATATTGGTATAGGAACTATTCCTATAATATTATGGGAACTATTCCCATAATGTTATGGGAACCATCCCTATAATATCATAAAATTATTTTTTTGCACAATAGTGTCGAAATTTCCCAAAATTTGAATTTTCTTGAATGTTTTGTGCTGACAAAAAATTCTTGTTGAAAATTTTAATGTTTTTTTGTCAAATACGATTTTTTTTTTCAATGTTTGAATTTTTGTTTTTATGTTTAATAATATTTCTGTGTATTGTAGAAGTGATTACCACACTTTTCTTTAAATCAATTTTTTCATGATAGTATGGGAACCATTCCCATAATATTATAGGAATGGTTCCTATAATAGTATGGGAACTATTCCCATAATATTATGGGAATGATTCCCATAATGGTATACGAACCATTCCAATTGCATTATGGGAATCATTCCCATAATATTATGGGAATAGTTCCCATACTATTATAGGAACCATTCCCATAATATTATAGAAAGTATTCCTATAAATTATAGGAACCATTCCTATAATTATAGGAACCATTTCTATAGTGTTATGGGTATCATTCCCATAATTATAGGAACTATTCCTATAATTATGGGAAACATTCCTACAATTATAGGAACCGCTCCCATAATTTACGGTCGTAATTCCTATGATGGTATAGGAAAAAATTTCACAAAATTATGGGAACCGCTGCCATAATTTTCTTTCCGTGTAATGCTGGAAAAAATTCAGTATTCTTATAAATAAGACTACAGTCAACTACCCGTGATAAGTCTGCCTGCAATAAGTCTCTTTCCCTCAACCGATAGTAGGTTCAACCAACTTGCCTCACTCAACCACTGTTTTTAGTTTCATATAATTCCATATTGTCCTCATGTTGCTATTACTATCATAATTTTTCTATAAAGCTTTTACGTAAAAAATACCACAAAATTCTCTGAGTGTACCAATATAAGTGAATTAATGAATATCTTGATTGTAATTAAATGAAAATACTTATTATAGATGAATGAATAAATAGAATAGGTTAAATAGGATAATAGTATAAGAAGTAACATTGTGATTCTGGTCGTCTACAAACAGTACTAATGATCTAACAGCCAACGGCACTCGGTGACTTCATTTTTATTCTTATACAGAATAAAACGAGTGACTAAAGACACGAGTCACGAAAACTTACTCCAAGTACTACTAATACTAGTAGTAACTACCCGACTATGAGTACGCCATTTTGTCTAACACCCTCTTTTGTACTCAACTCTACACCTCTTAGCCAATATCCCACAATTAGCTTATTCTATTAAACCCGACGACGGTCTCTTGTACAAGTCAATTCATTAAAGTCCACCGTACAACCTCTTACTTGTACGAAATTTCACGTTTTTTGCTCATGGAATTACTTAAAGTAGAAAAAAAACTCTCGCAGTCATTCTATGTCTGCTAATTTAATTTCATTCATGTTTAATTGACTATTCATATTAATGTCTCACATATATTTATTTATTTATATATAAGCATTGACGTTCTAATTAGCAAATTGTCTAACTTAATATTTTACAGTAGGTGATTCTGTGCAACTTTCTGATACTAATAGTCTGAAAAAATATTATTTGAGTAACTTAGACACAAATACGATACATATATTAGATATGGACTCGATTTTTAAATAAAAAAAAATTTTTCAATTACTTTTTTTCGCATAAATGGAGGATTTTCTGAAATGGAGTTAGACCATTTGCTAATTAGAACGTTGACACGGCGGGTCATTCCATGTCGAATCGACCACTTTTGAACCCGTCACTTTTCGATTTGGCTGAAAATTTTTTTTCTTTTTCTACCCCATTATAAAACTATTTTTAAGAAATTTTCGAATTTTTTCTCCCAACCCAAAAAATGTTATGAATTAAAAAAAAAAGGCTTTTTTCCAAAAGCTGTAATTTCTTCAAAAATTGACTATTCGAGACGTTTGTTATTCAAAATTTTCGACTTCAAATGTACTTTCCGAAACAAATACAAAACAATTTTAAGATAAAAAATTCTATGAAATTTTTTACTTTTTGAGACAAATCGCATTTTTCTCGAAATTTGGGCTATTTGTGCAACGGCTAAAATAAACGGAATGACTGCATAAAATCATATGAATACAACATAAAATTGTAATTAACAAGCAAATATTTATTTAATATGATTGTTGCATACTTATATAATTATTATAACTTTGATATTTAAAATAAAATCAAATAAAATTAAAACTTCCCAATCTTGGATTATTATTACACTTTTGGTATTCAAAATTATATATTTAATAATAATTATTAAGTAAATAAATATCAAATTAAAGTAGTGACTAATTATGAGACCAAAAATATTGCTAGATGATCAATAATCCCAAATTAATAAATCATTTTTGTCACTATCACAATTGCTTGTATATATATATACAAACATATAGGTTAGATCAACGCTCGTCACGCATTTAATGCATTGAACGCGCCATGCTCAACTAGCCCCAAATGAGGCAACAAAGTAAAAGTTCAATTATAAAAAAATAATAAGAGTTAAAATAAATAATCACCCGAGTCGAAATATTAGACGTACATTGAACGTTCTTAACGTTTTGAACGTAAATTGAACATTTTGACCATTAAAAACTCAATTTGACAGCTTTCAACTCATTCAAAACGTAAATTGGAGTATCATAAATCGAAAACGTAACTAACACCTATTTAGACTTACAATAAGAAAACATAAGCATACCGAAAAATTTTTTTCATCGATTTTGTACTCCTGGATTATAATCACGTCGATTTCGTAAAATTTTGTTGTCCGCCTCTCTGGCTCTTAAATAAAAAAATTCGTATTTTGAAAAAAAATTTTTTTCAGTTTCATACTTCTATCTTTAACACTATTATATCTTTTCATATATTATGATATCAAGGTTATGAAAATTGTGATTACAAATATAGAAATAAATTAATTAATGTTATCATTAAACTAAAATCATAACTCATGAAATTACCAATTTTTTGTGAACCAAAATTCAAAACAATCGTTCAATTTACGTTTAAAACGTTAAGAACATTCAACTTACGTCTAATATTTCGACTCGGGCATATAGAATCGAAAAAGCAATAATTGAATTATCTTTGAATACTTACGTGATCACGAAAAAGTATTTTTACTCGAGTATAAGAGAAAAATTCTGAAGACCTGTTTTTTTTTTTGACGTAAAAAAAAACAAACCTTTCTATTAATAAGTCTGAGCACCGGGTGGCAATTGATAATCATGCAATGTCTTCTCCTCCCGTAACCCTTTCTTTTCACCATTTAAACTTTTGTTGTAAGTTGTTTAGTTTACGAGATATTTCGATTGCACAACTTGCCCCTATGATCAACTAGCCCCGCTCTACCCTACTATAGTCCAACCTCGTTATAAGACTAAGTCGGGACGGTAAGGAAAATAATTTTTAAAATTCAGGTACCTTTACTATCATTCTTGGAAGTGTTATGCGGCTCAATAATTTGCTGTAATAGAAGATCTGTTGACAAATAAATAGTTCAAAGAATTGAATACGCTAATGGAAAGTCAATTTCTGAGTTAATCATACCGGGCAGAGTAAAAAATAAAAAATATAAAATTTTGTTAATTGAATATTTAGATGAAATAAATTCTTACAGTCGTCTGGAATGAGGAGAAAAAAAAATTTATGTCTGTTATTTATCATTCTCTACTTATCGATACCCTCACAATATTAAAATAAAAAAAACATTAACAAAACTTTCTCGTCTCGTATATAAAATTCCGTTGGTTGTTTTTTTCCTTCTCATCCAGTCGCAAAAAAAAGTCATTACCCGCGAAAGGAAAACGATGGACTCAGTGCTTTATTCGAGGCTTAGATTAAGTCCAAAGAAAAATCTATCCAGTCTCTATAGTCCGTTAGATAGTGTGTATACTCCCGAAAGAAAAAAGAAATAAATAAAAAAAAATAAAAAAACAAGAACGTGGCAATATGGATGTTGTCTCGGAATATCCTCGCAGGATCTCTTTGAAGGGAATGAAGTGATCCAGAGCTGTTGGGTTAGGGTTTGCAGGGGGTATATAAGGATAGTCTCTAACTCAATTTAGATCGAGTGGCGGACATTTGTTATCACCAACACTTACCCATATATCCATCTACCTTTTTATTTCCTATTATTTATCTAGATAAATAAGTCAACTTCTTTAGTTTTATACCTTTAAATCATCATTTTTCTTTTTATCCGTATTCTTATTTAATTTTCTTTATTTTTTATTTAAGTGATGAATTATTCAATGAACAATTCTGCGTAAAAATTTACAGTCGATTAACTTTAAAATAATGTATTACTTACAACATGGGTAGATTGAAAAAATGCACTTTCTTTGGTAAATAAAAAATCTATCAGAAATCACAATGTCTCTAAGCTTAAAACCATTTTCAATCGGATGTTCCGTTGTGGACGAAAATTTTCATTTCTACACTTCAAGTACAGTTTTTTTCTGTACAGTCTCCCTATTCAAAAGTTCCTATGAAATCCACTCAAATGGGTCAAAAACCGCATAAAAAAGCAATGGAATTGTATTGGTTTCTATGTGGTTTTAGATCCATTTGATTGGGCTCTACAGCTAGGCACTTTGGGATACATTAATTAATGTGACGGGACCGAAGTTCACCTCCGTTTCAAGGGAGGCCGTTTCCTCGCTTATTTTAGACACACACGCACTGCGAATATCCTGTCTTTTCTACCTCAAATGTGATTGTAGCGAAATATTGAGCATAAGCGCATTATTGGCATAACCCTAGGATTGATGATCAGATAAAAGATCCTTTTGCGTGTGGATGCTGAGCCATCAGCCACTACGAGTCCGAACCCAGTGAATCCTAAGCACTTGGTTTTTCTTATGCTGGCATGGAGAGGAACCGCCCATAGTACCAATTCTATGTTTTAGTCGACATACCACATTTTGGTCAAGAGAGGACGTGGTTTCTTCCCCTGCCTTCCTTAGAAGATACCGTGTTAGGAACTTTTGGATAGAGCTGTTACGTTCCCGTTATATTTAATTGTGTTATTAAATTAATAATATCGATTGAATTATTCTTTTCAATCTATAGTTTCTGAGACGTTTGAAACGGAATTTTAGATAAGCGTCATAAGAATATCGACGCAGTCTATCCGTGGACACATCAAAGTGTCTAGGTAGATAAGAATTTAACTGCTTCGACATTCTCACAAAGAACCTGACATGCAACACTGTTTCAATTTTTATATATAATGATTGCAGTGTGACAAAAAAAAATCAGTTTTACATGAAGACGAGTTTGATCTGAATAACCTAATTTTGAATTCATTTCAGCATTATTAAAATAAAAATGCTTTCAATGGCATATTGACTTGATTAAATAAATATTTCTTTGAAACTTGATATTTTTTTAAAGTTTTATTCTAAAGTCTCCACTTCTAATACAATGGAATATAAAACCGTCACTTGTTACGTTTAAACGGCAAGAAATTTGAATGGAATATAATTAATAACAATTAATTCCTTGAAACAATAAAAGAAAAATTATAAAACATGAAGTTAAAAAGACGAATAGCGAACGAAATTCAAACGAGTGATGCTGATGATGGCGTTAATGGTTAGTGGTCTTGCTTAGTAATTACACTATAAGGGATTATAAAGGTCGTACAAGTGGCACATGAGAGTTGTTCACTCGAACTTGGCATTCACGCCATTTTCAAGACCCTCTATAATCCATCGTACCTACGTATATATATGAAAATATACATGGGTACTTATTTTTAATTTTTTTCGTCTCGCGGGAATACACAATATAATGTTAAGAGTCGGTATTTATTGTCATTAAATCATTGAATTTTTTTTTGTAACAATATAATAGGGGAGGCCGAAGCTAAAAGTTCCAATTTTAAGAAAATGTTAAATATTTCTGGAAAGTAATTAATTATTTAATCGATAAATAGTACATTTCTATAGGACTAGTTGTAATAGCGTGGGGACAAGTTATTTCGCATGAAATCAAGCTGTTCTCATACACTGAGAGACAGTTATAGTAACTGTTCCCAGTACACTTATGAAATGTCAACCCATAACGTTATGGTAATAATTACTTGGAATTATGAGATATACGCCCATAATTTCTGAGAATAGTTTCCATAATTATGAAACCTACTGCCATAATTATAGTGAAAGTTCTTATATCGTATGCTAATGAAATTATGGCAATGATTACCATGCTCATGGGAAAAGAGCCATAGTCACATAGAAATAAATCCTACATCCACATTGGAACAGTTCCTTGGTAAGTACAAAAGTGAACCCTATACTTCGTAGCAACCACTCCGATAACGTATGTGATATTTTCCTATAACATTGTGGTAATCGTTGCTATACATACGGTATAGTCATAGATGACATGGTAGTGTGGTAACGATTACCATAGTAGTACATGGTAAGAAATATTTTACGGATATCACTATGTCAGTATGGGCGTGAACGCCATACTGCATGGTATCGACGATTTTTATAGGTTATAAAATTTTATGCATAGCTGATTCAACCATTGCGGGAATAGTAACATTGGTGATAGTTGTCGCGGACGCCGCAATGTCAGTATGGCCGTCAGGCCCATACTGCATTGCCGTATCCACATTGCTTCTGGCCGATAAACCTAGTCTAACGACATCTATATAGTTTTGGTGGTAATACGATAGTATACATTGATTGACACGCCAGAAATTATGGCGGGAAAAACTAGTAGCATTGTGCCCTCAGCATTGTAGTATGGGTCTCAGGGCCATGCTGTTTCGCCGTGCCTGCTATGCATACGTGTGAGCAATACAATAGCTCCAGTACTATACAGTATAGTAAATAACGCCATACTTCTGGGGCTCGTTACAATACTATCTTGGAATATTTCACATAGTATTTTAGTATCTGTTTTGATACCATACTAGCATGGTGTTGAACGCCTTGCATTTCTTACCGTGTATGGGAACAGCTACCATAATATTATGGTAATAGTTCACATAATATGAAGAATTTCTGAATATTATGGTAACTATCACTATAAAATATGGTAACAATTGCCATAATATTATGACGCGATTAACATAATGCCATAAGAATAATTACTGTAATTTTATGAGAACTTCTTTGAGACTGGATAGGAATCTAAAACCATATAGATAGGAATAGTAACTATAATTTGTATGGGTGCTATTCTTATAATCGATATTTCAAGAAAACCTGTTACCATACAATTTGGATAACATTCTCATGATATGTTGTAATTATTACCGTAAATTTCTCTCTGCATTAGAGCAAGTCTTTTCCACATTGAGACAAGTTCTTAATTATGAAAAAATGTCAGAACCAAGTGCCCTTGAATCAACAGAACGATTATCGCCAATTTACGGATACAGATATTTAACCAAAATGTTAATTTATGTAGTAAAATATCGTAATAAATGCTCTTATATCTTTGTATGAAATACATAAGATTTATAAAATCCTAATAACTTACGCAAACCCTTACTTAAATTTTTCATCGATCTGATTTTTGAATAGGGTTCTTAAAATATGTTAAACCAACAAATTTTCATATGAGACTTGAAAAAAAAATCTGGAAAATGGTTTACTCTGCAGGATAGCCCCAAAAACTTCCCGTTGTGTTCGAGCTCAAGGAGCTTGAAAATAGTATTGTAAATACATTTTCCAGCTCGAAAATATCCTTCCGTGCATTGGTTGTTATGTCTTGCCATAATTTACACAAAATCGAAAAAATAAAAAACAGAATTTTTCGATCGTAAAGCACACTCTAATGCTTTACATTAAAAGTCATGCAAAAATAATTAGAGAAATTAGGATAATTATTGTTTTGTAAATTTTTTTTCGTTGATATATTCTGAGCTAATCAACTGATTTTGACATATATAAACGCTCGGACGTTATTTTGCAAGTAATCAAAATAATTTCCTAAGACCTCAAAACATCGAAATCTGATGGTAACTCAATTTTCGAAAATTGAACAAAATCAATAGTTTCCCAATTTTTCAAATATTTTCAATTTCCTAAGCCAGTAATTAAAATTTATTTCCATCATATCATTAATTTATTTCTATAAACTAAAAAATATCAATGAATAATAAAAAAATAAACGATAAAAGGGGTAAACGAAATGAGAGGGGTGGTTGTAAAGGGTTAAATTGAGGATTTAGTAGAGGATAGTTGCCTCGACCGAAGGTAGTAGTTAAATGTCGTATACGTGGGCTATAATGCGTTTATTAATGAACACCAAGAATTTCATTAAAGATTGTTTGTATATCAAACTGTCCACTAAATTATCCGATATAACACCCTCTGCTGCGACACTAGAAACTATTGGTTAATCTCATTTCTCACCTCCCTCCCCCTCACCCATCCCTCTTCTTCTCCTACCTCTTCACTCCCTTTTCTACTCCCACTTCTACTTCAGTTTTTATTCTTTTACGAGTCATCAACATTACGAATAATTCACTCTTTTTAATTATCAATGTATTTTATGAATTTATTTTTTATTCTTATTAATGATATACTAAAAATAGTCAAATATTTTATGCTTTATATTTTTTAAGACCTTTAGCAAAATAATGAGCTTCTTGATTATCACTGAGAAGATTAATATTATATAAAATATCTTCTGAAAATGTAACGGTAATTAACACTTGTAATATTGCACATACGAACAATATTTCATATTTATTAGACATTTTGTAAAAAAAATTATTTTTTTTACTTCTGTGCTTCAGTAACTCAGTGTAAATATTATTGATTGTCCATCTACAGTCGAAATTTATTATAAGGAACCGTCAGAGGTTTCGGGGGAAAAAATTCTTGGGAAAATCCAAAATTTAGGCTCCCCTCCATCTTAATTCTTGACGCACGTTCTACATGTGTGCGTTATGTATCTGACTCGTCGCGAGTCGCTCGTTATAAGTATCGTTGAAATTGCGTTAAAAAAACCAATGATCAGTGATAATTCTGTACAAATCGAAGTTAATAATATACAAATGATGTTTACAATCGATAACGTCATGATCCTGGTCTACAGGATGTAGAGGAAGTTTTTCTTGGAATTTCAGTCTCCCCACTACCGTGCGTTTAGTTTGGTTCTCGACTTATACCGCGTTATAAGCCTGTTTCATGTTGTATAATTTTAAACATTGTATTCAAGTTTCGTTACGTATGTCATTATCCTCATTTTTCTAGTGCTTATGGTACTAAAATAAACACATCTTTTTACACTAATAATAATTATAATGTTCAGGGTATTAATTACAATAGGGGAGACCGGGGCAAGACGGCCCACCTGGGGCAAGAAGGCCCACCTCAAAAATTAACCAAAATTTTTTTTTTCTTGTTTTCTTTTGATTATCACAAATTTAGATTATTTACTCATTTTTAGCCCGATACGTGAAACTTGGGGCAAAATGAACCACTCAAAAATTCTAAAAGAAAATGTATTTCATAGTATTATCACCTAGTCATGATTAATTTAATAGAAACATCATTTTTTGGTTAATTATATGGATTTGGATTAAAATAGAGCATTTGAAAAAGTTAAAAAAACCAATAATCAATTTTCTACAGAAGTGAAAAAATGACTCGCATTTGTTACGCGGGAAATTTTTTTACAATTAAAAAAAAAAAAATTTTTTTCAGGAGCTTCACCAAAATTTTGGTGAATTGAGTTCAAGTTGGACAAGAGTAAATCGACTTGATGGTTAAAAGCTACAAATAATCATAACCGGCTTAGGTGGGCCGTCTTGCCCCGGTCTCCCCTAATGATAATAGCAATTTTATTGATCTCAATCAAACCTTTCAATTATAACAGAAGCTTCAAATGTTTAATGTATGAGTAATTGAGTATAATTATGAGCAATGAATTATATTTTACTTAGTATCGATTCAATTATTCTCCGCGAACTATAAATAATAAATTTCCATCAGTGATTTGTCTATTTTTGTTCCTATTCTTAGTTTATTAATTTGACAATTTTAACGGTGGCTTATTACGAGATGTCTAGTACAAAACTCGAAAGAGAGGTTAAGTGGGGTAAGTTGTTTGGAGTCAGGTACTGCCGATCGGGGGGAAGAGGTTTATTACGAGTGGACTTATGACATGTAGTCGACTATAATTGAAATACCACGTATTTAAAAAAAATTTATTATTTTAGAAAATTTGTTTAAAAAAACAGTGATGCTTTTCACGAGCGTTGACATGAAATTTGAGTGTCTGAAACAGTGGGGGAGCTTCAAAATCGTAGCCAATAGCGTGATAGGAGAAGTTGTTTATAACAGGCGTCGACTATAGATTAACAGCAACGATTATTACTTGAGGACTATAAACGCTATCATCACTCAACTTACTGATAAAACAAAAAAATAGGTCACGTTAATTACATGAGAATTTCCGAATTGATTATACATCATTAACATTGTAATTATTTTAATTGTTTCGTAAAATTATTATATTATTTTATATGAATAAGACTTTGCTTGCTCTGTGGAGGAATAAGATTTGTCAATATAATAACCAAAGCAGACAAGCGATTTCCACGAATGCCATCGTGGGTCCGGAGCTTAAACCAATGACGACGAGTGAGGCGCGAGCCTTGGCATCATTCACTGGGGTAACCTAAAATGCAACGTTGACGATCTTTACTACACGGAGAAAAAAACAGTAACCATTGCGGCGCAGAACAGTAATCCAGTCAATGAACGTGTTTGGGCGAAAGATTAGGTATAGTAAGAGCATATTTTACTATACTTATATTTATTCAATTGACTGGATTACTGTTCTGCGCAGTAATGGTTACTGTTCTTTTTTCTCCGTGTATTGGATTTTTTAAAATCGTGCAGAAGACCTACAGAAGTCGAGTACTTTGTTCTAGCAAAGACAAGCTGCTCCTGACTCCTGATCTATTTTAATTAAATATTATACACATTTTGGATAATTGTTAACTTATTTATAACTGCGGAGGTAGGCACGTGAAAGCAAATCCCTCTGGTCTTCTGTCTTGAGCGCTGAAATTCAATATCTCAGATACTTCTTTCCTTCAGGACTAATAATTTGCGACCATACCCTACCTGGAGTCTGTCAACGACCAACCGAAACCAAAGATGGATTTAAAAATTTTAAATTATCTATAAATAACATAAATGGAATTTTATAGAACGTTATAATCGTTTTTTAACTTCCCACTGTAAAAATTTTCCAAAAAAGGGGAGTTCTTCGTTTCTGTCCGATTTTCGAAAACCAAGTTCATTAGATCTTGACGTTTTGAGGTACTAGAAAGCTATTTGAACCATTTTCCGGTGGACGTAAGTCCGCCTGCGTGTGCGTGTGTGTGTGGATGTGTGTAAGCAAACTTTTTTTGTACGACGATATCTCTTGAACGAATCAACAGATTCGAACGTACTTAGCGACAATCGAAAGAGCTCACCAAAACTGAGAACTGATCAGATTTTGAAGTCAATCAAAATATGTAACGTGATTTTCACTACCGGGGATCTACCGGAGTGAGGTCCGAATACACTTACAAGCTGGCAATCTTGTTCAGATCATTTAAAGTTGGGCGCCAGGTGATTCAATAATCACTAATAGACAATTTTCCTGTAATACGGCTCAGGGTATCGAATCGGGGAAAGGTCAGGTACTTACGATTATGTTTAAATAATTTTTCAGATTTAAAAAAAAACTAGCGTATATTCAACCAAATACCATCACGGACAAGATACAGATAATCCGCAGTTCTCCGAAATCTTCGAATTTAATAAAATAATATAACATTATCCTATTTCGATCACTCGTTCAAATCATTACCATTGACCTATTATACGTAATTAATTAAATAATATTCGTTATAATACATACACACATAACAACACACTTCGCTTGTGCATCACAAAAAAAACACGGTTTTGCGCGGTATTCACCACGTCACTTGATCACGTCGCGCCGATGCTTCGGCTAATTCAATTGTTCAATACCACAAACTCGGCTTATTGTTCACCATTCATTATTGTTTGCGACTTTATTCTTCCTTTCACAAATCGAAATTGTTCAAAAATTCAAAACGTGGCCGTTACGTTCAACGTCTCAACCGGATCTCTCTCAATCCATCCGTTCGATCAATTCCTCGATCAAAGTTCAAATTTTTATCATAGATGTCACCAAATTTATTGCTCAACGGAAAACCAGTCATTCTTTCAAATAATTTTAAACCACAGATCGACGTCGAATTTTCCACGTGTTACAATCAATCAGGTAGTTGACAAAGTTCTACGACAAATAGAAATTTGAAAAAATTTTCATTTAAAGTTTGTGTTGCATAAATCGTAAATCGCTCGACTGATTTGTTTCTTTGCATGTTTGCATGTTTAGGTTTCCACTATATTTAAATGGTGTATTACCGTACAATGGACGGTGTGGCTCAATAAGTTATAGATCAAATTGAACGGAATATAGTATAGTGCCGGATAGCTCAACTGGTAGAGCACTCGGCGCGATACCGAGTTGGTCTGGGTTCGATTCTCAGTTCGGGCTATCTATATTTTTCTCAATTTATCTATAAATTGTCTTATTGAGAAGGTTATTTGCATGTTTGCATGTTTAGGTTTCCACTATATTTAAATTAAATATAAATTCTAAGTTTGATAAAATTTAAGTCTTAACAGGCTCTTTCAATTGCCGCGAAGCACGTGTAAATCGGTCAGTTTGTTCCAAAGATATCTTTGGACAGAAATTACTTTTTTCAGTGAAATATATATATTTTTGGTCCAGCCGTTTTCTGAGCTCGAAGAGCTCAAAAGTTTACCTATAATAAGGTTTTCGAGCTCTTTGAGATTTTTTTCTTAACATGCCCCGAAATGACTATAAGTAGCAAGATAACTTTTAGTAATAAATTATATCTGTGAGTACTGTATATTAATTCGCGAATTATAATCATTTAGTAGACCGTACGAAATTAAGATTTTTTTCTTGAAAATATACATTTTTTTCTCTCATTGTACTACAAGTTCAGAGAGCTTCTTAAAGGAGACATATTGCACCGAGAGGCTAAAGTCGTGATTCGCGTGCGGGAGATCAGCGTTCGAATCTCGGTCAATCCAAATGATTTAAAAAAAAAAAAAAAATTGACCCCAACATTAACACACATTAGGGCAGCCCAAACAAACCGATTATTTTTTTCGATCCTCGTTTAAAAATTTTTTGGTTCAATGAATCAGACCAATAATTTTTTTCCATTGAAAAATTAATATTTTCCGAGTGCGACTTAACAAATAATTCTTCTATAAAAATTGATATGCATAAAATAAGTGTATTTGATGTATAAAATATTTAAATATAAAATATTTTTGCTGTAATTTAAATAATAATAATGATTTTTAGTGTTATGGCAATTTTATGTATATTTGTTGGATTTTCCTTGATATATCCCCTCTCAGTTCTCCTCCCACTACGATACTGTACCACCAGCCACCAGCATTACTCTATAATACACAGCACAACCGAGAAATATTATTTAAATTAAACGAGACTAAACTAAGCGAACGAAGAGCATCGAAGTGGGAATGTAGAATAAGAGTAAGTGGGTTGGGAATTATATTTTCTCGTATATCTATATACTAGTTGTTGTAGTAATAGACGGTACCTAAGTATAGTAGTTATAAGGGATGAAATAAGAGTAAGTAAGAGAGTGTAAGTATTAAAGTGTATAGGTGCCGCAATGCCGGCATGCAAATTATTATCGCCGTACGATAATTTAAATGCATATTTTAGCCGCACTATATCATTTTATTATTGCTTTAGCGGCCAAAGTTAAGTCATGGGATACAGAATACCCTGATACACATATATTTATTATAATATAATATTGCTTAATAAATTTTAATTCGATTTATTGTTTTGCACAACGGAAGCGCGAAAGCGTTGAGTGTGCTCTATTGACGCTCGAATTCTTTCAGGTACCTCACTCACTGTCAATCATCTCTATGTTTTTTAGAGTATACTAGCAGACCCGGCCACGCGTTGCTGTTGCTAGGGTTCTTGTCATATTAAACCGAATGGTGTGGCTCAATAAGTTATAGATCAAATTGAATGGAATATAGTATAGTGCTGGATAGCTCAACTGGTAGAGCACACTGCGCGATACCGAATTGGTCTGGGTTCGATTCCCAGTTCGGGCTATCTATATTTTTCTCAATTTATCTATAAATTGTCTTATTGAGAAGGTTAGTTGCATGTTTAGGTTTCCACTATTTTTAAATATAGTGGAAACCTCAACATGCAAACATGCAAATAACCTTCTCAATAAGACAATTTATAGATAAATTGAGAAAAATATAGATAGCCCGAACTGAGAATCGAACCCAGATCAATTCGAACCCACACCAAATTAAAATGAGGGCATGAGGCAAACCTTGCTTTTGCCACTCAATCGAATACAACCAACAACGTGTGATACCAAAAACTGAATATTTAACAATAAAATCAATTAAGGATTTCAATTTTTGTTTGAACACACGTGCAATTATGTCATGGCGATGAATTGCTTGTTGTCCTGGTAATAGTAAAGTTTGTACCTCTTTCCATTTCGGATTACATGTGAATGTAATACACAAATTGTAGCTTATATGAAGTCCTCCTACAGAATAAATCACCGTCGGAAATTGTCGGAAATTTTCGGTTTGTAATGTTAATGTGTAGTAACGGCGTGAGATTAGACTTCTTTTTCTATAGTGGGGGTAAAAACCGACGGCGACTTACTCTCTAGGAGGACTTTAAAACGTTTGTATTTCTAACATAGCGCCATCTATTGAATACTTACTCAATCCAGTCAACAGATATCGTCATCTGTTAGAATCGTTTGGAGCTTACAGATAATTGTGACTGACAAATAATAGACAAATAATTTGTAATAAAATAATATTGCGACTATAAATTGAGATGTAAGCTATCCTATCTTTCAAGTTGGATCAAATTGCACACGGTGTGCCAATCAAATTTAAAATCGGTTCAGTAAAATCGGAGTCCATCGCGGACAAACAACGTGACACGTAATTTTTATATATAAAGATTAAAACAGGTTGAAACTTATATCATCATATAGAGAATTTATTAAGAAGTAATTATAATACAACATAAAGTTGATTCCTTCATATGTTATTTCTTAAATAAATAATTTAGTTGTAGGGAGCCGTGATATCAACTAATTAACTTATTTCTTGTAATCACAATAACTCTTGAGTAGAATGGCTCACGAAGATAATTTTCAACTTCTCGCTAAGAAAATTGAAAATCTCGGGTCAAAAAATTAGATGTGTTTTAAAATAAATGATAAATTCAATTTTTTTTCGTTAATTCAAGTTTGTAAATTGAATTTATTCTATATAGGAATTTAATCTGTTTTTGTCCGTACTAGTCATCATCCAGGCCACACGGAGAAAAAAATATTGTTCTGAGAAGTATACTGTATAGTTACAGTAACAATACAAAAAAGTTATCTACTAGATTGTTACTGAAACGATATACTGCATCATTCTGACAACAATACAGTAGATAGCTCTGAGACCTATACCGTATCGTTCTGAGAGCTAAACCGTATCGTTCTGAGCCCTATCTTTTTTTTTTGGTTTTTTTGAAATTTCTCAAAAACGACTCGATCAATCAATTTCAAAATTTGATCAGCTTTAGAACTTGATAAAACACGTCGATTGCCGCCTCATCCGTCTTAATCGGTCAATTCGTTTACGAGATATCGTTGATTTAAAAAATAGTGAAAAACGTTTTTTTTTCGGATATCTACAAAAAAATTGAATTATTCGATTTCAAAATCTAATCAGCTCTAGAACTTAATAAAACGCGTCGATTGCCGCCTCAACCATCAAAATCGGTTAATTCGTTCGCGAGATATCGTGGGAGAAAGAAATGCTAAAAAATGTTTTTTTTTAAAACAATGGCATAACAAAGTATTATCGAGCTCGAAGAGCTCGAAAATGTATTCACAATAATGTTTTCGAGCTCAACGAGCCCGAAAATAGCGGGAAGTTTTGGGGCTGGCCCGCAGGGTTAACCGATAGACCGATTTTTTTTTAATAAAATCAAAAATGTTCAAGTGATTATTCCCAAAAATTATTTAGCGTTAGAGACTGAGAAAATATCGGCAATGAAATATTTAAAAAATAACAATTTTTCTCATTTTTCTTGGATGAAGCAATATATAATTTATCAAATATACCTAAAACTGAATTGAGTCTATCATTTAACCTTTCGTTACTCGCGTCCACTCGCCCGACGATTTTCATCGCGCGGCGAGCACTGTGCCGCCCATGCAAAAGGGAATGCGACGTTGTCAAATTATAATGCTATAATGAATTATTTCTTACAGTTACAACAGTAAGTTTGGCAACGTGGTCACAAAAATTGAATCGACGATTTAACTCGCATGATGAGCACGGTTCCGCTTTTTCACATTCTTGTAATACATAAATATACTTTTTTTATATTTAAAATGGATATTTATCAATTATAATCATATTTAACAAAAATATAGATTTCAAAAAGAGAATTGGTTAAGTATAAAGTCACAAATACCTATACAGTAATTTTTATTGCAATTTTAGTCAAAAAGGCGGCGTCACGCTCATAGCGCGAGTAACGAAAGGTCAATAAGTCTCTTTCGATCACAACAGATTGTATTACAATCGTCTTGTTAGTTTAAGTAATATTATCGAAAAAATATAAGAAAAATCACTCATTTTTATACTTTTCTTGGATATTTTATAAGCTAACGCTCTGATCTCATTCAAAATTCATTGAACTTCCTATTTAAATTGCATTCATTGATTTTTGTCCGAATTCATTGATTTCATTAAGTAAAGTAGTGAAGAAAACTTAAAAAACTGCTTGTTGAAGCTCAAAGAGCTCAAAAATACGAATATATTAAAAGATATTGCCGAGCTCGTCGAGCTCAAATAGGTATTTTAACGAAAGTGTTTCCGAGCTCGAAAACAGCGGGAAGTTTCTGAGCTGGCCTACAGGGTCAGCCGGTTTTCAGATTTTTTTAATTGCGTCAGTTTAGTGATTACAAGAACTCTGCCGTATATTACAATTCAGCTCTTTATGGTTTAATCGTAATTAAAAAAAACTCCAAAACTTGTAATTCATGAAAAATTCAGCTGCCATTTTTATTTTTACAATTGTTATCTTTTCTTCCTTTTTTCTCTCCATCAACTACTGGCAGCAGCACTAGCATAACAGTGGGATTGAAAAAAGAGCGACACCCAAGACAAAAAGGCGGGATATTTAAAAAAAAATTTTATTAAGAAAAAATAAAACTGAAAATAAGAAAAAAAAATCAAATTAATAATTTATAAGTTGAAATGAACTAAAAATAAAATGAGCGATCAAGGTGTGCACTTTTGGAGTTTACATTTTTCAAAAATATTCTTTATTTAAATTCACAAAAATTGTTGACTATTTGTCAAGTAAGTACATTGAGTAGAGTTTACGATCTGATTCGGATTTGAATTTCGGTACAAAATTAACTCTAACTATTTGAGAATACCCTTCATCTCTTTGTGGCTGGACGAAATTTTTACTGCAAAGAACAAAATTTTTATAAACTATCGAGTAGAATTATTCGTTTATTGGTTGATTGATACTTACTAATAAGAATTGATAATGATGTCACTGATGACAGTGTGGTTTTTATCAGTCAATTCTCGAAACTGAAACAAAAACATTTTTCGTTTTTTCGTTATTGTCATTTAATCGACATTTACTTCCATTCAGTACCGATAGATTATTAAGAATACTTAGAAATTAATAATCTATCGAATATATAGAGTACAATCTGGTTATTAACAACCGATCAGGGTTGTAAGGGACAATTTGTCGAAAATGGTTCTTCTCGCATGACAAAAAAAATAAATGGGACAAATATATGGTATCTTATATTTTTTTGAGATACCAACTGCGGAAGTTGGATTTTCGAGCTATAGGGGAGAGTGGGGTCAATTGAACCAAGGGGCAATTGAACCAGTAAGCTTAAAAAATCGAAAAAATAGAAAAATGAGTCGTTCCCTTAGAATTATATTTTAATACACCAAACCTTAGTCTGACCAAAATTCAGAACCAGTATGATAATTTAATTTTTAAAAATTCAAGTTTTTGTGTTTTTAGGCATCTGAACTTTTTTTTCAGCTCTTGACAAATTGTTCAATAAGTTTTTAAATTTCAAATGTAATCTTAAAATTTTTTTCTGTAATACCTTCTTTCATATATTAGTCATAAATTTCTAATTTTACATCTAGTAAAATAGTTCTTGGATATTTTTTTCTAAACTAATTATTTCAATAAAATCATATGGGGTCAATTGAACCAGTACTCTCGGGGACGGTTGAATCATACGGACCACACTGTGAGCATCAGACATGCGCGCGCATCTTGACTGAATGTGAAAAAAAGCTAAACTAACCAAGAAAAATAGTATATTGCATAGTTAGGATACTAAGATAGTCTTTATGTGGCTAGGGCAATGTTTTCAGCACGAGTCGTAGGGTTACATACACGGGCCGAAGGCAAATAATTGAATTATTTTTTGAAAAATATCTTACCTTATTATTGTGTTTGGCATGTTCTTTAGTTGTCGTGAGTACAAAACATCTTACAGTAACATTTTTTTTAACTGCAACGTCGATGAATCTTTTTCTGGAAGCCACATCTGGATTAGTATTATCAATTACGACAGATTTTCCCTCGTCTAACGACTTTTCCATCATCGTGATGCATTTTTGCCAACTTCCAAGTTTATCTCGATTAATATGATCATATTTTTGTAAATAATTAGCTACCACAAATGATTTTCCACTTCCGGGTCCACCTACCATTATAATTACCTATAAAAAATACGTGTAATTGTTGGCGAGACACTAATTTTAAAGGGATTATCCATGAAAAAGTAAAGAGAGTTTGTACCTCTTGTCCGGATGCCGTTTCGAGAGCATCCGAAGGTTCAAAAACGGTCAGATTTTTGGATTGTTTCGGATCAAATTTAGGCATATCATATTTAGCTTTTCCATAACCCAGAAAATGTTCTTCAGGCGTAAAAAATTTTAACCCAGCATTTATCGCAAATAAACGATCAGCAGATGAATGATCTTTTTTAGCTTTTAACATCCAATTTTTTGGGCGACCTGCAGCATCTCCGACATAAAAACTTGTGTCTTTATTTATTTCGATACCATCATTTTCGTACTCAGATAAATGTTGCAACATTCCTATTGATGGTTTTCGGTTAAGATCTCTAAAACCCGCTATAAAAACCTTTAAAAATGATACTTTTTTTTTAAATGTTCATTATTTTAGCTGACTTATATTCAATAGGAATAGAAAATACAGTAGCAGTAATAGATATTGATGTCGCTTGGCTGTAAAGTGGCGATTTTCCTGAATCTTGGTGTTGCGACATGAGTCAGGCTCATGCCGCGTGTTTATGAAAACTAGGGAAAAGTTTGTTGAACCGAAGGCAAGTGCGTTAACTGACATAAGATTTGGTAAAGAAGCGTCACAAGACTTATAATTAGGCAAATCTCGTAAAATTGTAACTATCTGATTTGTCAATTCGCAATCAAGTTGCATGTAATTTTACCCGGGAAAAAATAGTTGGATCTGATTATATATATATAATTATATTTGAACTGTCAGATATAATTAGATCTAAATAGTGGCAGGATCTTATATATAATTAGATATGATCAGATCTAATCATCAGATATTATCATTGTCTTTAACAAGTTGTTGACGAATGTCCTTCAGCAAGTTTACCACAGAAGATTTAAACAAAATGTTAAATTGGATACAAGTTTTTTTTTGTAAACGTATTTAAAATATAAGTTGATAAATAATATTTTTTTTACAGCTTTTTTCTATTTTTGTCCCACAATACGAAATTAGTCGGGTGTAAAGGCCGCGGTGTTTACTAGTTTGATACTCGATTAAAAAAGCTTCTAATGAATTATTATTGAAGAAATCATTCTTAAAATAACTATAAAAAAAAAATAATGTAAAAGTCTCACCTGGAATGGAACATCCAATTTTTCTGTAATCGCTTCAATTTTACGTTTAAATCCCGCTAGATTGGTGTATCCACTTTCAATACCATTTTGATTAGTAAATATAACAATTTTATGATCATTCTCGAATAGCTCTTTTAATTTTCTTGAAATATTTGGGTATAGTATTTTCCAATCACTTTCATTTTGCGGAAAAACATAACCCGATTTTGTTGTAATTAAAGTACCATCTAAATCATAAGCCGCTATTTTTGACTTGGCTTCACAATTTGAACTTGTCATAATAAACAAACTGTCATTAACTGATTTCCATTTAAATTTTGGGTTTTCAATGACTTGAGTGTTATTCAAATTTTGAGCGGTATTTTTTGAACTTTCACCAGCATCTTGATTCTTTTTATCGACATTTGATGCCCTCTGAACCTGATCACTTGAACTAGTATTTTTCATTTTTTTTGTATTTACTGTGAGATCATCGTCACTGTCGCTATCAAAACTACGTTTTTGACGAGTTGAAATTTTTTTTTCATTTTTATTATCATTTTCAGCAGGCTGGTGGGTATCAATTGAGACAGGGTCAGATGGTGGTGGAATAAATTCAAATTTATGTGGATAATTACCATAAGTCAATTCTAATGTATCGCCATGTTTAGCTATATACTTATGATTTTTTTGGGTTTTAACGCCATTTAATCCGCATGGCTTTTTACCTAATTGTTCGACGGTTATGTATTTGTCATTGTAGTTTGCGTTTAAACGGACTACAATTGATAAAATAAATATTGTTAATAACAGAAGTTGATTGGTCATCCTTTAAACAAAAAATATTCCTATTTTTTAATTCTCTCAAATAATTTAAAACTATAAATTTTTTGGGTGGTAAATTATTTATGAAAAAATAGTATCTTAGATGACTAGTGCCATCGAATCAAATACTCGAGTTTGGAACTTGGGAACCGAGCGTCGGTGACTGTTACCAACCGAACGAATATATAATATTGATGTCACTTATTGTTTACGAAGATTGAATTTTAATATTTCGATTTAAATCAAGAATGTATTCAAATATACGAGTGCGGACGCTCAAATATAACAAAATTTATTCATAAATATATAACACTGTTTTGAAATTATGATTACACGTCGTGCATAAAAAACGGAAAGTATTCTAACAAAATCAATTCAAATTTTTTTACTTAAATGCCTTGACTTCGTATCTGTTATATATAAAGCTGAATAACGTCATAGATGTTAACCGTAATCGTTACGATCCCTACTCCATTCTCATAACAGTTCTTATCTGAATATAAGAATTTTTTTATCTAGTGTCTGACGTCATAATAGCTGATTTAACAAGCAAGAACAAAAAACTATGAAGAAGTATTTAAAAAATCGAATACTAATTTTAGAGATAAAATATTTTTTAATGATTTGAAATGCTTGCTCACGTATTATTAATTTTTAAGTGCTGTATTTATCTTGTAGATAGCGGCTTAAAATTGTTTAAAACATTAGAGGTAAAATTAAATATTCGATATCTCGGGTTCTATTGGATAAAAAATAACGACAAAAAAAAATGATAATATTATTACACTGCAAAAAGAATGGTGTTAAAAATCGACTCAATTTAACACCGCGTGGTGTTAAAATTAAATAACATCGGTGTTATTTGGCGACGTTAAAATGCCGGTGTTAAATCGGTGTAAAAAAAAATCCACGCATAGAAATTAGAAAAAAAAAAAATCTGGGCATCGGTTGGCCCTGCGGGCCAGCCCCAAAACTTCCCGCTGTTTTCGAGCTCCAGGAACCATATAATTATAAATTAACTTATTAATATACTGTATTTTTGCATAACTTCAAATTGTGAAGTCAACAATTTTATAAAAATGTATTCTATTCTAATAATTTCCTGACTTACCCAGTAATTTCAGTCAAATAATTAAAAAATTCCCTGACCGTATGTAGCAATATTAAATCATTGGAAATATTTATTTAATTCAAAATAAAATGGTCTAAGTCAGTTCAATGAATAATCAATCATTGTCGTTAAATGAAACTTTGTTATATTATTTGACAATGTTCATAGGTTTTTTTTATTTATTAAATGAATAATTATTAACTGCCCGCTGAAAAAATTGAAAATTTTCAGAATTCGAGAAGTTATTGGTTTCGGTCCGATTTTCGAAAATCCAATTTCTATCAGATTTTGACGTTTTGAGGTCCCAGGAAGCTATTCTGACTAATTTCAAAATGATGTCCGAGTGTATGTATGTGTGTATGTACGTATGTATGTAAATATCTGTAGCTCTTGAACGGATGAACCGATTTTGATCGTCGAGGTGACATTGACGCGGCTTGTTAATATCTAGAAGCTGTGAAAAATAGAGTTTAATCCATCAAGTGCGTTCGGAGATATTCCAAAAATAAAATTTTTTCAAAAATGTTTTTTTTGTAATAACTTTTAATTTGCTTGATGGATTGATTCCAAAATCTAATCAGCTCTAAAACTTTATAAGCCGCGTCGAATGCCACTCCACCCATCAAAATCGGTCTATTCTTTCAAGAGAAACCGTTAACGAAAGAATTAAAAAAAAAAATTTTTTTTAGTTTTTTTGAAATTTCTCAAAAACGACTGGATAAATCAATTTTAAAATTTGATCAGCTTTAGAACTTGATAAAACGCGTCGATTGCCACCTCAACCGTCTCAATCGGTCAATTCGTTTGAGAGATGTGGTGGAGAAAAAATGGTAAAATACGTTTTTTTAACTTCCCGCTAAGAAAATCGATGATTTTCAAAAGTTTCGGGAAGTTCTTGTTTTCACCCCGATTTTGGAAAATCGAGTAAAAGAAATGGTGAAAAACGGGTTTTTCCAAATATTTTCGAAACGTCTGACCCGATCGATTTCGAATTTTAATCAGCTCTGGAATTCAAGATAACGCGCCGATTGCCACCTCAAACGTCAAAATCGGTTTATTAGTTCAAAAGCTATCGGCGTTAAAAAGTCAAAAAAATAATATTTTATGTTATTTTTTCCGGATGAATTAAATATAATGTACTAAATGTGTCTGAAATTATACTAACACTTCCTCTTAATAGTCTCTTTTGATCATCATATAATGAAATTTAACTTGTTTTTTAGTTTCAACCATATTATCAACAAAAAAGTTGAAAAAACAGTTTTTAATATTTTTCTCAGATATTTCATATATTATTGCTCTGACATGAGTCAAAACTTATTTAAATCTTGATTTTGATCACTGACAGTGATTTCTGCCTCGAAACATTTATTTTATTGAACATAATAGGGAATTAAAATTTAAAAACCGTTCTTCGTTAATAATATTAGATTCTTAAATTTTCAAACTTTAGCATAGAACGTTACTTGTTAGAGCTTGAAAAGCTCATAAAAAAACAATTGCATCCAAAAGTATTTTCGAGCTCGAGGAGCTCAAAAACGTATTCACACACGGAAAGAATTTTCGTATGAATATTGCCATGTTATTTATTCTAAAAATGACTCTAAATCGAGTAATCTTGGGCCATTACGACTTTTTACTTTCGAATTACGAACTTTTACTCTTTCAGTGAGTAAAAATCAATCAGATTAATTTTTACTCACAATTGCGAGTAAAAATTACCCCTAGCGGATGTCTAAATAAATTCTCTCTAATTCAATTTTTACTCGTAGGTTATGATAAAAAGTTGATTATTCAATTTATAAAATTTATATTGAATTACAATATAAATTACAATTAATAGGCTGAAATTTCTATAAAAAATCTAAAAACCATGTAATTGCCTTAGAATATGACTTAAAATAAATATTTTGAAAAAGAACAAAAAAAAATTTTACTCTTATTGTGTTGAAAAAGAAAAAATACAAATTTTTTTTTTTTTTAAATAAATATTAAGTTATAGAGAGATACAGAGATCGTCTTTTTTTCCAGCCCTACGTTTGTGTGCGTAACATGTAAGTTGTCGCGAGCAAAATAAAAGACATTTAATTGAAGCCGATATTAACCGAAGATTAACGGAGACTACTGAAATATTACTCTGCAGTTTAGAGTAAAAATTACTCCCATAGATAAGAAAATTTATTCGAGTTATAAGCAGTTTTTCATCAAACAGTTAATGGGTTTAAAAGAATGGTATATTGGGGAGTAAAAATTAATCGCATGGAGTAAAAATTAATAGATTAAGATGAGATATTCACAATAATCGATTAAATATAAGACTTTTAAAAAATTACTCAGTAGTAGAGTAAAACATAGTCCACACAGAAAAAAAGGATTTCTTGGCGCAAAAAATTTTTTCTTGTTCTAAGAAAATTTTTACTTAACCCAAGAAATTTTTTGTATTATAAAGTGAAAACAAAACTTTTCTTGGGGTAAGAAAAAATTTTCTCGGATCAAGAAAAAAATCTTTTAGGCGAGAAAAAAATTCTTGAGCTAAGAAAAATTTGTTTCTTCAATTTATAATTCAAAATATTTCTTGCGCCAAGAAATTCTTTTTTTCTGTGCAGCAACGTTAATATTGAAACAAAAAATATTAAATTTAAAACAAAAAATACCAATTTTTTGCAACGGCCCAGGATTACTCGAAATTAGAGAGTAATTTTTATCGAAAAATTCTTTCCGTGCAACAATGTTTTCGAGCTCAAGGAGATCGAAAACAGCGGGAAGTTTAAGGGCTGGCCCGCAGGGTCACCCGATAGACCGATTTTTTATTTTAAATTTATGTTTTTACATAACTTACTCTACAATAAAATACAAGCACACTTTTCATTTTCACTAGAATAAATTTCACAAATAAGAAAGTTTCATAGAATATTAATAAAATATTAATCAAGTACGCAAATAATAAATATAGTGAAACTTATTAGTTCAATGCTTATGTATACTTTCAATCTTTTGGTTTTATAACTTGTAGATATGCATGTTAATAGCTTGAAAATGTTGACGATTGGTTTCTATCAAGACTTTTTTTTTTCTAACAACCTTTAGAATTCTAACTGCTTCATTTTCTCGGTATTGGAATCAATTACAATTAATTTTTTTCAAGGCGGTATTACAGTCGCAGTCGTGCTGCGCCACTTTTGGATTAGTTTTGACAGAAAAAAAATTTATCGAATTTTTTCAGACAAAAAAAAAATAAAGTAAAAAAGCTCTTTGAGCTCGAAAACAGCGGAAAGATTTGGGGCTGGCCCGCAGAGCCAACTGTTACCCAAATTTTTTGTATGAAATATTTAAACGCAAATTAAAACTGCACTCAGAAATATATTTAAATTATTCAATTGAAATCTTTAATAGCAAAAATGATCAATCTTTTGTTTAATTAAAATAAAAGTGTTAAAAAAATGTCAAATACTATGATGCTCAAGTAAGTCAGCCAGCATTGGTTAATTTTTGAATTCTTTTTAGAAATGATAAATTATAAAAAAAAAAAAAAACATTGAAAAAAATCGCAGCTGTATTTTCTTCCATTCTCTACAAGTGCATTTTTTTTTTTTTTTAATTTATTTGAAAAAAAAATCCGAAAATTTTTAATTGTCTTTTAACTACAGGATCATAAAATATTTCCCAGACAATTTGTCGATGAAAATAATGAAAATAATAGACAAATAATATTTCAAAATAATATTTTTTTTTTGTCAATCTTTGCCTATTTTACAATATTTTTTTAAAAATTACCAAAATATTAGAATTTTCAAAAAAATTACTTTTGCTTATTACTGAATGTCCAAATAATAAGAAATTTTATTGCAGCTAGTTTTTAAATGTTATAATTAGAAATATTTTACGAGAGTGAAAATTTTGAAATTTTTATTTCTTGTTTTATTACATCCAATTTTTTTTATACTCAGCAATTAAATTTTACTTATCTTTCAATTTGCTTAAAAATTGTTATTTATTTTTTCTCAAATAATAGTTTTTATAGAATCTATAATTTCTATATTTTTTATTATTAAATAGTTAATAATTCAAAAATAAAAAAATAAATCGTTTCTTACAAGGAATTAAAATAAGAATTTAATGTATCAGTCATCTTACAAAAAAATAAAATTAATTATCGAAATTTCTTTCGTCAATTTCTTAAAAGTATTCAAGTAAAAAAAATTTTAATCGAAAATTTCAGTAATTATTTTTTCAAAACTCATATTTCGTAAACGTATAACATAATCTCTATATTTATATACAATACAAAAATTAAATGAAAAAAAAAAAAAAAAAAAACATAAATTTCAATCATAAAAAAAAATTCAATTTTTTTTGTAATAATTTATTATTAAATAATAATTATAAATTAACGATACAGTTTATTTATTTTGCTTTGAATTTAAGGTTATAAATGATATATATTATGTTAGTTTTTATCTGTTCTATGTAACGTAAACATAAAAATACTAACCTTGTTCCCGTGAACATTTCGTGTCAACTATTTTAGTATCGCAACTACGACCGACAGTTATCGATTTTTTATTTGGTAATAAAATTGGCGGATGTAAATTATTATCTGTATAAAAATAACAACTTTTTGTTTCTACACTCATTTTAAAATTTTGACATGTGCGACATTTAAAATATATTGCAAAATAATAATAACATGGATTGGAATGTTAGATATCGTCGAGTTACGGAGAAAATGTCATTCGGGTATCTTCGGTCTGTTTAGTAAACGTTCGAGTTTCAGCTCAAATGTGTTAAATGATTGGGTGACTGCTGTGTATTGAATTATGTGACGTCACAAAATGGCGGGCTTATTTAAATTTCAATATAATAAAAACGCGGGATTTTTTTAATTTATAAAAAGTCAATGAATGGTTGTACTTTTTTTTATCAAAGTTTCCTTTAATTATTCGTCTATACTTTTTCTTTTTTATATTTAAATTTTTCTACAGAAACAAAAACTTTGTTTGTTTTAAATTGTACTAAAATATAAAGAACAAAAATATCATGTAATTTCCAATGTCTTGTTCTACGTGAATTTTGTAACAATAAAATAAAGTTATTATAGATATTCAGGTCAGCTTCTTTGCTAAGTTGTGATAAATTAATTATGATACTGAAGTTAGCCGACGTCCAATAATTTTTGGATTTTTTTTTAAACAATAAATTATTTTAAAAAAATATTTGAAAAAATTGCACCTATAGTTTATTCAATTTTCTACATGTGCATATTTTTATATTTATTTTTTTTTTAAATTAAGTCGTTGAAACAAAAATTTGAAAATTTTTCACTGCCTGCTAACTTCAGGATCATAATTAATTTATAGATGATAATTATATGTAAACAAATATGGAATGGTCATTCTACACTAAGAGACATTTTTATTACATAGAAATAAAATTTATTTGTACTTAGTAAAACACGTATTATGGTCATGCGCAAATAAGAAGTTTACTAAATACGAATAAAAATTTTATTCAAATCCCGTTTCAAATTTTGTTAGTATTTAATACGTGTTTATTAGTACTGCGCACTACTGTTATATAACATTAAAAATTTTTGAAGCTAGTATAAATTCATGAAAAAATCATAAATACACAAATCATATCGAAGAAAACATAATTTTTATTGAAAATTTTCTATTATTAAAAGTCTCTCGTATATATTTTACAAACTTTTTTTTTTTTAATTAACAGCACCCGATGAAAAAAGATTTTATACAATTATATATATAGACTATATATAATTATATATAGACCATATATAATTGGATAGAAAAAATGGCCCGATCCAATTGTATACAATTTGTGTAGAAATTGTATTCAATTTTATACAATTCTATATATTGCAATTATATAGAATTGTATATAGTTATATAGAATTGTATATAATTTGTATAAAATTGTATATAATTATATAGACTTGTATACAGTTAGTATAGAATTGTATACAATTTCTATACAGTTGTATACAATTGGATCGGGCCATTTTTTCTATATAATTTTATACAACTGTATAAAATCTTTTTTCATCGGGCAGTCAGATTTGAAATTTTCATACGAATTAAAGATGGCCGTCATAAAACAAATCTTGCGGTGATTTTAGTAAACACATATTTGTATCTAGCAAAATTTTATTAAATACTAATAAAATTTGATTGAATACTAACGAAATTTTATTAAATGCTAATGAAATTTTATTTTTGATAAAACTCTCAATAAAAACTCAATAAAAATTCTTTTTTTTTCCGGGACACGACGGCCCCCTTCTAAAAAAGCTTATAAAAAGTTTTCGTTTTTTGTTTATTAAGAATAAAAGATTTTAAGCACAAATATACTATTTCCGTACCTGAATAATCCCATGGGCTTCAAATTTATTAAGAAAAAGTTTTATTCAACTGATATAACCTGTTTTTATCTCTCTCTACCCTGATTATGTTTAAAACAGCAAATTTACATCAAATGATTTTTGATTTGTAGTGGAAATAATGTAGTTTAGCTAAATTTAAATTTGAAATTACCGTTGAATAAGATGCAGCTTTATCGACAGTAGTTATAGTCATATGTTTTTAATTTTTCATAGGCTATGTAATTTTATTTTTCGTTACATTTCCCAGTTTTATTGAGATGTTTATTTTTCTATTTTAACCACGTGGTTATATTGTACAATATACGTGATGTATTGGCCTAAAAGAGCTTTAGTGAATACAGGGTGATCCAGAATTACTTTCACAGCGAGAAAATTTAGATAGAGGAGGTGATTCTAAGCATGAAGTTCCTTTGCCACTTTTGAAAATTTTGAGTAGTTTTTGAGTTATTCAACATTTTAATTGACCAATCATATGTGAGGACTGGAATTTAAAAAAAAGTAAAAAAGAATCAATATTAAGTTTGGCAACGACGCAATTATTAACTTCAAGTCATACATAAATTTTTTTTTTCAAAAAGTTCGAATTCTGCAAAAGTTCGAAGAACGAAAACAAAACACGCAATCGCAACCTCAAATATACTCTTATCATAAATTTTTTAAATTTAATTACTGAGAATTGTGAATAATAATAATGGTTTCATCATTAGAGTCAGGACCACGGACAATTAAAGCACAATTATGTTTTTGGGGCATTCCACGCTAAATCGATCACTTTTGAAACAAACCTCTTCTGATTTCACAGATAATTTTTTTTTATTTTCTATCTCACTAAAGGCGTTTCTCATAATTTTTTAAAATTATCTTACCCAATCAGAAAAAAAAAAGTTACTAATTTTTGAGAAAAATTTTTCTTTTATTTTCAAAATTGAAGCCTTATAAGAAATCAAAAATTCAAGATTGAGAATAAGATGAAACTTAAGACCAGAAATAAGACAAAATTTAAGACGAAATTCCGTCTTACTTTTAGTCTTGAATCTTGTCTTACTTTTTGTCTTGGATTTCGTCTTACTTTTTGTCTTGAATTTCGTTTTACTTTTTGTCTTGAATTTGGTCTTATTTTAAGTTCTGATTTTTATCTTATTTCTGGTCTTGAAATTTGTCCTATTCTCAACCTAGAATTTTGTCTTTGATTTTGACTTCTTATAAGTCTTAAATTTTGTCTTATTTCTGGTCTTAAGTTTCATCTTATTCTCAGTCTTGAATTTTTGATTTCTTAAAAGGCTTCAATTTTGAAAATAAAAGAAAAATTTTTCTCAAAAATTAGTAACTTTTTTTTTTCTGATTGGGTAAGATAATTTTAAAAAATTATGAGAAACGCCTTTAGTGAGATAGAAAATAAAAAAAAATTATCTGTGAAATCAGAAGGGGTTTGTTTCAAAAGTGATCGATTTAGCGTGGAATGCCCCAAAAACATAATTGTGCTTTAATTGTCCGTGGTCCTGACTCTAATGATGAAAGCATAATTATTATTCACAATTCTCAGTAATTAAATTTAAAAAATGTATGATAAGAGTATATTTGAGGTTGCGATTGCGTGTTTTGTTTTCGTTCTTCAAACTTTTGCAGAATTCGAACTTTTTGAAAAAAATATTTATGTATGACTTGAAGTTAATAATTGCGTCGTTGCCAAACTTAATATTGATTCTTTTTTACTTTTTTTTAAATTCCAGTCCTCACATATGATTGGTCAATTAAAATGTTGAATAACTCAAAAACTACTCAAAATTTTCAAAAGTGGCAAAGGAACTTCATGCTTAGAATTCCTTCCCGCTGTGAATGTAATTCTGGATCACCCTGTATATTTGATATTCATATATATCAACATATATTTATCCATATATCTTTAGATGTATGATGAAAAAGGATAAAGTTTAATAAATGGAAAATCATACATTTAGAAACATAGTTATCTTGGCCAGATATATATTGTTTGATACTCTTGCATATTGTCTGACATTAATTGAAGAATATAAATTGGTTATCAATTATTTTCGATTTCTCAGATTTTCAAAGCTTAATGTAGAAGGAGTTCGAAAATACCGATGTTTTTTAATGGATTTTTAAGCTCGAAGTACTTAAAAATTTGAACAATACTGTGTAGAAAATAAATGTGTAGAAAAGTTTACTCAAATATCTCCATATCATTTCCTTTCTTCGTTGTAATAAAAATTTTTTTAACTGAAATGAAGATAAATATTTTATTTTTAGTAAAAAGAAAACAAATTTCTCTAATTATTTCAGATTCTGCAGCTAACAGACCCGCCAATTTTTGAAGTAACAACCATTTCAATTAACGAAGCATCGACTCAATTAGTACTCTGGGGTAGCCTTGGTATTGTTATACTCGAATTACCTCGTCGTTGGGGTAAAAATAATTTATTTCAAGGTGGAAAGCAATCGATTTCATGCATGTGAGTATTAATTAATTTATTTAAATTATTTAAATATAAATTTATATTATTTATTATGTTAAAAAGACAAATTCACGCGTCACCTGTATTTTATGACGTTTTTACACTCGGACCTTTTACTTAGCGTAGAGTTAAGTTTAAAGTTCGTGCCAGGAAAGAGAAACGACAGTTAGTAAACTAGCTTCTTCGCCTTGGTGTCTCAAGTAAACTCGAGAGTTGCGCGAGAAAGTGGCCTAGTCTACCCCATCCTGGATATTACATTATTTTGAATACATTATGTCTTTTCTCCTGGAATTATTATACATATAAATTACCTTTATTATGATAATGCTAGACTGCAGATTAGCCGTGACTTTAATGATGAATTAAGTGAAAAAATATGTTTTATTCTTCAATTAAAAATTTATTTAATTAATTTCTTTAAAAAAAAAAAAAAAAATAGATATTTTAAAGAAAAGAAAGATCGACAATCCAAGCGTGCGTACCTCGAACTCACGTTACAATAAAAATGGAGCTTGATTTCTATTTTATATTGGTGTTACTTTTGTGCAGTCAAATGATATCCCTACGAAAAACTCCGTATAGGATTTCACAGGAACCCATTAGAATCCATGTAAGAAAGTATAGATTTATGTAAGAATACATAGGAATTTACATAGAAGTCTGTGGATTTATATAAGAATACATGTAGGAAACCATGGGTATCTGGACTTTTATATATATATGGGAAATCCATGTAGGAACCTGTGGATACTTGGATTTCCATATAGGAACTTGACATAGAAACTTGGATGTATGGATTACATTGTCAGAAATTCACATAGGAATCTGGGTTTCTATATAAGTAATTTCTATAGAATCTGCACGGAAAAAAATAATCAGTAGCAGCTACCGATCGGCGATCGGTTTTCTTGAAAAAAAAAAAAAAAAAAATTCCAAACCCGTAGACCAGAAAAACAAAACCAAAAATTTTAGAAAATTTTTTTCTCAAGCTTTATACTTAAGATTTTAAGCTTGAATTTTTTTTTTTTACTTTTCCGATACGACTACTTTTCACGAAAATGCAGCCTTCCAAAAATCACTAAGAAATTTATAAAAATTTTTTGTTCCTTTGATTTTTTGGATAAGTGTTTATAATTAGATACGATTATATATACTTGAACATGATTAAATATAATTATATATCACCATACAGAAATTCGGATAGAATCATATACTCATGCCAAAAATTAAAGGAACAAAAAAATTTTTTTAATTTTTTAGTGATTTTTGCAAGACTGTAACTTTGTGAAAAATATTCGTATCGAGATTTAAAACAAAAGCATTTTATAGCGTGAAATCTATAGTTTCAGTGCATTTTGATAAATAATTTTATAGATGTACGACTTTTGCGTAAACATGAGAAATATCGCGAGACAAAAATTTTCAAATTTTTTTTTTTTCCCAAAGAGTCCATGGGCCGTAGAAAAATTTTTTCCAGATAAACTAATGCACCAAAACTAGAGATTCTAAGCTATAAAACGCCTTTTTTAAATTCTCGATACGATTATTTTTCACGAAGTTACAGCCTTGCAAAAATCACTAAAAAATTTGTTTGTTCCTTAAATTTTTGGCATGAGTGTATATGGTCACTTCCAATTATATATAATTAGATGTGATCATTTTTTCTCGGGATTAGATAGAAAACTACAGAGTTATTGCTCAAACGAATCAGTATCCCTATGAATAAAACTCTTACTAGCAGCAATAGTGGTTTAGGCTACATGTGAACTAAGGAGCGAATAATTTGACGATCATATTGTCGCGAAATAAGCGTTAGGCTTATGATGCATTGACATGACTACGAGTGTGGTGATCGCTACGAGCCGACAATCGAGGTATCATAACCTTAAAGTAAATGACGTAATCATGATTGTTATGATCGCTTTCAAGTCCACCTGTAGAATACGTTATTTTTTGCAAGCCTTGCTATGAAAGTTCAATTTTCGAGAGATAAAAAATCAAAATTTTATTTTAAATCAAACTTTTCAAAGAAATTGCCTATCGCATACGATACATATCACATGGGCGACAAAAAGTAACACGTTGTCGCAACGTGTGGTGTCGTTTCACTCGCTTCAAGTACAATCACGTCGTTAATTATAGAGAGAAAAATTAAATGAAGTCACCGGTCGTGACACCTTATGACTACGTTAGTATCCCTGATTAAACAAAACGATTGGTGACGATGAAAACTGTTTTAATCGTTTTAAATCATCATGAATCGTCAATTGATGATTAAAGAGGATTAAAAACGATTAAATTTTTAACCGTTTTAAATCGTTTTTAATCTTCATGCAGGATCAGAAATTGCTATGTTTCATTTTACGATTAAAGACGATTTATAACGATTAAAAATTTCAAATCGTCTTAAATCGTCTTTAATCTTCGTGCGGAACCAGAAATTGCAATATTATTTTACGATTAAAAACGATTCATGACGATTTGAAATTTTCGATCGCATGAATCGTCTTTAATCGTGAAATAATATTGCAATTTCTGGTTCCGCATGCAGATTAAAAACGATTTATGACGATTCGACAGTTTAATCGCCATTAATCGTTTTTAATCGTAAAATAATAAATCTTCTTTTGACGATTAGAGACAATTAAATGTGAAAAACCATGACGATTATGACGATTAAAGACGATTAATAATGATTAAATTTTTAATCGTCACAAATCGTTTTGTTTAATCAGAGATAGTAAAGTTAAAAATGTAAAGTTATAGGCTATTTAGCGCGCAAGTGCAGTTAAGTAAATAAAATGTAAAGGCAAGGCTGAAAATATTTGGCGCTTCCAACACAACTTACAGCGCTCAGAAATTGAACTTTCAAATCAGGTGTTGCGAAAATAATATTGTCAAACAGATGGCTGTGGACTTTACCCTGATGTTACCGCCCTGGATATTTTACTACATTCGACGCGGCTTGTCAATATCTAAAAGCTGTGAAAAATTGAGCTAGATCGGTAGGGCTAGTTTCAAAAACAACTTATTTTTAGTATTTTTGAAATTTCTCAAAAACGACTAGATAAATCCATTCTAAAATCTGATCAGCTTTAGAACTGATTAAAACACGTCTATTGCCACCTCAACCGTCTCAATCGGTCAATTTATTTGAGAGATATCGTTGGAGAAAAAATGGTAAAAAAGTATTTTCGAGCCCGAAGAGTTCGACAATGTATTCACAACAATTTTTCGAGCTCCCTGAGCTCGAAAACAGCAGGAAGTTTTGGGGCTGGCCCGCAGGGTCAACCAATAGACCGATTTTGTAAGTTGTAAACTAATTAGTAGCATGATTTTAAAAATACTGGTGTAATTAAAGTGACGTATGTTTTTATCTTATCAATAAGCTAGACCTATATCACTTATTATTCTCAATTAATGTTCATAGCTACAAATATCTGTGTACAGTTGATACTTAAAGTAATTCAGTTACATTTAATTACTGAAGCACAAGATTAAAAAAATCATTTTTTACCAAAATGTGTAATAAATATAATATATTGTTCGTGTGTTCAATATTTCAAGTGTTAATTATCGCTACATTATCAGAAGATGTTCTATATACTATTCGCCTTCCTAATGATAATCAAGAAGCTCAATATTTTGCTAAAGAAGGTTTTAAAAAATTTATAGCGACCAAACGCCACTCCAAGGAATATGTGGTTAAAAAAATTTATAATACAGAATTAAAACTCACTCGTGATGAGAGACGGTACAGAATATTTTCTGAACATCGGATGACTAATTGTCCGAAAGGACAATATAGTGAGTCATGTGATTATAAGGATAGGCCAAGAAAATATTATTGTGAGATCGATGCTTGGACAAAAGCCGCTGAACCTATTCAAATTAAATGTGGAACCACGAAAATGTATACATATTATTACTATGAGTGGATAAACGAAGGAAAATTACCATAATGAACCCTTGGAACCGATAACAAAAACTCAATATAAATATCAATCCAATATGTAATATCAAGAATTGTAATAAAAGTTTATGAATCATTGCAATGAAAATTTTAACAAATGAGATTTTTTTCCTATTAATAAAGTTTTTGTTGCATGTAAAGTTCGATGATATTTTGGTTGGCATTGTTGGATTTTAAATTAAATTCTTATTCGCTTAAAAGCTCATGAGGGCATGGTATTTTTTTTTTGTTTGTAAATTATTGTGTATTGTTTTTTTAACATCCTGCTATGAAAATCGACGAAATAGGGTGTTATTTTAAACAATTTTAATAAAAAAATTTTAAAACAAACAATGAAGCACAGAACAATAATATATTTTGTTATGCCTTGGTAAACTTTTGGTATTTTCTTGAATAATAACGATACTCAAATTTTAATTTTAATAAAATTTCACTTATTTATTGAGAAATAACACAGAAAACTTCACTTCAAATGTATTACAAATATATTGGTAGTAAATTGATTTGAATGTCTTACAACTATAATAATAATATTTATAATTATAGAAACTAAGGAATGATACTTCTATTCTATTTAAATCAAAGTTATCCTTAATTAATAATTTTGTAATTATTCTTAATTCTTTCGGTCCTTCTTTGTGACTGACTACCGGCAGTCAGCGATTGCAGGTGAGCGAGCGTAAGAACATCACTGTCAGCACTTTTGGAAGTGACCGTGAAAATAATGTACGGAGGCATAACAATGTATCCTTTCTCTAAATAATGATTCTAATACATTAGATCACATTTCGGATCTAATTGAGTGTCTTATTTTATTATTTTTTTAACTTCCCGCTAAAAAAATCGACGATTTTCAAAAAATTCGGGAACTTATTGGTTTCACCCCGATTTTCAAAAACCGGGTTTTCATCATATGTCGACATTTAAAGGTGCTAGGATGCGATTCTGATCTTTTCAGAGCGATGTCTGCATGTGTGTGTGTGTTTGTGTGTGTATGTATTTGTGTGACCGGTCTATAACTTTTTCTGAAAATTTCAGATCATTTGATTAAGTAGACTCGAAAATATTGGCGAATTACGAAAAAAAAAATTTGTTTTTTTTGTTTTTTATTGATTTTTTAGAAACGACTTATACAATCAACTTCAAAATCTAATCAGCTCTAGAATTCAATGAAACGCGTCGATTGCCGCCTTAGCCACCTCAATCGGATAATTCGTTCGAGAGTTATCGTGGGAGAAAAAAATGGCACGAAACGGTTTTTTGCGAATATCTTTGAAACAACTAAACTAAACAATTCCAAAATCTGATCAGCTTTGGAATTTATTAAAACGCGTCGATTGTCACCACAACCATCAAAATCGGTCAATTCATTCACGAGATATCGTGGAAGAAAGAAATGCTAAACAACGGTTGTTTCGAAAACAATGGCTTACAAAAGTATTTTCGAGCTCATAGAGCTCAAAAACAGCGGGAAGTTTTGGGGCTGGCCCGCAGGGTCAACCGATAGATAGATTTTTTTTGCTATAAACTATTTTTTTTACCGCTCAAATCGGTAAATTCTCATATTCACTTTTTAATTCAGTGGATTCTAATATTCACATATTCATATAGTGAATATTCACTAATTCTGCGTGGTGCAATTCTAGCATTGACAATAAGTGAATATGCACTTGAAATTAGTGGAAAATCACTAATTCATGTCTATAGAGAGAAAGTAATGACTAAAACTAAAATGAGCCATTAAGGTTAGCACTTATGGATTTCCAAACATTTTATTTGAACTATTGAGATTCGAACTTCGTGTTATTAATTTTTTCATATTGCTTACTATTATAATAGTATCTTATACATCATATGGAATCGGTATTACATTCGATTGTGGGTTTGCGACACAAGCGAAGCGAGTGCTGCCAACACACAACAGTATATAATAAAAGTGTTTTTTCATGCTGACGCTTGACGCTGCTTTTTAGCGTCAAATTCGGTCCCGTGATGAGAATCCAACATGTACGCCATCCAGAAAAAATGTAGCGATAAATTATAGCGTTTAGCGTCAAATTTAAGCGACAAATAATACACGAGTATCGAAAGTCGATGTATCGATGTCAAGTCTTTCATATGTTATTATACTACAACCCGGACTAAAAAATTTGACCTGATTTTAGTCTGATTGGACTATTTGATCTGATTTTGATCTTTTATGGAAATTTTAAGCTGTTTTCGACCTGCTACTTTAAAAAACAAACGCGTTACGAGCAGACTAAATTAGATTAATTCATGAACTTTAAAAAATTTTAGTTCTGAAAATTTACAAGGACAAAACTAGATTAAATCATGGACTTATAAAATTTTTATTTATAGGCAATATTTATGAAAAAATATTAAGTTGCAGAATTGATTATGTTTTATTTACTATTTATTTACTATCTTTTGTTTAAAAATGTCGGCAGTTAATGACAATTTGATAGCTTAATTTTTTAGTTGTCTTCATTGAATATTTATATCATTGAATAAAAGTGATAAAACAACTCTTAAAATGTCAAGAATTTTCTCTTATTTACTGGATAAAATTGAAAATATTTTGGCATAAGAAAACATCAAAATTCTTGTGCTACGGAGAAAAATATTGGCTCGAAATCTACCAATTTTTGTTATGCTGTCGACCAAACTTGAAACAGAAAGTAAAGTATCCAAAAAGTTACTATATGCTCTTGTAAAAAATTATTATGCTGCATCAAAATTATTATAATGTATGGAAGTAATTGATATTGAAGCTCATCGATAAGTTTCTCGCGCGTAATAAGTAATGTGATACAGTATAATCATTTTTTGTAAGAGCACGATAATTTTTTAGATGCTTTACTCCCTGTTTCAAGTTCAGTCGACAGCATTGTAAAAATTGGTAGGTTTTGAGCCAACATTTTCTCTCTGTGACATATTATTATGGAAGCGCATTAGCATGTTTTAAATACCAAGAAAATTAAAATAAATTAATAAATCTAGATTATTATTATTATTTATATTTATCAAAAGTCCTGTATTTGTCCTTAAAAACAATTGATGTTTTTGGAAATAACAATGTAATTAAGTGATATGTTTTTATCTTATCAATAAGTTACACGTTGATATTATTTATTTTCCTGAAGTAATTCCTATTGTTACTTATATCTATATACAATTAATAATACTTACGGTAATTCAGTTACAATAAATTAGTCAAGCACAAGAGTAAAAATAATTTTCTGTCCGAAATGTGTAAAAAGTACAATATATTGTTCGTATGTACAATATTACAAGTGTTAATTATCGGTACATTGTCAGAAGATGTTTTATATACTGTTCGCCTTCCTAATACTAACCAAGAAGCTCAATATTTTACTAAAGAAAGTATGAAAAAATATTTATCAACCAAGTACCATTTCGGAGAATATGTGGTTGACAAAATATATAATACTGAATTAAAACTCACGCGTAATGAGAGACGGTATAGAATATTCTCCGGACTCCGACAGACTAGTTGTCCTAAAGGACAATATAGTGAATCATGTAATTATAAGGCCTGGCCAGTACAATATTATTGTGAAATCAATGTTTGGACAAAAGCCGCTGAACCTATTCAAATTAAATGTGGAACCACGAAAACGTTGACGTATTATTGGTTTGAGTGGGAAAACGAAGGTAAATTGCCGTACTGAATCCGTGAATCTGATAATGAAAACTCAAAATAAATATGTTGTATCAGAAATTACAATAAAAGAATCGAATCGTTGAAATGAAAATTTTAATAACTGAGATTTTTTATACTTTTTTTTTCCTATTCACAAAGTTTTTGTTAGGAGTAAAGTTTGATGATATTTTGGCTATCGTTGTTGTATTTTCAATCGAATTCTTATTCGCTCGAAAGTTCATGAGGGCGCAGTATTTTGTGAATTATTGTATATAATTTTTTTAACATCCCGCTATGAAAATCGACGATTTTTCCCAGTTTAAGGTAATTGTATAAAATTCTGTAATATTTTATACAATTTTATAGAATTTCACGACATGAAATTAATGAAATTCTATAAAACTTTATAAAGTTCGATTAAATTTTATAAATATTCATTCTATATCATAAAATTTCATTAAATGTAGATCCAGTTCTAACATAAAAATTTTTTAAAATTTTATAAAATTCTAACATTTTCTAAAAGTTCATAATGTTTCATAAAATTGTATAAACGTTTTATCAAGATTTATGAAATTTTATGAAATAATATCAAACTGCTTACCATATTTTTGCAGAAAATATATCAAGTCCAATAAAAATCTGTCGAATTTTATAAAATTTCAGAAAATTGTTAAAATTCTATAAATTTTTATAGAAATCTATGAGCTCGACTCCGCTATTGACATGAATGAATTTCTGAAAATTTTTTTAGTTTTGTAAAATTTAATAAAATTTAAATTCTTGGCAATAACGATTATGTTTTTTTCCATTTTATAAAAATTGGTGAAATTGTACAAAGTTCTGTAGAATTTTTACAAATTTTAGAAAATTCCATTAGACTTTACCTTAATTCCTTACATTAGATCGAAAATTTATTTTTTAAGCTTTGAAATTTTGTAGCTCTCGGTGGGACCAATAATTTCGAATGTTCAAGACACATTCTCATGGGAAATTTGACGCTCTACAAAAAAGGTCTCTAATAATTTTTCGATATTTTTATATCTTCAAAAGTAATTCGAAGTTAAAATTAGATTGACGATAAATTTTTACATTTTTTAAATTTTTTGACTCAACCATCAACTTTATCCGAAAATTTTAGAGGTCACTTTTTGTAGAGCATTTTATTTCCTACAACTTACCTTGGAGAAAATTTTCGATATTTCTCATAAGTCGTAAGTTATTCGCAATTAACTGAAAATTCAATGTAATTAATTTTGAGCAACAAAATTTAGATTATTTAAGAAAAATTCCAGTTAATTGCAAATAACATACGACCTAAGTGAAATATCGAAAATTTTCTTTGAGATAAGTTGTAGGAAATAAAATGTTCTACAAAAAATGTCCTCTAAAATTTTCGGATAAAGTTGATGGTTGAGTCAAAAAATTTAAAAAATGTAAAAATTTATCGTCAATCTAATTTTAACTTCGAATTACTTTTGAAGAAATAAAAATATCGAAAAATTATAAGAGACTTTTTTTGTAGAGCGTCAAATTTCCCATAAGAATATATCTTGAACATTCGAAAGTATTGGTCCCACCGTGAGCTACAAAATTCCAAAGCTTAACAAATAAATTTTCCCATGTTATTTAAACGGGAAATAGAAAATCGCGATGCGGCAGTTGTGTGAGATCGAAAAAAAATGTCTCTCAGAATTAGTTTCAGTGTGCAGTATTTTATTTTATTTTACTTTATTTTTAAGTGCCATAAATTCAAGGGTTAGGATAAGGAATATTGTCAAAATGTGCCGGACAGATTGTCGCCAGATTCGAGCGACGTAGTCGTAGGTTATAAAGTTATAGTTCACTGTAGTTACTTAGGATGAGAGGAAAAAATATTGTAAGTACGTACGAGCGGGGTAATAAACCCAGGTATGAGGATTTTAGATGTAAGTTGTAAGAGCGTTTTAGTTAGTAGTCTTCGACGAGAGCTGACCGACGTTGGTAGTCTCTGGATTGTATTTCTACTTTGCTTTTCAATAAATGCAACACACATTATAATTTACTCCCTGTCCTGTGATACCTTTTACTAACCAGTATCTAATACTTATATCACCATCAATAATACGATACTACAATTGGGGGCTCGTTCGGGATTACAGCGATCAGGAACATTATTTGTGTGTGTGAAAGTTAGTCAGTGAAGTTTGTTTCGATTTAGTGGAGTGCATAAACTTAGTGACACAATGGAAGAAGTGATTGACCAGGTCGCAAGAGATGTAGGTGCGATACAGTTGGATGAGAATCAACTGGAGCGAATGACGGTCGTTCAGCTCAAAGAGGAGCTCAGGCGGCGGCGTCTCCGGACGACAGGTCGAAAAGCTGAATTGATAGCTAAGTTAAGAGCAGCGTTGCTGGTCGAAAGAGAGCAAATGGCTGACGACGCCGAAGAGGAAGAGGAAGCCGACGAAGAAGACGAAGGTCATGAAGAAGACGACGCTGAAGAGGCCAACGCTATTAGACGCATAGACGAGCATATAGGAGGCAGACACCACCGAAACCCTGCTGTTGGTGGCCGCAGAATTAATCACAACGTTGACGACGACGATGCTGATGATGAGCGCATTCGTAACGCGACACCTGTGATTCGTAGACGAGAAAATGTATCACAACGTGTGCTGTTAACTTTTAAAGACGTGGAGGGTTCGTTGAAAAAATTCAATGGAGATAAACAGGAAAACGTTCGACGATGGTTGGAAGACTTCGAGGAGATGGCTTCCTTGTGCCAATGGAACGAGATCCAAAAAATTGCATATGCCAAACGGCTATTGGGGGGCTCAGCTAGGTTGTTTGTAGAGTATGAGCGTTGTGCGAAGACCTGGACTAAGCTGAAGGAGGCATTGACGGACGAGTTCGAGAAAACGGTGGATACTCTAAAAGTCCACCGAGAACTAACTAGAAGAAAGAAAAAGCCCGACGAAACATATCAGGAATACGCCTATAAAATGATGCAGATAGCCGATCAAGCGAGTTTCGACGCGCGAACCACCATTCGGTATATTATAGAAGGTATTCCTGATGACGCATCGAACAAACAAATGTTGTACGGTGCGAAAAATATGCGGCAATTGAAAGAAAAGCTAGAGGAGTACGAGGAAATGAAGGATGCGATGCCGAAGTCGAAGATGCGTCCAATAGACAAGAGAGACGACAAATCAGCGCACGACAGGAAGAAGGTCGGAGGACCAGCGGCCAAAGCTACAAAGCGTTGCTATAACTGCGGCGCTGAGGATCATGTGAGTGCGGTGTGTCCTGCTAAAGAAAAAGGCAAAAAGTGTTTTAAGTGCAGTGAGTTTGGGCACATTGCATCAGAGTGCCAGGCCAAACCTAAAGATGTATACACAGTGTCACGACCGAAGAAAGAAAAATATAAGAAACAGGTGGAGATTAAGGACCGTAAGATATTAGTTTTAGTTGACACTGGTAGCGATTTAACTTTAATGCGTGAGAGTGTGTATGAAAGTTTGGGAGCGCCTCGGTTGCAGAAAAAACAGGTATGTTTTGAGGGCCTTGGGTCCGAAATGAATGAAACAATAGGCATGTTTACCGCTAATATGCGGGTAGAAAAGGATAGGTTTACCGTAGATTTTCATGTTGTACCTGATACCATACTTAAATACTCTGTCCTGCTCGGCACCGATTTTCTTGACGAAATTGAATTGCGTGTGCGACGAGGAGAGGTAACATTTGTTAAACTAGACGACAATGACGACACTAACGCTGACGGGTCAAAGCGGCCCCACATTTTTAAGATTAATGTAATTAACGAGGGACCTGAAATAGACTTATCTCACATTGATAGCAAAGAATGCCAACTAGAAATTAATAAAATGGTCGAGACTTACAAACCGGTAGCAACTCGTGATGTTGGCATGCGAGCAAAAATTATTTTAAAGTCAGACCAAGTGGTAGCATCACGGCCTCGTAGACTAGCTCCGTCAGAACGCAAAGAAGTGAGTGACTTGATGCAGGTATGGACGAACGAAGGTATTATCCGACCGTCAAACTCTGAATACGCGAGTCCTATCGTTCTAGTAAAGAAAAAAGACGGTACAATTCGAGTATGTGTCGATTATAGAAAATTAAACCAGCTGATTCTGAGACCTTTGTCCCCATTGCCACTCATTGAAGACCAAATAGACGCGCTTGCCGAAGGCGTATACTTTACGGTGCTAGATTTGAAAAACGGATTTTTTCATGTACCTGTCGAAGAGGAGAGTCGGAAGTATACGGCGTTCGTAACACCAGACGGTCAATACGAATTTTTGAAATTGCCGTTCGGGTTGTGTATTTCTCCTGCCATTTTTCAACAGTATGTGAACGCGGTCTTCAAAGAGTTGTTACGATCAGGAATTATGGTAATTTACATGGATGACATTATAATTATCGCAGCTACACCAAAAGAAGCCCTCGACAGACTGAAGCGCGTGTTAGAAGTCGCGGCTCAGTATGGATTAATAATCAAGTGGGAAAAATGTCAGTTCTTAAAAACAACAGTAGAATATCTCGGGCATGTAATATCAAAGGGTACGGTGAAGCCATCGGAATATAAAACGTTGGCTGTAAGAAATTTTCCGCAGCCGAATACAATTAAGACAGTCCAGAGTTTTCTCGGCTTAACAGGGTACTTTCGGAAGTTCATACCTGGATACTCACTGATTGCTCGACCCTTGACTGACCTGCTTAAAAAGGACGTTAGATTCTACTTTGGAGAGAGAGAGACGAACGCATTTAAAACTTTAAAGGCTGCATTAACATGCGGACCTGTTCTGAAGATATATCGGGTGGGAGCAGAGACAGAGCTGCATACGGATGCGTCATGTTTGGGATATGGCGCTATCCTGATGCAGAAGGACAATGAAGACGGTAAATTTCACCCAGTGTATTTTGCAAGTGGTAAGACCACTGAGGCCGAATCTAAATACTGCAGTTATGAGTTAGAGGTACTGGCAATCGTGAAAGCGTTGGAAAAATTCAGAGTGTATTTGTTAGGTATTAAATTTAAAATTGTAACCGATTGTCAGGCATTCGCAGCTACGATGCGAAAAGAAAAATTATGTTTGCGAGTAGCAAGATGGGTGTTGCTGTTGGAGGATTTCGATTATGAAGTAGTGCATAGACCGGGAAAAAATATGCCGCATGTAGACGCACTGAGTCGAAACCCTCTACCAGTAACACTATTCATTGGTGAGAATGATAACGGCTTGATTGCGCGGTTGAGAAGTGCCCAAGAAAAAGATGAAGATTTGAAACCAGTTATAGAGGCCGCAACGCGCAATGAAGCCGATGATTTTATGATAAAAAATAAATTATTATATAAGAGTGTCGGAGGAGATGTATTAGTTGTAGTACCTAAGAGTATGGAAGTGCAAATTATTCGCCGAGCCCACGACCGGGGACATTTCGGAATCAACAAGACCGAGGCTATTGTCAAAAAGGATTTTTGGTTCAAAGGAATGCGGGAAAAAGTCGAGCAGGTAGTTTCGAGCTGTTTGGACTGTATCTTGGCAGAGCGGAAGCAAGGTAAACAAGAGGGACTGCTGCACTCCATAGACAAGGGTGATACTCCTCTCGATACCTACCATATTGACCACGTGGGTCCCATGGCTAATACAAAAAAAAGGTATAACCACATCTTCGTTGTTATCGATGCTTTCAGTAAGTTTGTGTGGTTGTATCCAACGAGGTCTACCGATGCTAGTGAAGTGATTGCTCGATTAAGTAGTCAAGCAAATATTTTTGGAAACCCAAGAAGGATCATCTCTGATCGTGGAGCAGCTTTTACATCTAATATGTTCCGGGAATACTGCGTGAGTCAAAATATAGAGCATGCACTAATTACCACCGGGCTCCCCCGAGGAAATGGCCAAGTGGAACGGGTTAATCGGACACTCATACCGTTGCTAACAAAGATGACGGCTCCTACACCTGAATACTGGTACAGGCATGTCGACGCGGTACAGAGATATTTGAACGCTACTCCAAATCGAAGCACCGGGAAAGCGCCGTGTCAATTGTTGTTGGGCGTAGCAATGAGGCTGAAAGAGGATCTGGACTTGAAAGAGTTGCTGGAACGCGAGTGGACTGCACAGTTCGAGGAAGAACGCGAGGAGTTAAGGAGAGCAGCACGGGAACAAATCAAGAAGACGCAGGAACAAAACCGTAAAGGGTACAATAAGAATCGCAAGCCAGCAAGTGACTATAAAGAAGGTGACTTAGTGGCTATCCAGCGTACCCAGTTTGGGCCTGGATTAAAATTAAAAGGGAAGTTCTTGGGTCCGTATCGCGTTTCTCGGGTGCTGCGTAATGATAGATACCTGGTCGAAAAGGTTGGAGAGCACGAGGGGCCAGCGCGGACATCTACATCAGCTGACCACATGAAAAGCTGGGGAATAGGTTCCCGAAACAGTGACAGTAAGGAATAGAACCCGTGCAACATTTGAGGACAAATGTATTATTGGATGGCCGAGTGTGAGATCGAAAAAAAATGTCTCTCAGAATTAGTTTCAGTGTGCAGTATTTTATTTTATTTTACTTTATTTTTAAGTGCCATAAATTCAAGGGTTAGGATAAGGAATATTGTCAAAATGTGCCGGACAGATTGTCGCCAGATTCGAGCGACGTAGTCGTAGGTTGTAAAGTTATAGTTCACTGTAGTTACTTAGGATGAGAGGAAAAAATATTGTAAGTACGTACGAGCGGGGTAATAAACCCAGGTATGAGGATTTTAGATGTAAGTTGTAAGAGCGTTTTAGTTAGTAGTCTTCGACGAGAGCTGACCGACGTTGGTAGTCTCTGGATTGTATTTCTACTTTGCTTTTCAATAAATGCAACACACATTATAATTTACTCCCTGTCCTGTGATACCTTTTACTAACCAGTATCTAATACTTATATCACCATCAATAATACGATACTACAGTTGTTTATATTAATATTAAGAGCTCAAACTTTCACAGTATTTTTTTTACGTCATTTCCAACAATATTTTCGATATAATGAAGAAAAAAAAATTAGTCGATTCTTTTGAATCAGTCTAATATATATATGAGACTGTGTGTTTAGTTAAATCCTTCCTTGCTTTTCAATTTTAGTTTTGTTCACATATAATGCTGAATGTTTTTGAAATAAGAAATATGTAATCAAAAAATTCTGCTGAGACTAGTCCACACTATGCTGCTGCGATGCTAAAGAAAAAAAAAAGGATGATAGACATACAGAATTGAAGAGACTTAAATTTAAATACACGACACGCATTTCACCCTCGTAACCAAATAAAACTCAACACCGAAAAGAGACATCTGTTGGTTCTTTTAATTACCATACTACGTGAACTAATTAACAAAAAATTTAAAAAATAATACAATAAATTGAGTCTTATAAAAATTTGCACTTCTTGATTTTCGAAACAATTGATTAAAGTCGACTGTAAAAAAAATTATCCGGTATGACTGACGATCAAATTTATTAAATGAAGTTTCCGCTGTTATCGAGCTCTTCGAGTTTGAAAAGACTCTTGAGTACATTCGTTTAGTTTGAGTTCTTCTAAACTAAAAACAGACTTTTTTATTATAATGATCGGTCTGTGTTCAATTGTTTCTAAGGACAAGAACAGAATTTACTTGCTATAATTTTTAGTCTGTTTTTAATCGCCTTTAGATCAAAAATAGGACTAATTTACAAATATAAATAATGATAATATAGATTCATAAATGTATTTCAATTTTATTGATATTTGAAATATGCTATTGCGCTTTCGTAATAAGATGTCACAAAAATTTTTATGGATACTAATGCCAAAATATTTTCGATTTTATCCAGTAAATAAGAAAAATTTCTTGACATTTTAAGAGTTATTTTATTACTTTTATTCAAAATTATAAATATTCAGACAAGACAACTAAAAAATAAAGCTGTCAAACTTTCATTAACTGCCGACATTTTTAAACGAAAAACATTAAATAAATATAGTAAACAAAACATAATCAATTCTGTAACTTAATATATTTTTTATAAATATTGCCCATAAATAAAAATGTTACAAGTCCATGACTGTTACGTGTGAGCTTACACCTTAATGTTCTTACTGCGTAACCGATCTTACCGTGCCTAGCTCAGCGTCTCTAGAAATTTAATAGGATGTTATAAAGGGTGTGGGTCGCTCAGTGAAGGAATGACTATATGTGAATTTAATGGATATTTGTTTATTGGGCGTCCCCAAAATATGGGAGTACCCAGAAAAGGCCCTGAGAGTCTCTTTTACAAATCTAAGATAGCATAAATGAATCGGATACTAATACAATATTTTCATTCAACAATAGCGGCATTAAACGTATTCTTATAGTGATCTGTAATTAAAGCGGTAAAATAAGAGAGATATAATATTTATGCACGAACAGACGACTATTGGAATCAGCTTAACTATGGTAACTAACTCTTCTTCTGCAATTGCATCCTCTGCTTCCAAAATATCACTCCGCCGTTTCCCATTAGAACTCTTTTCGTGCTGCATAAGAAAATATCCCTTCGCAGTCTCCAACGGAACTCTTTTTTTCCCACAGTCAAAACTGCTGACCACGCGAAACGTCTGCTCATCGCATTGTCTTTATAAAAGTAAGACTTAATACAACTAATGTAATGCGATATTTATGTGCAGCTGTGTAGCGCCTAATGAAACTACTATAAAATGTATTGCTTTCTGAACTAAAATATATCTATCTATTATTTGTTAATTAGTATTAGACGGATGGGCGTCAGCTCACCCGTCACAATGACTTAATCTAGTTTTGTCCTTGCAAATTTTCAGAACTAAAATTTTTTAAAGTTCAAGAAATAATATAGTTTTGTCTGCCCGTAACGCAATTGTTTTTTAAAACAACAGATCAAAAACAGCTTAAAATTTTTATAAAAGATCAAAAACAGATCAAATAGTTCAATTAGACTAAAATCAGATCAAATTTTTCGACTCGAGAGCGTCATCTCAAAAAGTTAAGTTATCTTCTACAATTACCCCTGAATACTTTGTCTTACGCACTTTTTCTATTTCGATATCATTTAATCTAATGTAAGGAATTAAGGTAAAGTCTGATGGAATTTCCTAAAATTTGTAAAAATTCTACAGAACTTTGTACAATTTCACCAATTTTTATAAAATGGAAAAAAACATAATCGTTATTGCCATGAATTTAAATTTTATTAAATTTTACAAAACTAAAAAAATTTCCAGAATTTCATTCATTTCAATAGCGGAGTCGAGCTCATAGATTTCTATAAAAATTTATGGAATTTTAACAATTTTCTGAAATTTTATAAAATTCGACAGATTTTTATTGGACTTGATATATTTTCTGCAAAAATATGGTAAGCAGTTTGATATTATTTCATAAAATTTCATAAATCTTGATAAAACGTTTATACAATTTTATGAAACATTATGAACTTTTAGAAAATGTTAGAATTTTATAAAATTTTAAAAAATTTTTATCTTAGGACTGGATCTACATTTTACGAAATTTTATGATATAGAATGAATATTTATAAAATTTTATCGAACTTTATAAAGTTTTATAGAATTTTATTAATTTCATGTCGTGAAATTCTATAAAATTGTATAAAATATTACAGAATTTTATACAATTACCTTAAACTGGAAAAAATCGTCGATTTTCATAGCGGGATATTAAAAAAATTATATACAATAATTCACAAAATACCGCGCCCTCATGAACTTTCGAGCGAATAAGAATTCGATTGAAAATACAATAACGATAGCCAAAATATCATCAAACTTTACTCCTAACAAAAACTTTGTGAATAGGAAAAAAAAAGTATAAAAAATCTCAGTTATTAAAATTTTCATTTCAACGATTTGATACTTTTATTGTAATTTCTGATACAACATATTTATTTTGAGTTTTCAATATCAGATTCACGAATCCAGGGCGGCAATTTACCTTCGATTTTCCACTCAAACCAATAATACTCCAACGTTTTCATGGTTCTACATTTAATTTGAATAGGTTCAGCGGCTTTTGTCCAAACATCGATCTTACAATAATGTCTTCGTTGCCGTTTGCCATTATCACATGACTCACTATATTGTCCTCTAGGACAATAAGTCATCCGATGTTCAGAAAATATTTTATACCGTCTCTCATCACGCGTGAGTCTTAATTCTATACTATATATTTTTTCAACCACATATTCCATGGAAGTGTGTTCGTATGCTCTATATTTTTTAAAACCTTCTGTAGCAAAATATTGAGCTTCTTGATTATCATTAGGAAGGCGAATATCATATAGAAAACTTTCTGTTAATGTAGCGATAATTAACACTGGAAATATTGAACACACGAACAATAAATTATATTTATTACACATTTTGGTCAAAAATTAATTTTTTACTCTTGTGCTTCAGTAATTAATTGGAACTGAATTACCTTAAGTATCCACTGTACACAGATATTTGTAGCAATGAACATTACTTGGGAATTCCCATTTTTCATAATAAGTGATATACGACTAGCTTATCGATAAGATAAAAACATACGTCGCTTCAATTACACCAGTATTTTTAAAATCATGCTAATTATTAGTTTACAACTTAAAAAAAATTTTACTGTCGTCAAACCATAACTGTGATGGGGTATGATGTAATATGTATTATATGCGATAGGCAATATCTTTGAAAAGTTTTATTTAAAATAAAATTTTGATTTTTTATTTCTCGAAAATTGAACTTTCATAGCAGGGTTTGCAAAAAATAACGTATTCTACGGGTGGACTTGAATGCGATCATGACAATCATAAACACGTCATTTACTTGAAGGTTATCCCGACTAGAAATTTTGGTGAGGCTTGCCGAAAAATCAGTTTGTCATAAACTAGGCTTGCCTAACTAAGACAAGCCTAATTCGTATCTTATCAGATCTTCATGAGGTAAAACGAACATTGGCATGTCGAAAAAATTCCAGATTCGATTGTGATCACCAAACTCTGTGGATTGCTGAAGTATGGCATATTATTGGAATTCCTGACTGGTAGGTAGCAACGATAACTATACTATATGTATCCCGACTGGAATTCCAGTGCGGCATGCCGAAATACCGATTTGGGACAAATGAGGCTTTCCGAAATACGGCAAGCCTAATTTGAACCTTGTCTGGTCTTTATGAGGAAAGTCGAAACTCGATATACCAACGCTTTTCCAAACATGGTTGTTATTAGGAAGTTTCGGTTGAGCGTAAGTTCAGTGTATCTTTGGAATTCCTGACTAAAACGCAATGAGGATGACCAAAGGCTTGCCAAAGCTAGGTATGTCAAATTTGGCTATTATTAGGAAAGTCTTCGTCATTGCCTAAATTAGGTATATCTTTGGAATTCCTGGCTGGTACCGAATAATATGTAAATAGCATAAATCAACTTCGGAGCCACAATCGGTAAAGTAGCGTAGTTATTAACAGTCAGACGGTTTTTCAAGAGTCTTCTATAGAGATCTTCGATACCATATGGGCGTTCACGCCCATACTGGCATAGTGATATCCGCAAAATATTTCTCACCGTGTACGGCTCGTAGCGACCACCACACTCGTCCTCATGTCAATGCATCATAAGCCTAACGCTTATTTCGCGACAATATGATTTTCAAATTATTCGCTCCTTAGTTCACATGTAGCATAAACTACTATTGCTGCAAGTAAGAGTTTTATTCATAGGGATTCTGATTCGTTTGAGCTATAACTCTGTAGTTTTGTATCCAACCCCGAGAAAAAATTATCATATCTAACTATGTATAATTGGAAGTGGCCATATACACTCATGCCAAAAATTGAAGGAACAAAAATTTTTTTTTAATTTTTTAGTGATTTTTGTCTCGCGATATTTTTCATGTTTACGCAAAAGTCGTACCTCTAAAAAAATATTTATCAAAATGCACAGAAACTAGAGATTTCAAGCTATAAAATGCTTTTTTTAAAATCTCGATACGATTATTTTTCACAAAGTTACAGCCTTGCAAAAATCACTAAAAAATTTAAAAAAATTTTTTGTTTTTTTAATTTTTGGCATGAGTGTATGATTAGATCCGAATTTCTGTATGGTAATATATGGTAATATATGAATATATTGAATCATGTCTAAGGATATATAATCGTATCTAATTATAATCACTTATCCAAAAAATCAAAGGAACAAATAATTTTTATAAATTTCTTAGTGATTTTTGGAAGGCCGCATTTTCGTGAAAAATGGTCGTATAACTTAAGCAAATTTTCTATAAGTCTCGTTTTCGATTTAGAATGAAAAAAAAAATTTTTTTCATCCTTAAAATTTATTTAAAAAACGTACAAAAAATTACTTTGTATGGTTTTTTAGTCAATCAACCGCTACTCTATAAATATTGATAGAGAGGTTAATGTTTCCAAGTGGTTTTACAGCTAAATATAATCCTAAAAGTTCTGAAAATTTTCAAATCGATCCATTGAACCATTTTTCCGGACCGATTGATCAAAGTTTTGCAAAACAATTGAATCTTTTATTTGTGAAACTTTGAGCAATTACCTCGGAAAAACGGTTCGATGGATCAATACGAAAATTAACAGGGTTATTAAGGGTAATATTTGGAGGTTAGTGAGAGTATTGTTACGTATAGTGCTGACAGCAATACGGATCGTGGATGGGACTAGAATGGATTGCGACGGTAGCTCTCCATATCGCACCTTCTACGATACTCAAATCACTTTCCAGTAGATCGTGCCAATCACAATATTTTATTCTTCGTGTAGGGAACTTATTAAAGTATTCAAAGCCGCCTTCCGATTTACCATGCGATCATTGGTAATTAATTAATTAATGTAACGGGGCTGTTAGACCCACCTCCGTTTGACGGGAGGCCAATACCTCGCCTTTTTGGGCATACTCGCGTTGCGTGGTCCCTATTTATATAATCAACTATAGATTATAAAAGCAAAATATGAGCATAAGCTCACATTAGCAGACCCCTTTAGAGATGCAGTGCATGTGGGTGCTTCACCAGCAGCCCCCACGAAGCCTACACCAACTGGACCCTTAAGCACTCCTCCCATCTCAGGAAATAGAGAGACTCTAGTCAGAGTGGGGCTTGGATGGTCCACCCGTGGTACCAGTATCCTGAACTGGTAGGCAGGCTACTACGACTAAGTGGTGGGTAGCAACGTCATCCCAAGCCTTCTAGCTGTCTCCACTTTATGAGCACTTGATATATGGACGACAACTAAAAGTTGTCTTCCTAGGCAATATCAAGTGCTTTTACTACCACCCACTGATGGTGTTATGTAAGGGTATTAATGAGCCTCTGTCCACCTGGTTACTGACCAACCAGCATGGGCTGGCCTGACCCTCGCAGCGGTAGCACTTAGCTTCGTAATGGTTTGTGCGCACGAATGCGCGCTACCAGAAGTACTAGTCCCAGAACCCACTAAGAGGGGGCTACATACTTGGAAAGGGTGCCCCTAGGGGGCGCGAGTGACCCTTTCTGGGGCGATAATTGGTAATTAATTAATTAATTAATGTAACGGGACCTAAGTCCACCTCCTCCACGGAAGCCGATACCTCGCCCTTTTGGGCATACTCGCGTTGTGTGTGGTTCCTATTTTTATAATCAACTCCACCATATATTATAAAAGCGAAATATGAACATAAGCCCACATTAGCTTACCCATTAGGCATGCATTGCATGTGGGTGCCTCATCGACAACCAGCACGAGACCGACCTCATTTGGACCCAAACACTCCTCCCATCTCAGGAAATAGAGAGACTCTGGTCGAAGTGGGGCTTGGAATGGATCCCCCATGGTACCAGACTTCAGCTCTGGTGAACTGCTTGCTTAGGATTAGTGGTGGGGTGCGCAAGTTCGTCCCCAACCCATAAGGGCTACCTCCACTTAGGAATATAATCACCAAGATTTCGAACATGCCATTATACAAACTTGCCCTCATCCATCACTTAGTGATCTCTTCTCTACGAGTTTTTTGTGGACGCCATGATGTTTTAAGGCACAAAATGGCGGAGGTAGGTCCCGTCGCCAGAAGCGATAATTGGTAGCTGAGATATCAATGATTAAAGTCAAAAGGATCCTTAATTAATTAAAGCTGCATAAAATCTCTAACTGACCTATGAATTGATTTAGCTGAATAAAAATTTCTAAGGCCCGTGGACTCTGAAAGAAGCAAAAGATTCTGAAAATTTTTATCTAGCGGTATTTATCATGATTGCGCAAGTTAATTTTCCGTATCTTTCTAAAAATTACAAATAATTTTAATAAACCACTATAGTGTAAAGAAGTTCGGAAATCCCGGCGGTGAGTCGGCAGAATTCCTAAGAAGTTCATATTTGTGTCAAAGTAGGACTTCCGGATGGAAACTATATTTTATCGCAACATATGTTGAGAATTTCAGTCTAAAGAAAGGAATATCATCAGAACTTCTATAATTGCAAAAAGATGTCCTGAAAAAAATAATGTGAAATTTCCCAGATAAAAGAAAAGATTTTATTACAAAACGGATTTCTCCCCGACTAGAAATTTCAGTCCGTTTTTTATTAGCTCCGGATTAGGCATGTCGAATTCCGAGTTCGCGCCAAATGAGGCAGCTGCATAAGGCTCGCATCACGAAAATAACAAAATTGGTCTTACGGCAAGCCTAACTGAAATTTCTAGTCGGGGCACATGGTTCCGTATACGGACCGCTATAGCGTAGCGGTATTATATCGTTGGTCTCTCGCGCATCTAGTGTGTTAGCCTAACACTGTTAGGTTCAAATCCTCCGTAGGGTAGTATCGAAAATCCAATTCTCAGAGAGAAGCCCGGGTCAAAAAATTAGATCTGTTTTAAAATAAATGATAAATTTAAATATTTTTTCTTTAATTCAAGTGTATAAGTCGTATTTATTTTATATAGAAATTTAATCTGTTTTTGTCCGTACTATTCCTTATCCAGGCCAATATCAGACTTAATTTCGTATGATATTTAGTCTGTTTTAAATCGGGTTTAGACTAAAAACAGACCTTTTTATTATAATTATTGGTCTGTGTTCAATTGTTTTTAAGGACAAATACAGGAATTTTTATAAATATAAATAATAATAATAATAATAATAATCGAAATTTATTCATTGGTTTTAATTTTCTTGGTATTTAAAACATGCTAATGCGCTTCCATAATAAGATGTCACACAGAGAAAAATGTTGGCTCGAAACCTACCAATTTTTACAATGCTGTCGACTAAACTTGAAACAGGAAGTAAAGCATCCGAAAAATTATCGTGCTCTTACAAAAAATGATTATACTGTATCACATTACTTATTACGCGCGAGAAACTTATCGATAAGCTTCAATATCAATTACTTTCATTCATTATAATAATTTTGATGCGGCATAATAATTTTTTACAAGAGCATATAGTAATTTTTTGGATACTTTACTTTCTGTTTCAAGTTTGGTCGACAGCATAATAAAAATTGGTAGATTTTGAGCCAACATTTTTCTCCGTAGCACAAGAATTTTGATGTTTTTTTCTGCCAAAATATTTTCAATTTTATCCAGTAAATAAGAAAAAATTCTTGACATTTTAAGAGTTGTTTTATCACTTTTATTCAATGATATAAATATTTAATGAAGACAACTAAAAAATTAAGCTGTCAAATTTTCATTAACTGCCGACATTTTTAAACAAAAGATAGTAAATAAATAGTAAATAAAACATTATCAATTCTGCAACTTAATATTTTTTCATAAATATTGCCTATAAATAAAAATTTTATAAGTCCATGATTTAATCTAGTTTTGTCCTTGTAAATTTTCAGAACTGAAATTTTTTGAAGTTCACGAATTAATCTAATTTAGTCTACTCGTAACGCAATTGTTTTTTAAAGCAGCAGGTCGAAAACAGCTTAAAGTTTTCATAAAAGATCAAAAACAGATCACATAGTCCAATTAGACTAAAATCAGGTCAAATTTTTCAGTCTGGGTAGATCAAAAACAGATTAAAATTTTTATATAAGTTCAATAACAGACCAAGTAGTCCAAATGCAGTCCAGTTAGACTAAAATCAGATCAAATTTTTCGACCCGGGAGGGCTAGACCATGTAGGTATGATATTAATATGTTAATGCAATACAAATGTAATTACCCTTGTACTTCACTTGAATTGAGAATTAATAAAAAAATAAATTAATTTTTTGAATTTACCATCATTAAACTAATTGCAGGCGCTCAACTAATATAACAGCTGAAACTATGAATTCTTAATAGTGGTTACTATATTTATATTGTGATGATAATTATATCGAATTAGGTTTGCTAACTATAGAAGTATGGTTGTCATAACAATTTTCTTCTGAACATGCTGAATAAGACACTATTAAATTTCCTTCTAAATAATCACCTTGACTATTTTTTTCTGTTATTGTTAACTAATATCATATCAGTTAACGAAACTGCAGTTAAGAGTTGAGGTCCTATTCAACTATAATTTTTATAGTTCAGAAAACTATTTTTTTCTCTCAGAGTGGACGAAGGGTTAATACTAAAAAAAATATTTTAGCGGGTAATCGCTGGAACTTTTACATTCTTATTTCTCTCTTTCGTTATTTGTTATTGTATATACACAACATGTAAAAATCGTTTATTATTTTATTTTGTTTTTCAAAGCTTGAGACATATAAGTATAATCGTTATTTGATATACTATCTATTTTTAATTAACATCATTGCCACGTATCTGTAATTACAAGTACATTAAATTATGTCACTTAGCTTATCTTGAAAATAAAGTAATTAGTTTTGTGATAAAATACATGTAAGTTATTATTTTCACAGAATAAAATAATAAAATTTGGAAAATCCAAAAGTGCACGACTCATAATGCTCATTTATTATGAAATAATAAAATAATAATAAAAAAATGGCGGAAAACACGAATAAATTAAAAATATATACAATTTGTAATGTTTTTTTTTAAACTTCCCGCTAAGAAAATTGCAAATTTTAAAAAAAAGGGAAGTTATTGGTTTCGTTCCGATTTTCGGAAATCGAGTTTTCATCAGATGTCAACGTTTTAAGGTCCTCGGAAGCTATTCTGACTATTCCCAGATGGACGTCCGTGTGTATGTGTGTGTGTGTGTGATCTTTTTTTGTCCGATGATATCTTTGGAACGAATCAACCGATTTGAACGTACTTGGTGGCAATCGAAAGAGCTCACCAAAGCTTAGAGTTGAATAGATTTTGGGGTAGATCGGTCATGTAGTTTACAAGTTATACGAAGAATAGAAATTGAAAATTTTTTTTGTTTTTGGTTTTTTGCATATAACTCATAAACCACTTGCTCGATTTACCTCAAAATATAATCAGTTCTAAATCTTGGTAAGCCTTTTCGATTGCTACCAATAACCTTCAAATCGATTGATTCGTTCCAAAGATATCGTCGGACAAAAATTATATATTTTCAGTAAAATCTGTGTTTTATTGGTACTAATATATTCCGTGTACACTGTAAAAAATCCGGAGTGAATCCGGAGTGAATTCGGATTGAAATTAAACCCGAATTCACTCCGCATTCACTCCGCCACTCGGAGTTCCGGAGTTTTTAAAAAAATCACTCCGCATGCGGAGTGAATTGGGAGTTTTTTTTTAGCGGAGTGATTGCGGAGTGACGCGGATTTTATTTCACTCTCAATTCACTCCGGTCCGGAGTTTTAATACTTAAATAAATTTATATTAATTTATATTAAACTGCTAAACAATGTGTGTGTGTGCATGTGTGTGTTTGAGAGTGTGCAGGTGTTTGTGTTTGTGTGTGCGAATGTGTGCTTGTGTGTGTTCGGATGTGTGCAAATATCTGCGTGTGAGTCCGCGTGTGTGCAAATGTGTGCATGAGTGCAAATGTGTGCGTGTGTACGTGTGTGCACATGTGGGCGTGTGTGCAAATGTGTGCATGTGTGTGCGTGTGTGTGCAAATGTGTGCATGCGTGCAAATGTGTGTGTGTGTGTGTGTGTGTGTGTGTGCAAATGTGTGCGGGCGTGTGTGTGCGAGTGCGCGTGTGTGCGAGTGCGCGTGTGTGTCTGAATATGTGTGCGCGTATCAGCTGATCAATTATGTAATACGCGAGTTTTTACTTCGATTTCATTGAGTGGAGTTATTTTTTATTAATAATATTTACAAAACTCCGCTCCGGAGTGAATCTCACTCCGGAGGGATTAAATTAATAAAAAATTATCTACTCCGCGAAAACTCCCCTGCGGAGTGAATTTCACTCCGAGGGGAGTGAATAATTAAAAATTCATTCACTCCGCATTCACTCCGGATTTAATCCGCATTCACTCCGCGAATTTTTTACAGTGTATATATATATATATATATACAGTGTATATATATATATATATATATCCTTTATTAATTTTAATTTGTGTTTTATACATTTTATTTAATGCGTGTAGATTTTTTTTATAGATAGAATAAATAATAAAAAGGGGGATGTGAAAAAGAGTGTGTAGGTATCATGAGTCAAGTGTGCGTGGTCGCGAGAGATTAGCCGCAAAGTTATATTGGGATTACACATGTAAACCATTAAGTTAAATCATTTTACGCTTTTTTTATTGTCGTTTTTTTAAATTAATGAGAGTGACAATTTAAAGAGTGGTTTTTCGTTGGACACGATTCAGAAAAAAAAGTTTTTATTACACTGTAAAAAATCACCGGGGTAAGTCCAAGCGGTGTAGGTGTTAAAATCGGGGGTGTTAAATTTCAACACCGAGAGCGGTGTGAAAATAACGCCGCCGCAGGTGTAAATATTCAGTACCGGCGCAGTTTACCCCGCTTTGACACTGGTTTAATACCGGTATTTTAACACCGCCGAATCACGCCTCCTACACTGGTGTAATTTCATTTTAACACCGGGCGGTGTTAAAATGTCCATTTTTAACACCGCTCTTTTTACTTCTTTATTGGAGCGTGAAAATACTAGACCATTAGTATTTTCTAATCATGGTCATTAGTATTTTTCCGTAAAGGTTATATTAGACTTCTCGGTCACACCGTTTCGATTATAAATTTTTCACGTAAAAAATACCGTAAAATTTTCTGTGTTTTTTCAAACTTAATTCAGATATTCTTTGAAAAAAGGCAAATCGTACAAAATTACTAATCGATCAGTCAATCATTAGATGGGCAATCCGGATACACGCTTTTTAAAAATCGATGGCGAGACGTCCCGAGTCGAAAAATTTGATCTGATTTTAGTCAGATTGGACTATTTGATCTGATTTTGATTTTTTATGAAAATTTTAAGCTGTTTTCGACCTGCTACTTTAAAAAACAAACGCGTTACGAGCAGACTAAATTAGATTAATTCGTGAACTTTAAAAAATTTTAGTTCTGAAAATTTGCAAGGACAAAACTAGATTAAATCATGGACTTATAAAATTTTTATTTATGGGCAATATTTATGAAAAAATATTAAGTTGCAGAATTGATTATGTTTTATTTACTAGTTATTTACTATCTTTTGTTTAAAAATGTCGGCAGTTAATGAAAATTTGACAGCTTAGTTTTTTAGTTGTCTTCATTGAATATTTATACCATTGAATAAAAGTGCTAAAACAACTTTTAAAGTGTCAAGAATTTTCTCTTATTTACTGGATAAAATTGAAAATATTTTGGCATAAGAAAACATCAAAATTCTTGTGCTATGGAGAAAAATGTTGGCTCGAAATCTACCAATTTTTATTATGCTGTCGACCAAACTTGAAACAGAAAGTAAAGTATCCAAAAAATTACTATACTCTTATAATAAATTATTATGCTGTATCAAAATTATCATAATGTATGGAAGTAATTAATATTGAAGCTCATTGATAAGTTTCTCGCGCGTAATAAGTAATGTGATACAGTATAATCATTTTTTGTAAGAGCACGATAATTTTTTGGATGCTTTACTCCCTGTTTCAAGTTTAGTCGACAGCATTGTAAAAATTGGTAGGTTTCGAGCCAACATTTTCTCTGTGTGACATCTTATTATGGAAGCGCATTAGCATGTTTTAAATACCAAGAAAATTAAAATAAATTAATAAATCTAGATTATTATTATTATTATTATTATTTATATTTATAAAAAGTCCTGTATTTGTCCTTAAAAACAATTGAACACAGGCCAATAATTATAATAAAAAAGTCTGTTTTTAGTCTAAACGCGATTTAAAACAGACTAAATATTATACGAAAATAAGTCTGATATTGGCCTGGATAAGGAATAGTACGGGCAAGAACAGATTAAATTCTTATATAAAATAAATACGATTTATAAACTTGAATTAAAGGAAAAATATTTGAATTTATCATTTATTTTAAAACAGATCAACTTTTTTGACCCGGGGTAATTACTCCATTAATAACGCAATTTATTCTTGAAGTTGGTTATGTGACCAAAAGAGAATAAATAAACCTTCTTCATAAGCTCTGTCGTCAATACTTATTATTTTGTATCATGAATTCGTACATTGTATAGTTGTAGTAAAGAGTGGTTGTGATATTGCTTAGGTCAGACATAATATGAGTCCAAGACATAGCGTTAATTTAGCGAATCTCTCAGCGTCGTCGAAATATCTTTGGCGCTCTCATCGTAGCTCACCGGCTGAGAATTAACGGTTTTAGTTGTGCCGACACACAAGTTGTCCCAAGTCTTCTCAACGAGTGAACAGCCTGGATGAGTGGGTGTGTGGGTATCAAAAGGTGTAGGGTGAAGTTGTGAGTAAGAAGAGTAAGAGTAAAGAGCAAAAGGGATGAAGAGTGAGTACGAAGAAGCTCGCGCGCACAACCCATGAATTACGACTGAAGCATCCGGGGATATCAACACAACCGCCGTACCTCGTTGTTGTTATTATTATTATTATTATTATTATTATTGTTATTATTATCATTATTATTATTACTATATATATTTTGCGCAACATCCCGATTTTATGGGCAACACAGTCACAAGACTTCCGTTCTACAGGCGTTACTTTTTATTTATTTATTTATTTTTTAAAAGAAGAAAAATAATTTGAAAACTGTACAGGATAAAATTATTTTTACTGATTAGTTTTTTATTATTAATTTAATTGTTTAAAGTCAATAATTTTTTTTTTAATTAACGAGGATGGTATTTGGTTCTTTGAACTTGTCTGTTATTTGAAATGAATTCTGCTTTTTGAATTCAAAGAAATTGAAATTTTACGCTAACAAATTTAGTTCTTAAAGCGGAAGTTGAGGCGTTGTTTAAATAACTATAGTTTCACAAAGTATAGATTTTTTTTACACAAAAGATTCGAATTCGACTCAAAGTTATAAATATTTGGACTTCATTAATAAATTCTATAAAAATAAAAACATAATTCTTAGAATAATCATAACATCATCAACTTAAACAAATTTAAATTGATTCAGTTTGTGTTTGTGATTTTCTAAAGTAATTTAGTTATTTAACTCGATAATTTTTTCTTTCCCATTGAAACCCGCATGGAAAAGTCATATATTGTTAAAAGTATATAAAAAAATATATGGTGAATATGTGATAAATATATAGCGGCCAAAATATCTATATTGAAAAATATATGTTTTTTACATATATTGGATTATATATTTATAATAATATATTTACTTGGATATAATGTTTTGTATTTTTCTATATATATTATCTCATATAATGCTCAATATATTTTTATCATATATGGATAGTATATATATAATTTATAAGTATAATATAATAAACTTGATATATATATCCATATATTTTGACTCCTATAATTAGTGGTATATGGTCTCTATATAATTGATTATATATGAAAGAATTTATATGATTAAATATATGGTTCGCGGTATATTGGAATTATATTTTTCCAGTATATTAAAATTTATATCTTTCGCAATATATTGAAATTTTATTTTTTCAATATACTTTTTCAATTTCTACACAATTCCACATAAAAAAGTCAAATTTATTATTTTTTCTCCTTCTTTTCATTGACCTTATAATTACTGGCAATAACCTAAGAAAAGTAAAAAAAGTGCCATATATTTTACAATATATTGGAAACCATATATTTTGCAATATATTAGAAAACATATATAAAAAATATAAAAAATACTATATATTAATTAATATACTACTTTCAATATAATATATCAATATAAAAAAGATATATTAAAATATATATGTAAAACATACATAAAAAGTCATAGATTGATAAATACATTGATAATATATTCTAGCAATATATTGTTTTTCAATATATTATCATATATTAATACGGAAAAAATATAAATATTATTTTATGTATTGTACAATATATCACATTATAATATTCATATATTCTATCATATATGTTTTCACATATAAAGTTTTTGCATGCGGGAACTCATATAACGTTGAAATAATTAAATTACTCCGTTGATTCAAATACTGACGAGTTGACTCAACTCTTCATAATGTTGAATGAACCACTGGTAATTTGGTGAATGATTATCAATAGGTTCGAATCGAAGACAGCTTAGTTTTTACAACGACATGGGTCGTTGATAACCGCAATTCCAAAAATGGCAATTCTTTCAAATAACTGCTTGTTTAATTCGCCGTATCTAGATTCCTACCGGCGTCCAGCCAATGGCGGCATCGCTTTTTTTTCGCAATTTAATATTATTTTAAAAATAATTACTAATAAAGCAACCCTGATAAGGATTTGATGAGGATATCCTAGTAAGGACCTGATGAGGTACTCCTTATAAGGATTCAATGAGGAAATCCTGGTAAGGACATGATAAGGCAATCCTGATAAGGACCTCATGGATCTTAAGCGTTATATCCATATCAGTTCCTCGTCAGGATAACCTGATCTGAACCTTATTTGAAATAAGGTTAACCTGATAAGGACCTCGTCAGGTCCTTATGAAAAATTCTAGTCGGGAAGTCTATGATTTTTCGAAGAAATTTCTCTCCTACAACTCTTGATAGTTGCTTACAACGAGATTGGACTCATTATCCGCATATATAGGGGAGGGGGGGGGGGCAAAAGGGGGTACCTAAGGAAATACTAAGTCTTCGAGGACTAAAATACGCTAAATCTTTTTGTTTTTAGTGATATTCGAGGTAAATAGACAAAATTTTTAGCTGCCGTTAAAAAATAAAATTTTTATTTTTGGCGGGCAAAACGGGGTACCCTCAAAAAAAGTTGAAAAAAAAAAATTTCTGAAAATTGATCAAATTTTATTACTTGAATCTTTTATATGTAATATACATAAAGAAAAATTACATTTCTCATCATTGGTGGACACGAAGGCAAAAAAAAAATTTTTTGTGGGGCAGAGAGGCTTCCCTCCAAAAAATGATATTTTTTTTTTTTTTTTTTTTTTTTAAATTGTTTTCATTATTAAGAATGTATTTCTTTCTCTTGACAACTATTTTTGGTTTTATAATACTCAAGAAAATTTTTTTTTAAGTGTAATAAATCGTTTCCCTTCGATTAGCTTAATTACTAATTGCTATTTAATAAAAAAAAACAATTCTGTATTTCTTATTTGACATTATTTTGAACCCAAAAAACGTGTTTTTTTATTTTTTAGATTGCAGATTATTTTGCATTATTTAAAATATTTTATCAATAAAACAATAAAATATTATTTTCGAATATCTTTAGTGGCCAAATTTGCCCCAGCTATAACAAATCAGCCGAAAAACGGATTAATGTATTATATTTTATTTAATTTGACGATAAAAATATAAAAGAATCATATTTTCAAAATTTTCGGCTGGTCCATTTTACCCTAGGTGTTATGGGTAAGGCTAAAAATGCGGAATTATATCAAATTTTTTTTAATTTAACGATAAAAATTTGAAAGAATCATTTTTTCAGGATTTTCAGCTGGTCCATTCTGCCCCAGGTGTCAAGCGTAGGGCTAAAAGTGCGCAAATATATCGGATTTATACTAATTAGACGAAAAAAAAAAATTTTTTTTTTTCATAAAATTTTGAGGGTACCCCGTTTTGCCCCCCCCCCCCCTTCCCCTATGTATTATAAAAATTAATTAAAAAATGCCACTATCGATTTCAAATAATTTTATTTATTTTACAAAAATAAACAACGAATAAATAAAAAAATAGTTTTCCATATTCGCAAATGGAGATTGACAACGTGATTTTTCTTCGTGTCCTTGTTATTATATTTTCATGCTCATTTTTTTCACTTTACCAATAATAAATCCTCTCTCGATATATTGTGTGCGTTACACACAATATACTGACATATCGTTCATTAAACACCGCCGCGAATGCGGTCTCAAATGTCCGTAGTCCGTGAGTTTAATAAATGCAAGAAAAACGAGTAAAGAGAAGTAAAGAGAAGAGTTTTTGTTTCCCGTTGGTAAAAATAAAAAGCAAATAAATAAATAAAAAAGATAAAAAATTGAGGGTTAGAGTTAACGAGTGGAATGAAGAGGATGTGAGCGAAATATATTCGAAGGGTGTAGTGGACTCTGTAGCAGTCAACACCAAGTATTATAAAATACTGTTTGATCGTGTTTGCGCGTGTCTTGTCTTTTTTTATCCTATTTTTGCTTTACTTTCTTTTTGTGTAATGGGTTTCTGTTCTCTTTTGTTTCATTTTTTTTTATGTGCGCGCGTGACAACGCGAGTCTATCGTAAATTTTTTTCCATCCCCTTGTATATTGTATGTCCACTACCAACTACCATCACTACTACAAGACCTGGCATTTACGCAGTGCATACGGTGCATTATCGAATTTGTCGTGGTTATTTTTATGATCCCACAGTCCTGTTATTTATTAGTCTTTGTTGCTGTTTTGATACTGCGATAGATGGGATTTAATAAATAAATTTTTTTTTTTTTAGTAATTTTATTTAATAAATCCTATTTTTTATTCTGTTAAATATATCAATTTATTTATATAAAAAAATAAATCATTTTAAATTTTATCAAAAAATCTTAAGTATAATAAATTTGATATATAGAGAACGAAGGGGGGGGGGGGTGCTGCCAAAATTTTATAAAAAATTTGAAAACCGGCTGACCCTTTAGGCCAGCCCGGAAACTTCCCGTTGTTTTCAAGAAGCTCGAAAACAATTTTCGTCCAAATACGTATTCGTGCTCGACGAGCTGGGCAATGTCTTTTTATATATTCGTATTTTTGAGCTCTTTGAGCTTCAATAAGCAGTTTTTTAAGTTTTCTTCACTACTTTACTTAATGAAATCAATGAATTGGGACAAAAATTAATGAATGCAATTTAAATAGAAAATTCAATGAGTTTTGAATCAGATCAGAGCGTTAATGTATTAACCCAGATAGCAAAATGACATCTTGATGAATTCTGAATGAATTCCTATTTATGATTCGGACGTCTCATCAACATCTTAAAGAAGTCTTTAAGAAGTTCTCAAGATGTCGAATCAGCCACCTGGCGAACTCAGTAAGACGTCTTTAAAAAGAGTTCTTTTTTCTGATTTCGCAAATAAGACTTCAGTATGAATATACCATGACGTCTTTAAGGAGCTCCTAACTTTGACTTCATAAAGAAGTTTAAAAAAGAATACATTTAGTCGTCACAAAACTGACGTCTTATTTATGGAGTATTCAAGAACTCTCAATTAAGAGTTCTTAAAAATGACACCTTTAAGATGTCATTTTAAGACTTCTTGAGGACGCCTTCAAAAAGAGGTCGTAAAGCTGTCATCGACTTGAATGCTGTCTGGGAAATATCCAAGAAAAGTATAAAAACGAGTGATTTTACTCATATTTTTTCGATAATATTACTTAAACTAACGAATCAATTGCAATAAAATCTGTAGTGATCGAAAGGGACTCAGTGATGGGCATACTTAAGTACATTTGTATTTTAAGTACTAATTAAGTAATAAATACTTTGATATATATTATAATTTTTTTTTTGTAGAGTAAAAATATGCAAGTAATTAATAATTCAAACAAGTGTTAAATACTACATACCAAAGTACTTAGTATTTTATTTATTATCTAATTACAAATACTTTTAATTTTTCCTAGTACTCAATACAGTAGTATTTAGTATTTGATTTTTCAACTCAATAAGAATACTTTTGTATTAGAACGGTTCAAATACTAAGTACATTTGTACTGAGATTAAAAGTTGTATTTAAGTACTAGATCATTGGTATTTCTGACAAAAAATAATTAAAAACTCCGAGAGTATTTTTTAGATTGACTATAGAAGTTAAACCAATAATAAATTAAAACGATTCAACTTTTTAACTCTAAAAGAACTTTTTATTTAAAATTTCATGTCAATAAAAAAAGTTTTTATTTTTTTAAGAACCCGTAAAGAAATGATGTTATAAAATTTCATATAATCATTTTTGCACGGGTATATAAAAATGATTGATTAGATTACTGCTTGAAGCTGAAACATAAACTGTACGCAAGTGCACTTATTTGAACTAAACAGTATAAATTTGACAATAATATATTAATATCATCTAATGAATAAATTTGAATATTAAAATCTTAGGAGTGCAATAATATATTCAAAAATTATAATTTTAAGTCTCAATCGTCGTATGTAAAGTTCTGGTAGTGATAGAATAAGTATTAAAATTTCTTTTTTTTTAAATAGATACTGTGGGAATTATAGTACTTATTCAATTTTAAGTCCTAATTACAATTATACTTAGTGCTTATATCAAATTTAAGTAAAAAGTACAATAGTCTTTAGTACTTACTAAAACTTTCAAGTACCAAGTACAATCTATTTAGTATAGATAAATCTTCAAAAATACTAAGTTACAAACTATTTAGTACTTTTTCTGTTTCTGAGGATAAGTATTTTTTAGACATGTACCAGGAATTAATTTGGGTTTCAAGTCAAATTTCACTTAAATACTCAGTATTTACTAAATCCTATTTTGCCCATCCGTGGTAGAGTCAATTCAATTTTCGGTATATTTAATAAATTATATATTGAGTTATCCAGAGAAAGTACACGGAAAAAAAAGTATAGCTCCTCGAACGATCTAAAGTATAGTAACTCGTAGATCGTTACTACAACGATACGTATACTTATGGTAACAATACCGTATCGTTCCTGTAACTATCTATTAGATAGCAGTGAGTCCTATACGACTTTCCGTAGTCGTCACCTCACACGGCACCGTCTAACCTAACTAAACATCTATTTTCGCGCCAACTGTTTTGAATATTGTATAATTGTTGCTAGCAGACGTTTAATAAAAAAAATAGTGTAAAAAATAATTGTGATGTTGAAATATGGACCCGTGGGTAATTGAAAAATTAACAGAGTAGAATCTCCATAACTATGTTGATACATTTATTGATAAGTATTTTTTTGTATTTTGTAATCAAATATACATTCATAACCAAAAATCTAAATATTATATATAGTCGATGTTTTATAATTTAAATGTGATACGTAAATAAAAGAAAAATAATTAATAGAAAAATGAGAACTAAATCATTATTTAATTCAAAATAAAATTACTAATAAATAAACTCAAACAATTGAAAGATATATTTATATTTAAAATTTATTTAGACTATAACTAACAAATAAATCAGTATTATAAATTATTTTTTTTAATCAAAGTTATTTGTTTATTATTTATTTATGAATGATGAAGGTTTTTAAATGTCTCATATAATTTGCAACGTGCGTGACGTCAGATAGGGCTCAGAACGATACCGTCTAGGTCTCAGAGCTATCTAACGTATTGTTGTCAGAGCGATACAGTAGATCGTCGCAATAACAATCTAGTAGATAAGTAATGCGTATTGTTACTGTAACTATACGGTATACTTCTGAGAACTATATTTATTTGTCCTTATGAGGACACTTGTTATTTTTTAAATATTTAATCGTCGATATTTTTTGAACTAGTAGACCGATCTTGACGTTTGAGATGGCATTTGATGTAGTTATCTGAAAAAAACATGTTGGAAATAATTTTATTTTTGGAATATCTCTGAACGTACCGTACCGATTATGCTCAATTATGCTTAAAGATCTTTATATGCTTTGCAATTAACAAAATAATAACGATGCACGATAATAAATTATCGGCCTAGTATCTAAGTTAATTGACAATTTACTTGAGGTCGGATTCCTAGTACCTTTATTAATGACGGATTACTTATCGCCACGTCGGAGTCGGATTTGTGCAATAAGATTGCGGTCTATCGACGTCGCTTACGCGGACCGTAGAAATCGAGAAACACTAAGGCCCTGAGCCACGGTGATCAGGCTTTTTTTAAACTTCGTTTTGGCAATTGATGGGGAGTTTGGGATGACCATTCATTGGTGAAAAGTGACAACAGTTTGTCATTTATTCGTTAAACTTATTGCAGATATTTTCCCACTATTCTTAGGCGCATAATAGGTGGAAAAGCTGACGCTGCGTTTTCGCGCGCTTTTAAAAAGAATCCTATGGGTTCAAATGCATCCCACATTGATTTTTTTGATAGGGGAGGCTTATAACAGATTGTCTAGTACAAAACTCAAAAGTGAGGTCAAGTGGGAGAATTTTTTTGGACTCAGTAACTACCGGTTGAGGGGAAGAGGCTTATTACAGGTGGACTTATGACAGGTAGTTAATTGAATACACGGACACCTATCAGAAATTAGTCATAATAGTTTCCTATAGGACCTCAAAACTTGATTTTCGAAAATCGGACTGAAACCAACAGCTGACCTTTTTTTGATACTATTCAATTTCCAAAGTGAGAAATTAAAAAAAAAGTTCATAGTATAAAATAAATATTTTTATACCCTACTGTGCTTATTAATCTGAAAACTACAGTAAAGCTAATAAAATTTATAATACCATTTATATTAGCTTGTGACTTAATCCAGAGAATAGTTAAAATTAAACAAAAACATTTGAATGAAATTCATAGACAATTGTCGTCGGGAAGTTTGTATATTTTCCCGCGTGTGGGATTTTAGTGTATTAATTCGACAACGAATTGCAAATAAAAGCAACAACGTAGTCAGCAAGATCGTGTCTCTCACGCTTAGATATGACGACAAGAAGAAAAGAAGAGTGAGGTATGCAGAGACACTGGAAGAGAAAGAGAAAGAATGAGGGAATGGAAATTCTCTGAGCTAATTATTGTTTTAAGGATTACCGTTTATGTGTTTATTATGCGACTGTTTCCTCTCTCCCAGTTTCTATCTCCTCCCGGTTTTCTTGCTTCAACGTATAATATTTGTTACTCTGATGCTTAAATTCAGCTGGCTGTGTGGCCAGAGAGTTCCAAATCCACCTCAAGCCGGCCTAAGGTTATGAATAATTCCTTGCTCACTTACTCGCTTTTCATATCATATAAATACTGTCAACTATTTATGATTAAAAAAAAATTAATTAAAAAAAAATGTTTTCTTCAATTTTTTCTAATTAAATTTTAATTTTATTTATTTTTATAGACAATTATCTACACTTCAAACAGAAATTAAGAGATATAAAAAAAAATTGTAAATTTTTTAGCGATTTTCAACATGCTGTGACTCAGAGGAAAATAGTCGCACAGCAGAAGAAAAAAAGCAAATCGTAGCTTCAAGTTTCTAGTTTTTAGATCTGACCTTTAAAATTTTTTATCATGCACGGTTCCAGAGTAATCCTAAGAAAACCACCGCAAAAAAAAATTTTCCGAATTTTAGCTCGTCTTAAAAAATGTCTATGGGCTTCAATAAACTTTTTTTTAATAATCTAACCTTCTGACTCTTTTAGGCAATTTTATGTCCTTTAATATGTCGCCCTCAAAAAGTCTTTACGATGATTTGGCGCGGAATTATCATTGATCAACCCATGCAGGAGCTGCCAGAGTTGAACGACGGGGCCTTACTCGGCCCAGCACTGGGGAACCTAGCTTTGGCACACCTATATTGGCCCATGCTTAGCTCAAGATTGGGTACTCAGTCCTGGCCGTTACAATGATTACCCGGGCTTGGACCAAGACTGGATTCCCCTGTCTTGGCTATCCAATGGCAAGCCAGGCTTGGGCCAAGGTAGGATTACCCAAGTTTGGCTATACCTATGGTTTAATAAGTAGATCATATAAATGTATCAGTTCAACATTAGTAGGTTCGTCCAGTAGCTACCGTTTGGACCTAACAATCAGAAGAACGGCAGTTAACGTCCAGAGCCCAGCAGAATTTTCACTGAGTTTTTCCACATCATTTACCCCCTTAAATAGTTTAAACGTTAATGATCATGAACTCTACGAGGTCCTGGGCCAGGACTGGCAACGAAGTATGGGCCAGGTCTGGCACCAAGCATGGGCCAGGTCTAGCAACCAGGACTCGCCCTGTGTTATCATTCCAGACTTCTTCTAAGGCTGGGCCAAGGCCGGCTTACAAGCTTGGCCCAAAGTTCTATATACTTGGGCCAAGTCTGGGCCCGTCGCACTTTCCTCCCTGGTAAAGCAAAAAAGTCTATTTTGGCTTTGACAATCAATAACTCAGGACATATTGGTCGTACAAGGAATGGAAGTAGGGTTTTGAAAATTTTAAAACATCCTCTATAAGACACATTAAGGAACATTTGGAAATCTTGGTATAACTTCGGATATAACGTATAAACAAAGGAAACCGTCGGTTTTTTTAACCTTAAAGTGTCCTGAAAAAACCCTGAAAATTTCAAAGCGCTGCGATTTTTCTTTCTTAGTGTTCCGAAGCTTCAAATTTATCGTTTTTGCCTAAAATCGCATAATGAGCGATTATTCGGTTTTCAATCATTTCTTCAATGTCAAAAAGTTTTTTTTAGTGACAAGCTTTATTTCTTTAATCAAAAATTAATTTTAAATTTTTGCATTAATTTCATGGGGTTTTCTTTCATATGAGACGTTTGTACACAAAGCGTGGAACTGCGATAACATATTTATCACTTTTTTCGCGGTTTACTCGACATTTAATTAAATAGTCGACAAATAAAATTCGTTCGGGATCATGTATTTTTTTTATTTAGAGTTTTTACCCATCCAAGATAATTTATCTATGAAATTTAATAACATTTCATTTATTTACCCTACTATCACATAGGTTGCGCATTTAAAAGTGTAAGCTATTGTCCAACATGCTTTTTTAACCGCGCCTCCGTGTCAGTTCCCAATTATTCGTAAATTTCCAAATGATATTGAAAAGCCAAATTATTAGTGGATTTTCAAATTATTTAAAAAATCTGAGTGTTCTTCAATTATTGTGACAATTTTTTTATAATTTATCATAAGTAAGATAAAAATTTAATGTCCGAAGTTTGAACCTAATTTCGAATTTAATCGAATAATGCAAAAGTTTTAAAATAATTCGGAAACTTCCGAATAATTTGATTTTTTTTTAATTCTAATTATTCGATTCAAATTTCGGATTAAATGTTTCTTGTTCGATCGGATTCAAACATCTCGAGTATTTAACTCATTTTTATCGGCCTTAAAAAATATTTTGGACACAGAAAAAATTATAGTTGAGAGATTTTTATTTAAAAAAAAATTTTTTAGTTTATTTACGGGAAAAAATGATTAAGGAATTAGTTTATAATTACCTTTATTCGAGAGGTTCGTCAACATAAAGTTTTTATTGCTTCTTGTCTATTTTTTCAGGCCCAATAAATTATTAATCACTTAATAACAACCTGTTTTTCTAAGGTCTCAAATTTTAAGTAACGCGAAATTTGATCGTCTAATAATAATTAAAGACAATTAGGTAATAACGATTACAGGAAAAAGTGTGTAAGTCCTAAAGAGACCTGTGAGAATAGATTAGATATGATAATGGCTTAAGTGTCGCATGTGTTGTTGATGAGATAATTAGTATTCACACCAGTACGTTTTGGTAACTTGGAACTTTTGTTTAAAAGCCTCCGATCTCTTCAGACGTTATGCCGTTCGCTAATTTTATAACCGTCTAAATGACGTAATAACATATTATTACTTTGTAATTTAATTTCTTCTTTACGCCTGGTATTATTTAAAGAAAACAAAAAAATTATATTTTTATTTCTAATTGCTCAAACTTAAAAAAATAATATTTATATGAATGAGTAGATATAAACACATTTAAAGTATAAATGCAGAGTCGCGGTATGAAGATTTTATAGGATTAACCAAATGGCGGCAATAATGGCGATTATTAGGATTATGATATCAGAGGCGTGAAGTAGCTTCACTTGGTATGATGATGCCACTTACCAGTCGAGCTGAATATAACTACTGCATCGCTGGCAAGCATAGAACACTATCCAACCGAAATCCTTACTTCAGGACAGTGGATTATAGTCATTACGTTATTCTCCGCCTGACTCTTTACACTTTTCTTGTACTCCCATTAAAAAATTTAACAAAAATAAGTCGTAAAATATTAGTTGATACAATTCAACTACACTGAGAGAAAAAAAATCTATCTTTTCAAGAAAAAATCCTTGATTTAAGTATTTTAGTTACTTAAATAGTTCCAAGCAATTATTTTCTTCAATCAAGTAAAAAAATCATTTTATTTAAGTATTTAATTTACTTGCTTAACACAAAAAAAAAGTCTGTCTATCGATTGACCCTGTGGACCAGCACTAAAACTTCCCGCTATTTTCGGGCTCTTTGAGCTCGAAAATATTTTTGTATGCCGTTGTTTTCGAAAAAAACGTTTTTTACCATTTTTTTCTCTAACAATATCTCTCGAACGAATTGACCAATTGAGACGGTTAAGGTGGCAACCGACGCGTCCCATACGAAAAAAATATATGGGGCATTCCACGCCAAATCGACCACTTTTGACTAGGGTTTCACACGAGACGAAACGAGGCGAGAATTTCAAACTCTCGTCTCGATCTCGTGAATTGAAAAAAATCAGACACTCGTCTCGATCTCGGTCTCGTCTCGTTACAGCCTGTCTCGTATCGTCTCGTCAAATCTCGTTAATTGCTGTTATGTGCGGAAAAAAATAAAAAATGTCAAATTACAATATAATGTCACGTTTATAAAATGATTCATTTGGAGAGGAGAGGGTGGGGCAAGAAGGCCCCCCTGAAAATTTGATCAAAAAAAATTTTTTTTTTCTTCTTATTACTGTAACTCGATATATGTGCGCATTTTTAGCCCTACACATGTAACCTGGGGCAAAATGAACCAGCCGAAAATTCTGAAAAAATGATTTTTTCATATTTTTATCACCAAGTTATAAAAAATGTAATATACTTATCCATTTCTATGCTGATTCTATATACCTGGGGTGAATTTGGCCACTGAAGATATTCGAAAATAATAATCTCGGTCTCTTATTGGGATTTTCACTGCTAGCATCTACACTCAACGACATTTTTGCTTGAACTAAATTTGAAAATATTTTAAAGCTAATATTTGTGTAGTTGGTTGAAAAAAAAAAAAAAAAAAATTACTCTCACGAAAAGACTTATAGGTAGTAACAGCAAAAAAAAAAGACAAAATGTGGCGATATTTTCCAAAGGGTTTTCTGAGGACGATTGGAAGACAAGAGTGATGTGTAGAAAAAAAAGTAAGAAAAAATTTTTCTATGGTATGTCAATTTTTTTTTAAATTGACATGTTTTCATCACGTACTTTTTTGATTTTGAATGAATTCGAATAAATAATTATTTTCAACCTTAGAAAAATGTTAAGCCTACATCATATGATTTTTCTTTTCCGTATTATTCGAATTTATATAATTTATATATTAATATATATGTATACGTATTAGAATGGCAAAAAAAACCAACTATTTTTTTTTTTTTTTTTAAGTATCGTATATAAGATTTTGTTGTTTATCACATTTTAAGAACCATTTCCAAAAAATCAATCAGCCTGATAAAAAATTTTCAAGAAGTCGCTCGCGAAATTAGAAAATTCGAAAAATGATCAATATTGGGATATTTCTCTAAGATTTTTTTTCTTGTAGCATCGATAGTTTCTATCCTCAAAACCAATACTATACTAGAAGTTTCAGCTCGAAAAATAAATTTTTGAATGTTGCTTATGAATTTCGAATGTTGATTCATAATATGTAACTACTCCATTGGATTAATTTTTTGAGTTTTTTATAATTCAATTATTATCATTGCACCGAAATACAACGTCCTGTATTAAAAAAAAAGAAATATGTAAATAATATATACTTTCTTTCATATCTCGAGTTTTATTTTTGTTTATCACGATACCAACGTGTAATAATAAAAATAATGAAAAAATAGAGGAGCTTTGATATTCGTATTTAAAAGTCGCTTACAAACATAAACTATTGCTGTCACAAGAAAGAAAATTACAAAAAAATAAAAATCTGTATTTTGAAATTTCCGAAATTCGTGGGCGACTTTTAAAAATTTTTTATCAAGCTAATTTTTTGAGAGGATTCTTAAAATGTGTTAAGTCAAGAAATTCTTATTCGAGACTAGAAAAAAAAAAAAAAAAAAAAAAAAAAAATAGTCCGTTTTTCGCCACCCTATATATTCAAAAATTCTTTACTTCAAAAATCGATGTGAAAAAATAGGTAAGAGAACATTGTATTGCGGTTCATTTTCACTTGAGATTTTATTTTTTCAAGTAAGTTAAATACTGAAAACGCAAAATTATAGCCTTGGATATTTTACAGATGGTCACCATATTTTACGTTTCATAAGTGTATAGTTACCTACAAACATTTTTTTTTGTTTAAGAAAAAAATTAACCGTTGATATTTCTTGTCTATTTATTTCCCGGCTGAAAAAATTTCGACGAGACAAAAAACGAGACTCTCGGGTCTCGCAGTATGTGGTCTCGGTATCGTCAAAATAATTTTGGAAGTGTATCGTCTCGGTCTCGTCTCGTAAAATCGAGACGAGACGAGACGAGACGAGAAAAATCTCGATCTCGTGTGAAACCCTACTTTTGACCCCGACCCCTCTAGATTTGCCTGAAAATTTTTTTTCCTTTTCTACCCTATTAAAATCATTTTACAGGAAATTAACAAATTTTTTTACTCAACCCAAAAAAAGTTATGGGTTTTTCAAAAATAAGGCTTTTATTTTTCCAAATAGCTATAACTTCTTCAAAAATTGACTAATTGGGACGTTTTTTTTTTTTTAATTTTTCTCTTCAAATGTATTTTTCAGAAAAAAATACAAAAAAATTAAAAAATATTAAACTCTACAAAATTTTCGGCTTTTTTGAGAAAAACCATAATTTTTTTAAAGTTCGTCATTTTTTATTTCCTCAAAAAAAAGTTCAATTTACTCTGCGATTTTTCCCGCCAATTCCAGAGTGGGCGGACTTTTTCTTCATTTTTTTTTTATCAATTGAAAAAAAAAAATTTGCCCAGTTGGGCTTATTTTACAAAATATCACTCTGGAAATTTTTGAGGATTTATGGACGACTTCAGTGTTTGACAAATTGAAATGAAGAAATTAATTGGAAGTGGTAATCCTCAAAAAAATTTGGATTTTTTTCAAAAAATTGAAAAAAAAAATAGAAGATACATATAAATAATTTTACTGTAATTTTTTTTAAAAACTACACCTGAAATTGAAGAGAAAAACAAAATTGCCATTTGGCTTATTTTTGACCATTTGGTTGATTTCGAAAAATAAATCTAACGCACATCGCTATTTCAAAAGCCTGTAACTTGGTCAAAAATACACCAAATGGCGATTTTATTTTTCATTCTCTTTAATTGCAGGTGTTTAACAAATTAATATTTTTCTTTCTTTTTCAATGCTCAAATTCGGTTATTAATTCAGCATTAATAGTTTTATTGTTTTGCAATGGAGAATTTATAAGATTGATTGATTTTCCGTCTTTGATTTTTAATACTTCGCATAAGCATCCACTTCTACATTCTTTTTTCGAAGATCATTTCCAGAAAATATTTAAGGTTATAAAACAAACGATGAAAAAAAAATTAATAAAATTTATTTTTATTGGAAGAATGGTGGTTGGAAGGTATAGAGAATATAATATTTGGGATCGAGAATAGGATAATATTTGTAACACTTTATTTAACTTTATTTAACAATGAATAACTATTGAAGCAATACAAAATACAATAATAATAACTGAATGAACTTGAATAAATGAATGTATATATTTAAGTAATGTGATCGTCACGAGAACAGGATTGACACTGAAGTTGACTATTGTTACTAGTAGACCTAAAAGTATAGAGAGTACCTGAGGTCATAAACTGGACCCTTTCCAGCCACTCTTTTACGCCTACACTTATATTAGTGTATATATAGATGTATATATATTAGGGTGATTCAAAAAACAAGCAAATTTTTTTTTTTCTTCCAAACAGGTTCAAAAGTTTCGTATAGATAAAAAAAGACTCCTATGAAAATTAGAGCTCTTAATATTAATATTAACATTGTCCGCATTGCACTTTTCTATTTCCCATAAGAATAACATGGAAAAAATTTTTTTTGTGTCTTCTGATTTTTATAAGTAGCTAACGATGCGTCATAGGAATAATTGGCAGGCATGTCTTTGTAGGGAATTGAATGCTCTACAAAAAAAGATTCTTATCATTTTTTGCGGAATCTATTTATTCAAAAGTTATTTGAGGTTGAAGTCGAATTCATATTAAATTTTGAGTTTTTCTTACTTTTCCGGCGAAACTATCAGACCTATTACAAAATATCATGGGACCTTTTTTGTAGACAATTTTATTCCCTAGAAGTTATACCGAATAAAGTTTTTTCGAATTCCGCATTGTTTTCTAGTTATTTTCATTTTAATGTCATGCTCATAAAAAAAATAGTCTTGTAATCGATTTTAAGAGCCCTAATATATATCGCGTTACAGATGCCATAAGGGCATATAACAAGTTATATGCCCTTATGGCACCCCGGAACCATAAGGGCATATAAATTTTTTTTTTTGCATTTCTGCACATTTCGGACGAAAATACATCGATTCCCGAAAAAAATTTTTTTTATATGCCCTTATGGCTCCCGGGACCCACCTCGGATGCCATAAGGGCATATAAAAAAAAATTCTGTTATTTTTTCTAAGTCCAAGAAAATTTTTAGTTAGGCAAAAATTTTTTTTTGCATTTCTGCACATTTCGGACAAAAATACATCAATTCCTGAAAAAAAATTTTTTTGATACGCCCTTATGGCTCCCGGGACTCACCTCGGATGCCATAAGGGCGTATCAAAAAAATTTTTTTTCAGGAATTGATGTATTTTTGTCCGAAATGTGCAGAAATGCAAAAAAAAATTTTTGCCTAACTAAAAATTTTCTTGGACTTAGAAAAAATAACAGAATTTTTTTTATATGCCCTTCTGGCATCCGAAGTGGGTCACGGAAGCCATAAGGGCATATAAAATTTTTTTTTAGCATTTCTCCACATTTCGGACAAAACTACGTCGATTCCCGAAAAAAAAATTTTTATATGCCCTTATGGCTTTTCACCAGGACCTTTTGCCGGTATATGCCCTTATGGCATCTGTAACGCGATATATATGTAGATGTATTGGTGTCGTTGCTTTATACCAACAATTTTTATTTACAGTAATCACAATCTGAATCGTCTTTCATCACAACTATCATCATCAGAAGTACGTCGTGTCCGTTGGCATCCAGGATCACCAAATGACTCACATCTACTTATTCTCACTTCGGAAAACTCATTCCAGTAATTAAATAATTTATTTTTTTATCAATTATTTACAAAACTAAAAATATTTATTTATAGATTGTTTGAATGTCCTTTGGGTAATAAACCAAAATTGATAAAAAATTGGAAAGTTGGACCCACCCCAATGCTATCTCCATCAAAAACACTTCCAAATATTGAATCACTTGGTGAGACTGCAGTTGATTTTGATTTTTCAACTCCGACAATTCCGTCTAATAATTATAATAAATACGGAAAGTTTGGAAATTTTACAAAAGAAACCCCACATTGGAGTGACATTGAATGGCCAATATTAGTATTACGTGGCGATGGAAATGTATTTTTGATTTACGGAAACATCTTATCAAACTCGTAAGTATCTTTTTGTTCTGTTCTTATCCCGGGTCACAAAATTAGATCTGTTTTAAAATAAATGATAAATTCGAATATTTTTTCTTTAATTCAAAATTATAAATCGTATTTATTTTATATAAGAATTTAATCTGTTTTTCCCCGTACTATTCCTTATCCAGGCTAATATCAGACTTATTTTCGTATGATATTTAGTCTGTTTTAAATCGCGTTTAAATTAAAAACAGACTTTTTTAACTTCCCGCTAAGAAAATTGTAAATTTTCAAAAATTCGGGAAGTTATTGGTTTCGGTCCGATTTTCGAAAATCGAATTTTCATCAGATGTCGCCGTTTTGAGGTCCTAGGAAACTATTCTGACTAATTTCACGATGATGTCCGAGTGTATGTATGTATGCATGTACGTACGTACGTACGTATGTAAATACCTGTATTTTTTGAACGGATGAACCGATTTTGAACTTTAAGGTGTCATTCGACGCGGCTTGTCAATATCTTGAAGCTGTAAGAAAATTGAGCTTGATCGGTAGGGCTCGTTCAGAGATATTCCAAAAATAAAATTTTTTCAAAAGTGTTTTTTTTGGATAACTTTTAATGGGCTCAATGGATGGATTCCAAAATGGACTGGGCTCTAGAGCTTTATAAGCCGCGTCGAATGCCACCCCAACCATCAAAATCGGTTCATTCGTTCAAGAGAAACCGTTGTCGAAAGAATTAAAAAAAAAATTTTTTTTTATTTTTTCTGAAATATCTCAAAAACGACTCGATCAATCGAATTCAAAATTTGATCAGCTTTAGAACTTGATAAAACGCGTCGATTGCCACCTCAACCGTCTCAATCGGTTTATTCGTTTGAGAGATATCGTTGGAGAAAAAATGGTGAAAAACTTTTCTTTTCGAAAACAACAGCATACAAACGTATTTTCGAGCTCGAAGAGCTTGAAAATGTATTCACACTAATGTTTTCGAGGTTTTTGAGCTCAAAAACAGCGGGAAGTTTTGGAGCTGGCCCGCGGGGTCAACTGACAGACCAATTTTTATTATAATTATTGGTCTGTGTTCAATTATTTTTAAGGACAAAAACAGACTTTATTTTCTATAATATTTAGTCTGTGTTCAATTGTTTTTAAGGACAAATACAGGACTTTTTATAAATATAAATAATAATAATAATAATAATTTAGATTTATTAATTTATTTTAATTTTCTTGGTATTTAAAACATGCTAATGCGCTTCCATAATAAGATGTCACAGAGAGAAAATGTTGGCTCGAAACCTACCAATTTTTACAATGCTGTCGACTAAACTTGAAACAGGGAGTAAAGCATCCAAAAAATTATCGTGCTCTTACAAAAAATGATTATACTGTATCACATTACTTATTACGCGCGAGAAACTTATCGATGAGCTTCAATATCAATTACTTCCATACATTATAATAATTTTGATGCAGCATAATAATTTTTTATAAGAGTATAGTAATTTTTTGGATACTTTACTTTCTGTTTCAAGTTTGGTCGACAGTATAATAAAAATTGGTAGATTTCGAGCCAACATTTTTCTCCGTAGCACAAGAATTTTGATGTTTTCTTATGCCAAAATATTTTCAATTTTATCCAGTAAATAAGAGAAAATTCTTGACATTTTAAGAGTTGTTTTATCACTTTTATTCAATGATATAAATATTCAATGAAGACAACTAAAAAATTAAGCTGTCAAATTTTCATTAACTGCCGACATTTTTAAACAAAAGATAGTAAATAAATAGTAAATAAAACATAATCAATTCTGCAACTTAATATTTTTTCATAAATATTGCCCATGAATAAAAATTTTATAAGTCCATGATTTAATCTAGTTTTGTCCTTGTAAATTTTCAGAACTAAAATTTTTTGAAGTTCACGAATTAATCTAATTCAGTCTGCTTGTAACGCATTTGTTTTTTAAAGTAGCAGGTCGAAAACAGCTTAAAATTTTCATAAAAGATCAAAATTAGATCAAATAGTCCAATCAGACTGAAATCAGGTCAAATTTTTCAGTCCGGGTAGATCAAAAACAGATTAAAATTTTTATCGAAGTTCAATAACAGAACAAGTAGTCCAAATACAGTCCAGTTAGACTAAAATCAGATCAAATTTTTCGACCCGGGTAATATTTTGTCGTTTTCAAGAAATATATCGCATCTCAGATGCCATAATATCTTATAGTTACATCCCTCATGGCATCCAAGAACCATAAGGGTGCACAAAAAAAAATTTTAATTGAATCAACGATTTTTGTTTGTTTATTTAAAATCAAAAAAATATTTAAAAATATAAATATCACGAAAGTCAAATTACACAAAGCACACATTTGACACTTGTGGTATCGATAGTACTACTTTAAACGTACATTAATTATTTCATAGTAAAATATCACAGGAGCACAATACTAATGTTAATTATTCGTTAACAGAAATCAAAAACCATTGGTGCAAGGCTCATTATCAATTTATCCCGCGTCATTCGACAATTACGGAGTCGATTCATGCTCAATAGTCTGTCTACCAACAAGTCCACCTCTGATAGCTATTGCCACGTCTACAGGTCTTATTCACCACGCAATTTTATTGCGTGATAATTCCAGTACCGCTAACATTGACAATCAAATTAAAAATATTTCATCAACTGAGGATTCAACTTTAAATCAGCAAGATGACGATTCACAAAAACAATTTGATAGAAAAAAAACTTGGTCCGAGTATGGATCTAATTACAGTCTTCACACTCCCGATGATGGTTTGTTTGTTTTCGAAACAATTGAAATGCAGTTGGGATTACTCTTTAGTGACAATGACAAAAAATACAATTGTTTTATTAATTTACACCGTGATCGTGGTAATAAGGGCCGTTATTTTTGCACGCATAATGCTGGAGTGCACATGATTACATTGCCTGTGGTATCGCAATTGATGGATTATTTAAATTGCTCTGAAGGCAAGTATATTTTTATTTCTTTTTGTGGATAATTTTCACGGAGTTGAATCTTAGTCGTTTGCCTTTTAAAAAAAAATCCTTAAAGAAACCCAGCTTAGATTCCTACATGTCGTCCCGCATGGAAAAGCTATATATTGTTAAAAGTATATAAAAAAATATATGGTGAATATGTGATAAATATATAGCGGCAAAAATATCTATATTGAAAAATATATGTTTTTTACATATATTGGATTATATATTTATCATAATATATTTACTTGTATATAATGTTTTGTATTTTTCTATATATATTATCTCATATAATGCTCAATATATTCTTATCATATATGGACAGTATATATATAATTTATAAGTATAATATAATAAACTTGATATATATATCCATATATTTTGACTCATATAATTAGTGGTATATGGTCTCTATGTAATTGATTATATATGAAAGAATTTATATGATTAAATATATGGTTCGCGGTATATTGGAATGATATTTTTCCAGTATATTAAAACTTATATTTTTCGCAATATATTGAAAATTTTATTTTTTCAATATACTTTTTCAATTTTTACACAATTCCACAAAAAAAAAGTCAAATTTATTATTTTTTCTCCTTCTTTTCATTGATCTTATTATTACTGGCAATAACCTAAGAAAAGTAAAAAAAGTGCCATATATTTTACGATATATTGGAAACCATATATTTTGCAATATATTGGAAAACATATATAAAAAATATAAAAAATACTATATATTAATTAATATACTACTTTCAATATAATATATCAATATAAAAAAGATATATTAAAATATATATATGTTAAACATACATAAAAAGTCATATATTGATAAATATATTGATAATATATTCTAGCAATATATTTTTTTTCAATATATTATCATATATTAATACGGCAAAAATATAAATATTATTTTATATATTGTACAATATATCACATTATAATATTCATATATTCTATCATATATGTTTTCACATATAAAGTTTTTTCATGCGGGGTTTACCGATGGATTTTCATATGGTTGCCTATAGGAATCCAGCATAGATTCCTGCCGTACTATGAACGGTGTGGCTCAGTGGAAATGGATAAATTGAATGAAATTCAGCATAAGCCTACACAGAAAAAAAGGATTTCGTGGCGCAAAAAATTTTTTCTTGTTCCAATAAATTTTTTGTATTATAAATAGAAAACAAAAATTTTCTTAACGTGAGAAAAAATTATTGAGCCAAGAAAAATTTTTGTCTTCAATTCATAATACAAAATATTTCTTGCGCCAAAAAATCCTTTTTCTCTGTGTCGATAGCTCAGCTAGTAGAACACTCGGCGCTTAACCGACACGGTCTGGATTCGATTCCCAGTTCGAGTTATCCAATTATCTTCCGCAATTTATTTATAAACTATTTGTTGAGAAGGCCCCTTATCCTTCCTAAGCCCCTCCTATCCTGTCTCTCCTTCCTTAGGGTACTTGAACACTTTGGAAAGCTAAAAAATACAACATTTTCAATTAGGATATTGCACACCTAGGGCAGAAAAGGAAGAAATGTCTCAGATCACATGTAATTATTGGCCGTGGTAAAGCCGAGGTCAACAAACGTGTGAACAAAACGGCGTCTTCAAAAGAAAGGTCCCTTACGTGACAATTTACCACAATTTGCCGAAAATAAAAAATGGCGGTTCTTCGAAAATAAGGTTGAAAAAGAAACCCCGTTTGTCACTATTCTCTGCTAAAAAAAAATGTTATAATTAATTATTTCTCGGCATGGTGTGGTAAATTGTCATACAAAACATCTAAATGAACAAAACAAGACCAAAAACATTGAAATCGGTCGAGTAGTTTCGGAGATTAACTATCCGCCATTTGAAAAAAAAGTAGTTTCGAGAAAAACGCGTTTAAAGTTATTACTCACTTTCACTAATTTCTTTATGTTAGAATTCGAATTTAAAAAAAAAAAAACATTTTTGGGGATGATTTTTAAAAATGAAAGGATTGAGAAAATGCAAAAAAAACCATTTTTTTTAATTTATAAAGTGGTCAAGTATCTTACTACAAGAATTTCGAAACGTTCTACGTATATATTCCCGTATATATATATATACTAGACTGGGCCAAAATAATTGACTATTTTTTTTTTTCATAGCTATATCGAAAATAGTATTCAGAATGACAAAAAAAAAATTTCATGAAAGTTTGAGCCCTTAAAATTAATTTTAAGAGGTCTATCATCGCAATTTTTAATTTTAATTCATAATTTGATGTTTTACGTCAGAACTGCTAAAACATTCGAGTAAAAAAAATTCATTTCCAATTATTCTTATGTAAAATTAAATTCCCTACAAAAAAGGTCTGATTAAAAATTTTCGTCAGACAAGCCGTTTCCGATTAATTAAGCTTAACAAATTGATATATTTTTTCGATTTAACATTTTTACTTTTGAATTTTGTAACTGACAAATCAATAAATATCTAATAAAGACCATGACAGATTTTCGAAAGAAATTTAAGGCTCTACAAAAAAGGCCTCTTAACATATTTTGCTAAATTCACTCCTTCGAAAGTTATTTACGTTATTGAAATCGTTTTGACTCAAATTCAACCTTGAATAACTTTCGAAGGAGTGAATTTAGCAAAAAATGTTAAGAGGCCTTTTTTGTAGAGCATTAAATTTCCTTTAAGAATCTGTCATGATCTTTTTTAGATATTTCTTGATTTGTCAGTTACAAAATTCAAAAGTAAAAATGTTAAATCGAAAAAATATATCAATTTATTAAGCTCAATTAATCGGAAACGGCTTGTCTGACGAAAATTTTCAATCAGACCTTTTTTGTAGGGAATTTAATTTTACATAAGAATAATTGGAAATGAATTTTTTTTACTCGAATGTTTTAGCAGTTCTGACGTAAAACATCAAATTATGAATTAAAATTAAAAATTGCGATGATAGACCTCTTAAAATTAATTTTAAGGGCTCAAACTTTCATGAAATTTTTTTTTTGTCATTCTGAATACTATTTTCGATATAGCTATGAAAAAAAAAAAATAGTCAATTTTTTTGGCCCAGTCTAATATATACACTGTAAAAAATTCGCGGAGTGAATGCGGATTAAATCCGGAGTGAATGCGGAGTGAATGAATTTTTGATTATTCACTCCCCTCGGAGTGAATTTCACTCCGAAGCGGAGTTTTGTAAATATTATTGATAAAAAATAACTCCACTCAATAAAATCGAAGTAAAAACTCGCGAATTACATAATTGATCAGCTGATACGTACACACATACGCACACACATATTTAGACACACACGCGCACTCGCACACACACGCACGCACACATTTGCACACACACACATTTGTACACACATGCACACATTTGCACACACACGCACACACGCACACATTTGCACACACACACACACACACACACACGCACACACATTTGCACACATGCACACATTTGCATACACGCGGACACACACGCAGATATTTGCACACATCCGAACACACACAAGCACACATTCGCACACACGCACACAAACACCTGCACACACCCAAACACACATGCACGCAAACACACACTCGCACACACACACACATTGTTTAGCAGTTTAATATAAATTCATTTAACCGTTCAGCACCCGCGTTAGAGCAACGTAAAACATTACCCGCGTGATGAGAGAAAGTCTCACGCTTCGGCGCACCGTAAATTTTAAGTTAAATAAAACAAAAATATTATGCACTTTCCTAGTTATGACGTATTTATAATTTATTTGAATATTTCGCTTATTTTTATTTTTAAATTTTCTATAATGTACTTGTTTTTTAACTTTTTAATTTTGTAAGTAATGACAGATGTAACGGCTGAAAAAAATGGCGGTGATTGCCGAAAAGATTCGGAACTGTCCGAACTGAGCCGAACCGTATTAATTTTTACGCCTTACTTTACTCGCGTGATGAGAAAAAGTCTCATGGCTTTTTCAAATAAATCTTTTAAAAATATTTTTTATGTTCGAAATAATTTTCAAATTTCAAAATCATAAAAAGCATGAAATTTTATTAAGATAAAAAAAATTTCACTAGGTCATTCCATTTGAAATTACTTTGAAAAAAATATTCGAAGTCAAGTGTGAGAAAAAAACTCATAGCGCGGGTGCTGAAGGGTTAAGTATTAAAACTCCGGACCGGGGTGAATTGGGAGTGAAATAAAATCCGTGTCACTCCGCAATCACTCCGCTAAAAAAAACTCTCAATTCACTCCGCATGCGGAGTGATTTTTTTTTAAAACTCCGGAACTTCGAGTGGCGGAGTGAATTCGGATTTAATTTCACTCCGAATCCACTCCGGATTCACTCCAGATTTTTTACAGAGTATATACATATAGGGGAAAGGGGGGCAAAAGGGGATAGGGTAGGCAAAACGGGGTACCCCCAAAATTTGATAAAAAAAAATTTTATATTTTAAATGGTTTTTAAACATTCCAAAATCACTTCTGTAAATATAATTAAGCGTTACTTTGAATTTTTTTTGGTAAACTTTTTCAAAAATCAATTGTCAGTTAAAAAATATTAATGACGTTTGTTTTATGATAAAAACTATTAAAAATTTTTTTTCTTATTTTGTATCCAATAAATATGTAAAATATAATTTTTCTTCATGTAAATTACTTTTAAAAAAATTCAACTTAATCAAATTCGTTTAAAATCCAGAAATTTTTTTTTTTTACCTTTCTTAGGGGGTACCCTACTTTGCCCGCAGAAATGAAAAATTTTTTTTTTCAACCGTAGCTGAAAATTTCTTCTATTTACTTTGAATATCATTAAAAAAAAAAGATTTAGCGTATTTGAGTCCTCGAAAACTTGGTATTTCCTTAAGTACCCCTTTTTGCCCTTCCTTCCCCTATATATATATATATATATATATATATATATATATATATATATATATATATATATTAGACTGGGCCAAAAAAATTGACTATTTTTTTTTTTCATAGCTATATCGAAAATAGTATTCAGAATGACAAAAAAAAAATTTCATGAAAGTTTGAGCCCTTAAAATTAATTTTAAGAGGTCTATCATCGCAATTTTTAATTTTAATTCATAATTTGATGTTTTACGTCAGAACTGCTAAAACATTCGAGTAAAAAAAATTCATTTCCAATTATTCTTATGTAAAATTAAATTCCCTACAAAAAAGGTCTGATTGAAAATTTTCGTCAGACAAGCCGTTTCCGATTAATTGAGCTTAATAAATTGATATATTTTTTCGATTTAACATTTTTACTTTTGAATTTTGTAACTGACAAATCAAGAAATATCTAAAAAAGATCATGACAGATTCTTAAAGGAAATTTAATGCTCTACAAAAAAGGCCTCTTAACATTTTTTGCTAAATTCACTCCTTCGAAAGTTATTCAAGGTTGAATTTGAGTCAAAACGATTTCAATAACGTAAATAACTTTCGAAGGAGTGAATTTAGCAAAATATGTTAAGAGGCCTTTTTTGTAGAGCCTTAAATTTCTTTCGAAAATCTGTCATGGTCTTTATTAGATATTTATTGATTTGTCAGTTACAAAATTCAAAAGTAAAAATGTTAAATCGAAAAAATATATCAATTTGTTAAGCTTAATTAATCGGAAACGGCTTGTCTGACGAAAATTTTTAATCAGACCTTTTTTGTAGGGAATTTAATTTTACATAAGAATAATTGGAAATGAATTTTTTTTACTCGAATGTTTTAGCAGTTCTGACGTAAAACATCAAATTATGAATTAAAATTAAAAATTGCGATGATAGACCTCTTAAAATTAATTTTAAGGGCTCAAACTTTCATGAAATTTTTTTTTTGTCATTCTGAATAATATTTTCGATATAGCTATGAAAAAAAAAAATAGTCAATTATTTTGGCCCAGTCTAGTATATATATATATATGTGTGTGTGTGTGTGTGTGAATACACACTTTTCTGCTTTACATCATCATTTAATATAATTTTTTCTCAGTACCCCACATAAAAAAATATATATCTGAAAATACATGCCAGCAAAATAGCATACATACGACAATACTAAAGATATTATAAGCCGCACATGTACTATTTTACCGCAATATATTTTTTTTCGTGCGGGATGGATTCCTATACAATTTTACATGGGTTTTTTTTATTGGCTTATCAATTTTGTAAATTCATTACATATATTTTTATTTGTTTTCATTAATTCATTACAGAAAATATCGATTTATATTTACCGTCGTCAATTAAACCATCAACATCGCAGTATTTGATCTGCACACGTACGAAACATACGGAAGCTGATGAAGCAACACCAGTATTAGGATTTGGATTGCTACAACAACCAACCCCGATTGTTATCGCTCTACTGTATTCTGGAATTGTCGTTAATTTTTCTGTCATAGATTTTGACTGCCCGTCTGCTGTCGATAGCGATGAACCAGTTATTAATTCAAATAACACGGTGTGTATGAACATTTCAATACGTTTTTGTATTCCGGTAATCAAGTTCTTTTATTTAAATACTCACATACTTTTATTACAATTCAAATAATTTTATCTGAACTTAAATTTTTGAATTTTTGACAAAATTTATACTTTCGAAAAAGTAATCATGTGGGTATTCAAATTAAAGAGCTGAGTGAACTGAACCTGAAAACGATACCGCTTATGAGAAATTTATTAGGAAGTAAAATGTATATAAAATGACAAACAACTTTTAATTTTAGGTAACACGAGAATCTTTTGAGAATCATATTAAAAATCTTTTGAAACATAATTCGACATCACAACCGATCACTAAATTGGGCATGACATCAACTTTAAATGGAAAAGAATGTTTTGAGGTAAATTATTTATGAAGCAATTCAATATATATAAATATATATAGGGTGGCCCAAAGAAACCAACTATTGGGGCCTTATGAGAGATCTAAATAAAATGTAGGCAACGCAACAAATGCAAGCTAATCTTAAAACAAACTCAGACAATAATGAAATATATACATCCAATAGCTTATACATTAGGGTGTTTCAGAAAAAACAATTTTTTTTTTTGGTATTCAAAAATTGAAAGTATAGCTGAAAATAAAAATTTTGGTGCCAATCCGAGCTCTTAATAATAATATTAAGGTTTGCCTCAATCCATTTTTCTATTTTCCATTTAAATAACACGGGAAAAAAAATTTTTTTTTTTTAGAATTTTCCAGCTCATAAACCAATTAACGGATTTTTATGTACACCAAATGGTTTTGTAGGAAATTGAACGCTCTACAAAAAAAGTCTCTTATTATTTTTTGATAAATCCTACTGTTCAAAAGTTATTTAAGTTTCCAGTCAAATTTATAGTAAATTTTGAGATTTTTTTACTTTTCCGGCGAAACCATCAGTCTTATTACAAAATGTCATGAATACTTTTTTGTAGGTAATTTTATTCCTAACAAATTATTACGAATAAAATTTTTCGAAATTCCGCATTGTTTTCAATTTGTTGTCATTTCAATGTCAAGCTCTTAAAATTAATCAGAAATCTATTTTTTTAAGAGCTTGACATTGAAATGGATATAACTTGAAAACAACGTAGAATTTCGAAAAATTTTATTCGTAATAATTTGTAAGGAATAAAATTATCTACAAAAAAGTTCTTATGATATGTTTTGATAAGACTGATAGTTTCACCGGAAAAGTAAAAAAATCTCAAAATTTACTATAAATTTGACTGGAAACTTAAATAACTTTTGAATAGTAGAATTTATCAAAAAATGATAAGAGACATTTTTTGTAGAGCGTTCAATTTCCGATAAAAACAATTGTTGTGCATAAAAATCCGTAAGTTGGTTTATGAGCTGGAAAATTCTAAAAAAAAAATTTTTTTTTTCCGAGTTATTTAAATGGAAAATAGAAAAATGGATTGAGGCAAACCTTAATATCATTATTAAGAGCTTGGAATGATACCAAAATTTTAATTTTTAGTTATACTTTCAATTTTTGGATACCATAAAAAAAAAAATTGTTTTTTTTTTTTTGAAACACTCTATTATACATTACATTAAATAAAGTACAAATCGAAATAAAAATTTTTAATTTATGTAGCATTCTCACTGTAATAGTAAAATGTTATATTTAAACAAAAACCCAGTTAAAAAGATGAAAAAAAACAAATAGTATGGCTGACAAACTCTTTAAAAGTATCTACGTTTAATTTTGCAATAAATGGACGATTCACATTATGCTACGATGTGAACAGAAATTCAGCCATCGGTAAGGTAAATCTTGTTAGGTAAATAACTAAGTAATGGAGCAAGCTACCCTGATAGCCTGAGTTGGTCGTCAAAAAGCTGGTATTCAATAGTTTCCCTGCTTAAAAAAATCCGATAGATTCTTATAGCTGTATGTATAAGGCCCTATATTATTCAACTACACTTATCCAAAAAATTAAAGGAACAAAAAAATTTTATAAATTCTTTAGTGATTTTTGGAAGGCTGTTTCGTGAAAAATGATCGTATCGAAAAAATAAAAAAAGCAAATTGAAGTTTAAAATCTCTAATTCAAAGATTTTCCAGAAAAATAATTTTTTGAGCCGCGATTTTTGCGGAATCATAAGAAATAGGTCGATACAAAATTTTTCTAAATTTTTTGGTTTTGTTTTTTAAATCTACGGGGCCGGGAAAATTTTTTTCGAAAAAACCAATTCATGGTTCGTTTAGGAAAATTATTCATCTAAAATTTGCTTTTTTTGTTTCTCTGTACGACAATTCGCTGCTGAGATATCAGCCTTCAAATGAAAAAGGATTCTTTTGTTTCTGATTATCGATATCTCAGCAAAAATCTTTGAAATCCGATTAGGATCCGATTGAGTTTAATTAGAATGAATCGGTTAAATTATTTAAACTTCATTAAGTCAAAAAAATTTGTAATTTTATTCTATATATAATTAATTATCAGATAATTTAAACAATTGTATGGTTACTGGAAATAAAGAAATTGTTTAAATCCAATTATATCTTAACCCAGGAAACCAGAGTTTCAGCTGAAAAATTTAAATGAAACTTTTGACATCTCGATGACGTACAGTATATATAAAAAATTCAGTTCAACGTTTTAGCTCTTTTATACGTAAAATAACATATAAATTTGACGTAAAATTGAAGCTGCTATTTTACATTAAGTTTACATGTAATTTTACGTCTGAGAGAGAGCAAATAATTGAAATAAAATTTTTTATGTGTACTATCGGTCATCGAGATGTCAAATGTTTCATCTCAATTTTTGAGTGACATGATGATGTTGATCATCTAGAGAGTTCTCATGGAAGTTAATTTTTGATTTCACGTATACGTTAAATATCTGTTTAAATTTAACTGTTGGTTGAGCTCAACTGGCCATTTGGGTAAGCTTGCTCCATTACTGAGTTAGTTACCTAACAAGATTTACCTTACTGACGGTTGAATTACTGTTCGCATTGTCCCTGATAGCCAAATTGGCCGCAACTTGTCGACAACCTACTGCCGTTATCTGTCGCCAAGTTGGCCGCCAAAATTGGTATTTCCAAAGTTGATAGACACTTTCTGAGAAAGTTGGTGGCCAAAAGTTGGCAATCCATAAGTTGACGGAACGTTGCCTTCAATTTTCTTAGAAACCTGTCTTCGAATTGCGACTCTTCACTGGCAATTCTGAGAAAGTTGGCAGTAACCTGTAGCCAAAAGTTGCAAAAGCTAGAGTTGTTGACAACTTGTCGTCAAGATGATCGCAAACTGATGAATACCAACTTTTTGACGAGCAACTCGTGCTGTTGAGGCAAATTGGCAAGCAATTTGGTGGCAATCTATTGCCGCAACCTGTCGCCAAGTTGCCCGCAAAAGTTGGCATTTCCATAAATTGATGGCAACTTTCTGAGAAAGTTGGTGACAAAAGTTGGCATTACGTTATTTGAAAAAAAAGTTGCCTACAATTTTGTTAGACTGTTGTCGACAGGTTGCGACAGTATATTGTTGTCAACTTTCGGGGAAACTTATATAGTCAACAGTTACAAAAGCTGAAAGTTGTCGACAACTTGTCATTAATTTGGTCGCAACTCATGTACACCAACTTTCTGATTAAAAACTCTGGCTATCAGGGAATGTGAATCGTCCATTTATTGCAAAATTAAACTTAGATGGTTGAGAAATCCGATTTACTTCAATAGGATTTAATCGAAAATTTCCGATTGAATCCTATTAGAGTGAATCGAAAATTTCCGAAAAATATATTATTTTCCGATTGAAATCTATTGATTCATATTCAAAATTTTTATCGGAATGAATCGGTTCCAATCGGGAAATGATAACGAAATAAAAGTATTATTTTCCGATTGGAACCGATTCATTCCGATTAAAAATTTTGAATGGGATTCAATCGGAAAATAATATTTGTATTTTTATGCATTTTTCCGATTGAAACCGATTCATTGCGATTATACTCAATCGGATATTTCAATCGGAATTCTTAACCAGGGGTGACATATAAGCTATTGGATGTATATTAGACCGGTTCAAAAAAATCGACTATTTTTTTTTTTTCAAAACCCGCAGTGAAATATCTTCCTAGTCATGAAAAAAGAAGCCTGTGGAAACGGGAGCTCTTAATATCAATTTTGAAAGGTCGCTCATCTTAAATTTCTATTTTACGTTTAAATATAACATGGAAAAAAAAACTTTTATAGTTTGGAATTTTTCACCTTGGCAATGGCTCATTGTACGAATAAGCCCAGCATATATTTTTATAGAGAATTTAACGCTCTACAAAAAAAGTCTCGTATCATTTTTCGACAAATCCATCTGTTCAAAAGTTATTGGAGCTCGAATTCAAGTAAGAGTAAATTTTGAGATCTTTTTACTTTTCCGGCAAAACTATCATACTTATTATAAAATGTCATCAAATCATTTTTGTAGACAATTTTATTTTTTACAAATTATCATTGATAAATTTTTTTCAAATTCTGCATTGTTTTCTAGTTATTTCCATTTCGATACCAAGCTCTTAAAATCGATCAGAACACCATTTTTATAGGAGCTCGGCATTAAAATGGAAATAACTAGAAAAAAATGGAGAATTTGAAAAAAATTTATCAATGATAATTTGTAGAAAATAAAATTGTCTACAAAAATGAATCAATGACATTTTATAATAAGTATGATAGTTTTGCCGGAAAAGTAAAAAGATCTCAAAATTTACTCTTACTTGAATTCGAGCTCCAATAACTTTTGAACAGATGGATTTGTCGAAAAATGATACGAGACTTTTTTTGTAGAGCGTTAAATTTCCTACAAAAATATATGCTGGGCTTATTCGTACAATGAGCCATTGCCGAGGTGAAAAATTCCAAACTATAAAAGTTTTTTCTTCCATGTTATTTAAACGTAAAATAGAAATTTACGATGATCGACCTTTCAAAATTGATATTAAGAGCTCCCGTTTCCACAGGCTTCTTTTTTCATGACTAGGAAGATATTTCACTGCGGGTTTTGAAAAAAAAAAAATAGTCGATTTTTTTGAACTGGTCTAATGTATATATTTTATTATTGTCTAAGTTTGTTTTAAGATTAGCTTGCATTTGTTGCGCTGCCTACATTTTCTTTAGATCTCTCATATGGCTCCCAACTATTTACACACCTCAAGCCCGAACGCAATTTTACTTTGAGTTTTGTAAAAGTTTTGATTTTTTTTAACGTTTCGAGATTATTTCTCGGATTGAAATTTTTTTTTTTTCAAATTTAGTTCAAAATTGTTTAATTTTTTTCTCCGTGGCATATAAAAAAAAATATATATTCGGTTATTTTGGGCCACCTCAATTTATATTTTTGTAATTCAAAACTTTAATATTTTTTTGCATAGACAAAATATTAGACTAATAATAATTTTAATAATCAACAGTTCCTCGATTGTGTAACAAATGTATTACGTGGAAATTATTTCGTAAAACACGATCGTGTTCGCAATGAAATTGGTAAAAAAGTACGAGCTTTAAAGGCTTTAAAAATTCATCAATTAAATGAATTAAATAATTTGATGCAAATAAAAGCCGAATTACACGATAAAGCTCAACATTTAGCCGAACGTTATGAAGACATAAAAGAACATCAAGAAGAATTAACTCGACGGTAATATTTCATTTTTATTTCATAAACAAACCGAAAAAAAAGTAAACATAATTTTTTACTACAGTAATTGATTATTGTAATAATTTTTTTTTTTTTTAGATCAAGAGAAGTTTTGAGGCAAATTAATCACAAAGAATTAACAGCTGCTGAACGTACAGAAGCTTTAGAATTGAAAGAGTTAAACAGTAAAGTCGATGAATTTAAAGGAAAATTTGACCGATTGAAAAATAAAGTTGATAATCAATTGATCAAAAACGACTTGTCTATTGACGAAAGTAATCAAGATATTAGTAATGTTGTTGGTGTTAATAAAAAAACTCAGTTGATTTTGGGGGAAAAACAGGAGGAAGTTATTAAAAAAAGTTTACGTAAAATGTAAGTATACGGAGAAAAAAAAACAGTAACCATTGCTGCGCAATGCAATAAAACTGCATTAAATAAAAAAAGATCGATTTTCAATTTATGTGACATTTAAAAAAATTATAAAATTTTATTTCAGGGGTGACAGTATTGCTGAATTGATTGGACAAGTCAAAATACTTGAAGAAGATTTAGAAGTTTGAATAAAAAAATTTTTTTACTTTTCATTTTTTTTTTATACGTTTGAAATAAAAATATAATCAATAATTACATCAATGTATCCTCAATAATAAATATTCTTTTGACAAAAAAACGTGTTTTATTTATTCATTACTATTATTATTATTTTAATATCTAAAAAAAAAAATCTGAGAAACGATTGACCCTGCGAGCCAGTCCCAATACTTCCCGCGGTTTTCGAGCTCTTTGAGCTCGACAATACCTTCATATACATTGGTATTTTTGAGCTCTTCGAGCTCGAAAAAAGTGACTGTTAAAACCAGAATAGAGAAAACAAAAAAAATAATAAGAAAAAAAAAATTATTTATAAAATATAATAAAAAAGAAAAAAATTTAGAACACAAAAAAAAGTTTCAATTTTTTTTTTTCTTCGATTTTTTTTGACATTTTTTGGAAATTTTCTATTTTTTATGTTATTTCCTTGCATTTGCTGAGTCACCAACGCAAAAATTTGAGAAAAGTCCAAAAAAAATAATTTTTTCATTTTGATTATGATTACACAATTAAAGGAACAAAACTTGCTCCTTTAATTGTTTAGCTAAACTTTGATCGATGATTCCCAAAAAACGGTTCGATAGATCAATTTAAAAATTTACAGGGGTCTTGAAGGTACATTAAGCTAAAAAAGTCCCTGGCAACATTATTTTTTTTATCAATATTTGCAGAGTAGCGTTGATTTACTAAAACACCAAAAAAAGTCATTTTTTTGTACTTACTTCTAATGGGTGTTAGAAATAAAAAAAATTTTTTTTTTTCAAAAAATGATGACAGAGTCTTGTAGGGAATTTATTCAAGTTTTCACCGCCGCCCTTCAACTTTCTGTGCGATCATTGGTACCTGAAATATCGATGATCAAAGCCAAAAGGATCATTTTCTGTTTGTAGGCTGATATCTCTGCGACAATTCGTCCTACGAGGTTAAAAAAAAAACCAAATTGAAGCTGAATAAATTTGCTAAACGAACTATGCATTCGTTTAGTTAAAAGAATTTTTTCGCGGTCCGTGGGCTCTTCGGAAAAAAAAAAAATTCAGAAATTTTTTGTCTCGCGGTCTTTCTCATGTTTGCGCAATAATCGGAGATTTTAAAAAATTTTGAAAAAATGCACAAAAACTAGAGATTTCAAGCTGTAAAATGCATTTTTTGAAATCTCGATACGATCATTTTTCACCAAGTTACAGCCTTCCAAAAATCACTAGAAAATTTATGAAATTTTTTTGCTACTTTAGTTTTTTGCATTAGTGTAGAACATAAAAAATAATTAATAAACATACTAAAACCCTTAGTGTGAAGATTAGATTAGATTAGATTAGATAGTAAATTTATTGTCCAGGGTTGTTGAACAAAATACAGAATATATAAAGTAGGTAATAATAATAAGCAGATAATTAACATAAAAAAAAGTATAAAGAGATTTCCGTACATAGAAAAAAAATTTTATATCATTCATACATCATACAGGATTGTATGATGTGAGTGTGGTCACGTAATGAAGAATTTCGTCGCCCATGGCTCATCAGTTTTCAGCAGCCAAGAGTCCAGATCACGCTTGAACGTAGAAGTAGGGATGGTAAAGTCGACTTCGATTTTAATCGAAAATCGATTTTTCACTCAAAATAATCGATTTTTTACAATCGAACTATCGTCATCGAAATCGATTGATAATCGACTTCAAGCTTCCGACTTTAGTACGGTTGACGTCGCAACAGCAGCGCACCAAAGTCCGCAGATGCTATTTTCATGCAAATGGAAAATATAAAGACGAGATCTGTTCACGCAGAGAATTTTACAGTATTTTTTGCATCAAAAATTTATACACAAATTACTATAGTCATAGTAACATGAGGACAGTATGGAATTATTGTACAAATTATCAATACTGTAGAAATTTTTGAAATACATCGAACAGAATTCACAAGGTGCATTGTAATTTTGACAAAGCAACAAGTAAAATTCATACCAACTGCATAGTCAAATTTACCAGGCTAAATCAGAATATTTAGTATGCAGTTGGTATAAATTTTGTTTGTTGCTTTTTCAAAATTACAAATGCACCTTGTAAATTCTGTTCGATGTATTTTAAAAATTTCTACAGTATCATTTGTTACTATGATCAAAATGTCCTCATGTTACTATGACTATAGTAATTTTTCTATAAATTTTTGATGCAAAAAATACCGTAAAATTCTCTGTGTGTGATTATGCCTAATAACTTATCGCTAGTAACACATAACTGTTTACATTTTTTTAATAACTCTCTCATGACTACATATTTTTTAGTACTAATAGTCTTTTTTACCGCTGTTTGCAATTTAAATTTCCAAATAAGTTCCTGTGATTCATAACAAACACCAAATCAACAAATATGTCAAGTATAAACGATAAGTACGGAGAAATCATTTAGATCTAATAGGTTTGAGTGTTTGTTTTCGAATATTTTAAATTGTTGTTCTTGTATGTTGATATAGCTTAAAAGTATGGATATGTTGAAATAAAAGTTACAATATAAATATAAGTTTTGAATCTTTGTCTTTTAAGTAAATTATCATATTGTATGCAATAGTTTGCTTGAATGATAGAATAACCGAAAAAATCGATTAAAATCGATTGTGAACAACGATTAATCGATTCTTATAATTACAAAAATTACGATTAATCGAAAAATCGAAAATCGATTTTTTGAATTCCGTTTCCATCCTTACGTAGAAGCACTACGTACTGACCTCAGTGCATCAGGTAGGTAATTCCATAAGTATGGGGCAGCAGCAGCAAATGAGTATTTGTAAGCCTGAGTGCGATGGTTGGGAATAACCAGTCTATTAAAACTGCGGTTTGATTCTTGAGTGGCCTAGAGGCAGAATACACTGCCAGAAGTTCAGTTAGGTAAGATGGGGCACGTTCAATAAAAGCTTTGCGCACAATTATTAAAACTCCACGTGCTCTGGCCATGCTGACAGTAGGCCAACCCAGATTTATTCTAGCCTGAGTGATAGGAGAGTCCCAGGGCAGACCCAGTATAGATCTATGTCTTTGTTTACCAATCGCTGCAGCTTAAGATCAAGTCCCGAGCCGATACCAAGATATACAGCAGCACAATAATTAACATGTGGAAGCAGAAGAGCATTTACCAGAGTTTCCCGCATGAAAATAACATATATTTTGATTATATATAAAAAAATATACCGTAAATATATAATTTTATAAAACGGCAAAAATGTATAATAAAATATAATATTTATATAAATTCAAAGTTATACTTTGATTTATAATTTAAATTATAAAAAAATATATACATATTTTCATAATATGTAATATAATTATAAAATATAATTTTTAACTTATAAAATTCATTATAAATTTACATATATTGGAATGATATATAATAGAATATATTTTTTTATATATTAAATATTATATTGTTAAATATATTTTTTTATATAATTGACGTTGGAGAATCTCAAGATATTGAATTGTATATTGTATTATATAGTACATTATATATCTAAAAATATAAAATAAAATATGAAAAATAAAGACTTTCAGTTTGACGATGATTGTGAGTATCAATGAGAATATATTTTATTCGAGTAAATTAAGTATGTAGATCGAACTTGAAAGGAAGTTTGTAGAGAGAGTCGTTATGACTATAAATTTTCATTTATATGATTAATTTTTAATATAAAAAAATAATTACTCAAAATAAAATAAGTTTTAGAGGATACCGAAAGAGCATTCATGGAACTGAAAATTTTTCGAAGCACAAAAGTGTCATGTATATCTTTTAATATATACAAGCTTATATACGAGCATTATATATTATATTATACTGTTAATAATATAATTTGAATTATAAAATCATAATATATATAAACCTATAAATGAATACTATATAATGACATATATTTTTTTTATATAATCTAATATTATATGGAGTTTTTATAATGATAATATATGCCAAAATATAAAATTATATATTATATTGATATACTTTTAAAATATAAAATTTTATATTGAAAACGGCAAAAAAGTAGTTATTTTTAAATATATAATTATTTATATTCTAAATTATACTATAATATAATATAATAAATATTAGTTTTTTTCATGCGGGTTTCCTCATGTTTACGTCGATGTAGTTGCGTAGGCCATATAGGGTAAGAGAACCAGTACCCCCTGATTAAAAAAAGTGATTTAAAACGATTCGAAATAAAAAATTTTAAATACTTTTTAATGCTTTTGAATACCTTGAATACTTTTGAATCTCTCTTCTTATGGGCATTTAACATTGCAAATCTTTTTAAATCGCTTTTTTTAATCAGGGCCCAGCCCCAAACCAGTAGCCAGCCACTTTATGTTGAATTACATCTATATATATTTTTAGCCAATGTTAAAGTATATCCCCGGCTGGCTACTTGTTACGGGCTGGGTACTGGTGCTCTTACCCTATGTGGGGCATTCCACGCCAAATCGAACGGTTTCAAAAATTGTTTTTTCCGATTTTCTTAATTTTTTTGTATTTTTTAGTAGCCCTCAAAAAGGCGTCCTGGTAAATTTTGAGATTTTTTTTATTAATGGTTCAAAAAATATCGAATTATCAAAAAAACCGCTCCCTGATTAAACAAAACGATATGTGACGATTAAAAATTTAATCTTCATTAATCGTCATGGTTTTTTTTCACATTTAATCGTCAAAAGACGTTTTATTATTTTACGATTAAAAACGATTAATGACGATTAAAATTTCAAATCGTCATAAATGGTTTTTAATCTCCATACGAAACCAGAAATTGCAATATTATTTTACGATTAAATACGATTTGAAATTTTTAATCATAATTAAATCAGAAATGAATTGTAATTACAATTGATTTCTGTTTTATTGTAAATTTTTTTTTGTTATTAATGCGAAATAAATGTTGGATTTCAAAAATTTTTGATGAATAATGAAGTATATTGTTATTTAAATAGGAAAGGAGACCCCCCTTTGCGTCAGCTCAATTTTTGAGATATTTACCTCAAACTTTAGGAAAATTTTTTTTAACTTCCCGCTAAGAAAATTGAAAATTTTCAAAAATTCGGGAAGTTATTGGTTTCGGTCCGATTTGCAAAAATCGAATTTCCATCAGATGTCGACGTTTTGAGGTTCTAGGAAACTATTCTGACTAATTTCACGATGATGTCCGAGTGTATGTATGTGTGTACGTACGTACGTACGTATGTATGTTTGTAAATATTCATAACTCTTGAACGGATGAAACGATTTTGATCTTTGAGGTGTCATTCGACGCGGCTTGTTAATGTCTTGAAGCCGTAAAAATTTGAACTTAATCGGTAGGGTGCGTTCAGAGATATTTCAAAAATAAAATTTTTTCGAAAATGTTTTATTTGGATAACTTTTAATTTGCTCGATGGATTGATTCCAAAATCTAATCAGCTCTAAAACTCTATAAGCCGCGTCGAATGCCACCTCAACCATCAAAATCGGTTAATTCGATCGCGAGATATCGTGGGAGAAAGAAATGCTAAAAAACGTTTTTTTTCAAAAACGACAGCACACAAACGTATTTTCGAGCTCGATCCGCTTTTTTCATTGAATAAAATAATAATTACTGAACAAAATTACTCAAAACTAATATGTTCTTCTTTATATAAGTCATTGAAAGTGATTGCTAAAAAATCGTCATGTTCGCTGGTATTACGATATACTTACACGATGTAGATACAACGTATCACGTAAATACTTATTTTTGAGCTAATGATTGAACATAATTGTAAATAAATATATAAAAAACGCTCATTCATTCATTATTTTGGATTCTAAATTTTTAAACTTTGACATAAACCCTAACCCTTTTGAGCTTGAAAAGCTCTTAAAAAAGGGAAACAAAGGTATCTTCGAGCTTGAAGAGCTCGAAAATATATTCACAACAAAGTTTTAAAGATCAAGGAGCTCGAAAACGGCATGAAGTTTTAGGGCTGGCCCGCAGGGTCAACCGATAGACAGATTTCTTTTTTAAATTTATGATTTTTTTCAACAACAAATACTATCTCTAAAATTTTTTGGAATTCAATGAAAACTTATGAAATTTTATCAGATCATTTTTAGAACAAAATATTGTGGAATTATTCTTTCACCAAATGGATTTTCATAAACGTTTAAATACTAATTTAATTACCAATTTTCCACTACTGACGCCAGACAGATAAAGTACTTAAGTTATATACGAAAGTGTTTGGTATATATGTATTTTAGTTAATAGATAATACTATACAAACATTGTACTTAATATTTAATGCTTCAAAAATGTCATTACCTTAAATGATATATTTATATCTATACCTGTACCTGAATACACTCTATGCTAGAGAAAGCAGTAGACATACGGGTGTAATTATATGTCTCCAAATAGTCCCTTTGTCTTTTCTTATCTACACAAACTCTTAGGATTAATTTTAAGATGGGTCTAAATGGGAAGGTCATGAATGATCTAAAGTATTCATTGACCCTTACCATTAAAATCTAATTACCGATATTTGAGTACAACTGGATACAAAATCCCCTCCCTAAAGTATGTTGCAGTATATTCAAACCCCGGTCCCAAAAATTTTAACATCATTCAGTTTCATACTTTCAACCGAGTTGTCTCTGGGTTCAAATAAAATTTTCAAAACTCTAAACCACAAGTTTTTACACTTTAAAAGTTAATATTCATCATGAGTGTTCAGTGTTCTGGTTCAAGTCCGTGTGACGTGGAAACTGGGTTCAAACGAAGTGCGGATACTTTCGAAGTTGAGCCTGATGCTCAATCAAAAAGAGCCAAAACTGAAGAAGTAAGTGAACCGGCAACAACTTCTTCACTTCATTGTGGAATCGACGGAAATATAAACTTCCGCCCAGTGAGCTGCCAAAGGGTTAGGCCGACAATTACCATCAATATCAAGACAAAAATGGTGCCTATCCAGAGGAAGGTTCCGGTGCCACAACCCGTCATCGTGGAGAAGGAGGTGGAACTGATCACGGTTCCGAAGGCAGTGAAGCCAGCTCTGCAGAATCGAGATTTGAGAATATTGAAACCAGTTGTCCATAGCCACGAAATGTCTGGCCTTTGCTCAGTAATGTAAACAACCATGTTGTTTACTTGTAAATATTTTTTTGTATGTATGAATATTATACCTTTTAGAAAATTATTCAACACGCGATAAAAGAGTTGAGTCGTTAATTGGGTTCAGTAAAAATTTAATTATTTTTACTTAAAACAATCATTGACTAATCTTCTTTTCTCGAGTGTGCGGAACGCAATTGATGATACCTCCTCGTGGTGCGTTCTGGGCATTGATAAATTTTTTTATAAAATGTTTTATAAATTAATTTATCTTTGGCAAAATCATCAAACTTAATTTTAATATGTAGTTTTAACTAAATTTTAATAACGTTACATTTGAAGCGTTTAAAAATCTTTTTTTTGAAAAAAAAAACGTCCCAAAGAGTCAATTTTTAAAGAAGTTAATAGTTATTTCAAAAAATGAAAGCCTTTTTTTTTAAAAAAAACTCATCATTTTTCTCGGGTATTTAACTAAATGCTGTTCAATATATCTTGCAAAACATCGTTTGTTGATAGGACATCATTTTACATCGAATTTGTTAATTTCCGTACTGTTCGCATTCTATCTCATCGTAGATATTTTCGATTAAATTTAGGTTTGGTACCATTCCGAGCTCTTCATAATTATATTAAGGTTTGCCTCAATCCATTTTTCTATTTTCCATTTAAATAACACGGGAAAAAAATAATTTTTTTTTTTAGAATTCTCCAGCTCATAAACCAATCAACGGATTTTCATGCACACCTAATGTTTTCGTAGGAAATTGAACGCTCTACAAAAAAAGTATCCTATATAGTAAATTTTGAGATCTTTTACTTTTCCGGCAAAACTATCAGTCTTATCAAAAAATATAACAGGAGTTTTTTTGTAGATAATTTTATTTTTTACAAATTACTACGAATAAAGTTTTTCATTATTCTGCGTTGTTTTCAAGTTATTTCTATTTCAATGTCAAGCTCTTAAAAAAATAGATTTCTGATTGATCGGAACAGTAAATAAATCCCAAAATTTATTATAAATTTGACTTGAAGCGTAAATAAATTTTGAACATAATCGGGAATAAAAATTTAGAAACCGCTTCTTCATTAATAATTTTCGATCCTTAACTTGTCTAACTCTAGCAAAAAACGTAACATGGTAGAAATAGAAAAGCTCATAAAAAATAATCGCGGTTAATAGAATTTTCGAGCTCGACGAGCTCGAAAATATATTCGCAGTAATGTTTTCAAGCTCCTTGAGCTCGAAAACAGCGGGAAGTTTGGGGCTGGCCCGCAGATTCGACCGACGCCCAGATTTTTTTTGCATGTTATTCAAATGGGAAATTTCAAATGGCTACCGAAACCTTTTAAAACTGAGCTAAAAATTTGGCCCAAAGGGAGAATTTTTTTCTCGATACATAAGTCCTTTTTAAGACATGAATTCGATAGGTTGGTTTTTTTGGCTCACCCTAATGTATATATATTTTAATCATTGATACGTACAGAGTAATACCACATTCAAATCTATGTATTTACTATGTACATATTAGGGTGGTCCTTATTTTGGACATTTTCGAATTTTTATGCTCCCAGAGGTTCATGTGGTTCGAAATAAATAAAAAAAAATATCCTCAAAGTTTCAGGTCTCTATCTCAATTTTAACCCGTGCCGCACAGCGATGCAAGTTTCCCATTTAAATAACACGGGGTTTTAGGCATTGAACAATTAATTTTTTATTCCGGCTAAAGTAATTGTTCGAAAAATTTGAAACTCTGTAAAATTTATCCTTATATTACCAGCTGCTCCTCAGAATTTTTACAGATTTTCAGCTACTATAAATTTGGGGGTACAGCATGATGAAAAAAAAGAAAAAAATTATTTTTTTATTTTTAGCTAAAATTTTTTCAAATAACATATGAAATCACTCTGCATCTTTATGAGAAGTTCTTATTTTTTTTCATTCTCGCAACTAAGTGGGTGAACGGCATATCTTTGTTGCACTAATACAGTAATCAGGAACTTTGCATTAGTGTGCAGTAAAGTGTTTCTTAAAAGGATTTTTTGAATTTATTACGATCACTTTACAAACGGCTTCAATTGCGATAGAAAAAAATTCCCTCGCAGATTTGAATCACGGTGGAAACACCGTGGAAGTGTAAACACCGTGGATCCACCGTGGTTACACGGTGGGTTTGTTCCATTTCACCACCGGGTATACACCGTGTATCCACTGTGATTACGCGGTGTATCCACCGTGATTCCACGGTGTTTCCACTGTGATTACGCGGTGCATCCACCGTGATTCCACGGTGGCTTTGTGCTATTTCACCACCGTGGTTCCACGGTGTATCCACCGCGTAATCACAGTGGAAACACCGTGTATACACAGTGGTCAAGCCACCGTAGAATCACGGTGGATACACCGCGTAATCACAGTGGTAAAATGGAACAAACCCACCGTGTTTCCACCGTGATTCAAATCTGCGAGGGTTCCCTTAAAAAGTTTGAGCTCTTAATTCCAACGGGATCACGTGCCGCAAATTTTGTTTTTGTGATTTTTCAAGTTTATTATATTTATTTATAGAAGAGATCTATTTTATTAATAATTTATTATAGTTAGAAAATTGTAAATAAATAATTATTACGATATTATAATACACAAAACTATCAACCTTTTGTTTATTATTTATTGCTTAAAACAAATAATAAACTTAAAGGTGACCAACTTATTTAAGCAAATATTGAAAGAAATTTAATTTATTGATAATATTTATTGAATGTTAAACTAAGGCGTAATATGATTAGTGGCATAGATATACCGATCTCAGATATTAATTGAATGCATTATGTATTTATGAAAAAGACACAAAGTCAAATAACATAAAAAATAAAATTTCTTGAAAAAATCCCAAAAAAAATTTTGCGGTAACTCTTCCCGTTAGAATTAAGAGCCTAAACTTTAAGGGAATTGTTTCTGTTGTAATTGAAACCATTTTGAGAGGTGATCGTAATAAATTCGAAAAATTTTTTAAAGATACACTCTACTGCACATCAACGCACTATTGTCTTATTTAGCGAAGTGCGCTTTAATTTTTTGAAAATATTTGTTTGTTCATAAGAAAAACTCGTCCAAAGCTCCTGATTACTGTATTAGTGCAACAAAGATATACCGTTCACCCACTTAGGTGCGAGAGTGAAAAAAAGTAAGAACTTCTGATAAGGATGCAGAGTGGTTTGATATGTTATTTGAAAAAAATTTCAGAAAGAAATAAAAAAAATTTTTTTTCTTTTTTTTCATTATGCTGTACACCCAAAATTATAGTCGCTGAAAATCTGTAAAAATTCTGAGGAGCAGCTGCTAATATAAGGATAAAGTCTACAGAGTTTCAAATTTTTCGAACAATTACTTTAGCCGGAGTAAAAAATTAATTGTTCAATGCCAAAAACCCCGTGTTATTTAAATGAGAAACTTACATCGCTGTGCGGCACGGGTTAAAATTAAGAAAGAGACCTGAAACTTTGAGGATATTTTTTTTTATTTATTTCGAACCACATAAGCCTCTGGGAGCATAAAAATTCGAAAATGTCCAAAATAAGGACCACCCTAGTATATATGTATATAAAAAAAAAAATATATATATTTTGTCATGGTCAGCTAATTTATAACCAATCATACAACAAAAAAAATATAAAAATAATAGTGAATGCAGTATGCACATATGTATATATGTATATTAGAATGAGCCAAAAAAACCAACCTATCGAATTTACGTCTTAAAAAGGACTTATATATCGAGAAAGAAATTCTCCCATTGGGCAAAATTTTTAGCTCAATTTTAAAAGGTGTCGGTAGCCATTTGAAATTTCCCATTTAAATAACATGCAAAAAAAATTTTTTTGATTAAAAATATCATAACTTTTGAACCATGTGACACGAAAATTCGGCTCTAGAATATTCTTGTAGAGCATAAAATTTCTCAAAAGAAAGTCCTGGGAGTCGAATTTGTAAACTTGATATTTCGTATACTAACAGGCTATCAAAATCTAGAGTAAACAGAATCATACAAATTTAAGGCTTTATTTGGATTTTCCAAATACTTGTCTGTTATTGTGATCGATAACAAAATATTATTTGTTGCAACGTGGATATTGCTGGTGATTTCATTGCACTACATGTAGAACAAATTTTCTCGCAGTATTAATATTTTTAATAATAAAGCCTTAAATTTTTATGATTCTATTTACTCTAAACTTCGATGGCCTGTTAGTATACGAAATATCAAGTTTACAAATTCGACTCCCAGGACTTTTTTTTAAGAAATTTGATGCCACACCAGAATATTCTAGAGCCGAATTTTTATCTAACACGGTTCAAAAGCTATAATATTTCTAATCAAAAAAATTTTTAACTTCCCGCAAAGAAATTGTAAATTTTCAAAAATTCGGGAAGTTATTGGTTTCGGTCCGATTTACGAAAATCGTATTTCCATCAGATGTCGACGTTTTGAGGTCCTAGGAAGCTATTCTGATTAATTTCAAGATGATGTCCGAGTGTATGTATGTATATATGTACATACGTACGTATGTATCTTTTGAACGAATGAACCGATTTTGAACTTTAAGGTATCATTCGATGCGGCTTGTCAATATCTTGAAGCTGTAAGAAAATTGAGCTTGATCGGTAGGGTTTGTTCAGAGATATTCCAAAAATAGAATTTTTTCAAAAATGTTTTTTTTCAATAACTTTTAATGTGCTCAATGGATTGATTCCAAAATAGACTGAGCTCTAGAAGTATATAAGCCGCGTCGAATGCCACTTCAACCATCAAAATCGGTTCATTCGTTCAAGAGAAACCGTTGTCGAAACAATTAAAAAAAAAAATTTTTTTTATTTTTTCTGAAATATCTCAAAAACGACTCGATAAATCGAATTCAAAATTTGATCAGCTTTAGAACTTAATTAAACGCGTCGATTTCCACCTCAACCGTCTCAATCGGTTTATTCGTTTGAGAGATATCATTGGAGAAAAAATGGTAAAAAACGTTTTTTTTCAAAAACGACAGCACACAAACGTATTTTCGAGCTCGATCCGCTTTTTTCATTGAATAAAATAATAATTACTGAACAAAATTACTCAAAACTAATATGTTCTTCTTTATATAAGTCATTGAAAGTGATTGCTAAAAAATCGTCATGTTCGCTGGTATCACGATATACTTACACGATGTAGATACAACGTATCACGTAAATACTTATTTTTGAGCTAATTATTGAACATAATTGTAAATAAATATATAAAAAACGCTCATTCATTCATTATTTTGGATTCTAAATTTTTAAACTTCAACATAAACCCTAACCCTTTTGAGCTTGAAAAGCTCTTAAAAAAGGGAAACAAAGGTATCTTCGAGCTTAAAGAGCTCGAAAATATATTCACAACAAAGTTTTAAAGATCAAGGAGCTCGAAAACGGCGTGAAGTTTTAGGGCTGGCCCGCAGGGTCAACCGATAGACAGATTTCTTTTTTAAATTTATGATTTTTTTCAACAACAAATACTATCTCTAAATTTTTTTGGAATTCAATGAAAACTTATGAAATTTTATCAGATCATTTTTAGAACAAAATATTGTGGAATTATTCTTTCACCGAATGGATTTTCATAAACGTTTAAATACTAATTTAATTACCAATTTTCCACTACTGACGCCAGACAGATAAAGTATTTAAGTTATATACGAAAGTGTTTGGTATATTTGTATTTTAGTTAATAGATAATACTATACAAACATTGTACTTAATATTTAATGCTTCAAAAATGTCATTACCTTAAATGATATATTTATATCTATACCTGTACCTGAATACACTCTTTGCCAGAGAAAGCAGCAGATATACGGGTGTAATTATATGTCTCCAAATAGTCCCTTTGTCTTTTCTAATCTACACAAACTCTTAGGATTAATTTTAAGATGGGTCTAAATGGGAAGGTCATGAATGATCTAAAGTATTCATTGACCCTTACCATTAAAATCTAATTACCGATATCTGAGTACAACTGGATACAAAATCCCCTCCCTAAAGTATGTTGCAGTATATTCAAACCCCGGTCCCAAAAATTTTAACATCATTCAGTTTCATACTTTCAACCGAGTTGTCTCTGGGTTCAAATAAAATTTTCAAAACTCTAAACCACAAGTTTTTACACTTTAAAAGTTAATATTCATCATGAGTGTTCAGTGTTCTGGTTCAAGTCCGTGTGATGTGGAAACTGGGTTCAAACGAAGTGCGGATACTTTCGAAGTTGAGCCTGATGCTGAATCAAAAAGAGCCAAAACTGAAGAAGTAAGTGAACCGGCAACAACTTCTTCACTTCATTGTGGAATCGACGGAAATATAAACTTCCGCCCAGTGAGCTGCCAAAGGGTTAGGCCGACAATTACCATCAATATCAAGACAAAAATGGTGCCTATCCAGAGGAAGGTTCCGGTGCCACAACCCGTCATCGTGGAGAAGGAGGTGGAATTGATCACGGTTCCGAAGGGAGTGAAGCCAGCTCTGCAGAATCGAGATTTAAGAATATTGAAACCAGTTGTCCATAGCCACGAAATGTCTGGCCTTTGCTCAGTAATGTAAACAACCATGTTGTTTACTTGTAAATATTTTATGTATGTATGAATATTATACCTTTTAGAAAATTATTCAACACGCGATAAAAGAGTTGAGTCGTTAATTGGGTTCAGTAAAAATTTAATTATTTTTACTTAAAACAATCATTGACTAATCTTCTTTTCTCGAGTGTGCGGAACGCAATTGATGATACCTCCTCGTGGTGCGTTCTGGGCATTGATAAATTTTTTTATAAAATGTTTTATAAATTAATTAATCTTTGGCAAAATCATCAAACTTAATTTTAGTATGTAGTTTTAACTAAAATTTAATAACGTTACATCTGAAGCGTTTAAAAATCTTTTTTTTTGAAAAAAAAATGTCCCAAAGAGTCAATTTTTAAAGAAGTTAATAGCTATTTCAAAAAATGAAAGCCTTTTTTTTTAAAAAAAACTCATCATTTTTCTCGGGTATTTAACTAAATGCTGTTCAATATATTTTGCAAAACATCGTTTGTTGATAGGACATCATTTTACATCGAATTTGTTAATTTCCGTACTGTTCGCATTCTATCTCATCGTAGATATTTTCGATTAAATTTAGGTTTGGTACCATTCCGAGCTCTTCATAATTATATTAAGGTTTGCCTCAATCCATTTTCTATTTTCCATTTAAATAACACGGGAAAAAAATAATTTTTTTTTTAGAATTCTCCAGCTCATAAACCAATCAACGGATTTTCATGCACACCCAATGTTTTCGTAGGAAATTGAACGCTCTACAAAAAAAGTATCCCATCATTTTTTGATAAATCCTACTGTTCAAAAGTTATTTAAGCTTAATGTCAAATTTATAGTAAATTTTGAGATCTTTTACTTTTCCGGCAAAACTATCAGTCTTATCAAAAAATATAACAGGAGTTTTTTTGTAGATAATTTTATTTTTTACAAATTACTACGAATAAAGTTTTTCAATATTCTGCGTTGTTTTCAAGTTATTTCTATTTCAATGTCAAGCTCTTAAAAAAATAGATTTCTGATTGATCGGAACAGTAAATAAATCCCAAAATTTACTATAAGTTTGACTTGAAGCGTAAATAAATTTTGAACATAATCGGGAATAAAAATTTAGAAACCGCTTCTTCATTAATAATTTTCGATCCTTAACTTGTCAAACTTTAGCAAAAAACGTAACATGGTAGAACTTGAAAAGCTCATAAAAAATAATCGCAGTTAATAGAATTTTCGAGCTCGACGAGTTCGAAAATATATTCGCAGTAATGTTTTCAAGCTCCTTGAGCTCGAAAACAGCGGGAAGTTTGGGGCTGGCCCGCAGAGTCAACCGACGCCCAGATTTTTTTTGCATGTTATTCAAATGGGAAATTTCAAATGGCTACCGACACCTTTTAAATCTGAGCTAAAAATTTGGCCAAAAGGGAGAATTTTTTTCTCGATATATAGGTCCTTTTTAAGACATAAATTTGATAGGTTGGTTTTTTTGGCTCACCCTAATGTATATATATTTTAATCATTGATACGTACAGAGTAATACCACATTCAAATCTATGTATTTACTATGTACATTTACTTTCAGTTTAGGCATACCCCACACCGGCACTTCTCTTTCTAACGCCGAAGAGGGAGGGGCAAGAGAGGATCCCCAATTTCACGAGTAAGACTAAAACACATCAGTATTAGTCCTCCTATTTCTTTATTTTTTTATTTCCATTCGAGACCCGCAGTCGCGTGATTTATGAGCTATAAGAACTCGGTGCTGACATCATTCTTTGTCACCGAACAATTTTGGCTGTTCACCGAAAGCTCTCGTTTTAATTACCAAACGATTCCTTTTTCTATTTGCTTACAATTGTGACCGGTAGCAGCACTAACGCTTTAGAACTCTTTTTTTAACGACAATGATCGCAATTTTACTTTTCGGAATTCACCATTTTATGTACTCTTTGTAGACGTCCGAACTAATTCTCTACTACCTCTGGTGCTCAACGGTACCCCTTAAATGTCACCCTTCCATCCGTCGACTTGGAGGTCAAGCCAAGGTGACGCGTGTCGTTGTACCAGAAAAGACAAGCTATTTGTTTGACCAACTAAGGCGACAGCTTCCAGAACCTTCTTACGCTAAAATTGCATAACTTCTTACCCTTCCAAGGGAATGCTGAACCCTTCGGATAACTGTCATCCGTAATAAAAATATTTTATATGAAAAGAAATAACTAAATACTGAATAATTAGAAGATATAATTTAGATATTAACTATTTTTTCTCTCACCTTGATTTAACCTTTATTTAACCTCAGCTACCACACGTGCGGTATAGAACCGCAAGAGGAGAAGTACGTCAGAAGTCACTCGAAAACCCATAAAAACTAAGCTCTAGTACAGCTTGCATTTGTATTTTTGTACAAGAGCAAGGACTCGGGCCATGATTTATGATATTTCCCCTCGATTTCGGACTATATAAACTCGCGGTTTTTCAGTCTAATTTTCCAGTCCACTCGGTTCAGTCGAGTCTAAGCCTCAGTCGCGATTTAACATCTTCGCTCGTCTCTTTTAAAATGTTACTCTGTGAACCTCTCAACGCTCCAAATATTATTAATCCACGCAGTCAGCCTAGAGGCACTAATCAAATAGAAATCGAACGTGGAATCCCTGTCTTGCTCATCATACGATTTGCAATAACTGAACGATCTTCCAACCAATACCCGGGTCGAAAAATTTGATCTGATTTTAGTCTAACTGGACTGTTTTTGGACTACTTGGTCTGTTATTGAAGTTCGATAAAAATTTTAATCTGTTTTTGATCTACCCGGACTGAAAAATTTAACCTGATTTTAGTCTGATTGGACTATTTGATCTGATTTTGATCTTTTATGAAAATTATAAGCTGTTTTCGACCTGCTACTTTAAAAAACAAACGCGTTACGAGCAGACTAAATTAGATTAATTCGTGAACTTTAAAAAATTTTAGTTCTGAAAATTTACAAGTACAAAACTAGATTAAATCATGGACTTATAAAATTTTTATTTATGGGCAATATTTATGAAAAAATATTAAGTTGCAGAATTGATTATGTTTTATTTACTATTTATTTACTATCTTTTGTTTAAAAATGTCGGCAGTTAATGAAAATTTGACAGCTTAATTTTTTAGTTGTCTTCAATGAATATTTATATCATTGAATAAAAGTGATAAAACAACTCTAAAAATGTCAAGAATTTTCTCTTATTTACTGGATAAAATTGAAAATATTTTGGCATAAGAAAACATCAAAATTCTTGTGCTACGGAGAAAAATGTTGGCTCGAAATCTACCAATATTTATTATGCTGTCGACCAAACTTGAAACAGAAATTAAAGTATCCAAAAAATTACTATACTCTTATAAAAAATTATTATGCTGCATTAAAATTATTATAATGTATGGAAGTAATTGATATCAAAGCTCATCGATAAGTTTCTCGCGCGTAATAAGTAATGTGATACAGTATAATCATTTTTTGTAAGAGCACGATAATTTTTCGGATGCTTTACTTCCTGTTTCAAGTTTAGTCGACAGCAGTGTAAAAATTGGTAGGTTTCGAGCCAACATTTTCTCTGTGTGACATCTTATTATGGAAGCGCATTAGCATGTTTTAAATACCAAGAAAATTAAAATAAATTAATAAATCTAGATTATTATTATTTATATTTATAAAAAATCCTGTATTTGTCCTTAAAAACAATTGAACACAGACCTTTAATTATAATAAAAAAGTCTGTTTTTAGTCTAAACGCGATTTAAAACAGACTAAATATCATACGAAAATAAGTCTGATATTAGCCTGGATAAGGAATAGTACAGGCAAAAACAGATTAAATTCTTATATAAAATAAATACGATTTATAAACTTGAATTAAAGGAAAAATATTTGAATTTATCATTTATTTTAAAACAGATCTAATTTTTTGACCCGGGTAACAACTTAATTATACAACAAAAGCTGAATAAAATTCGGGCGGGCCCCGATCACACAGAAGTATATTGCACAGAGAGGTAATTGCGCAGATTCAATTTACACATGTAAATATTGCACAAAAACCTTTAGCACAGATGAAGATTGCTCATAGCATTTTTTTACGCAGATCCCGTTTGCACATAATTAATTATAATTTTACCATCTGTGATATAGATTATATAAACAACTTCACGAAAATGACATTAGATGGATAAGAATCGTCAAATGATCCATCATCAAGATTTTCAAATCATTAAAAACCCAATATTCAAATTTTGAATTGATTTTTAAATTAAAAATCCAAAACTTTCAATTCAAATTTATAGTAAATTGAAAATTTTTTCACTTTGCTGGCGAAACTATTAGATGTATCACAAATTTTCACAAATTCTTAAATAAAATTGATCGATTTATCAAGACCTGCGACAGCGCCATGAGAACTTCACGACACTCTCAAGTGATAATAAGTCAGAAGTTCGAAACCTCAGTCAATTATCGCTTTTTTTTAATTATTTATTAAAAAAACATATAAATAAATTATTCAACTAATATACTTAAATACGTTAAATATATCAATATTTAAAACATTATTTTCTTATCTCAGTATAACTTCGGTATAAATTGTTCAAAAACATACCTAAATTATTATTATGGATGAGTATAGTTTGAGTATACTTTTAGAATTCTACTGGAAACATACCGAAGTCATACTCAAATACCAGGTATGATTTAGACATTTTTCGTCGTAACCGAATTCGCTAGGGATTTCAGAAATTTTATAACTTTATTGTAATATGTATATGGAGTAGGGTTGAAAATTTATTAACGCAAAAACCTTTAATAAAATATTGAAAATTGAATTTTAATTTCAAATCATTAAATTAAAAATTTGTCAATTCATATGGGATTGAAAATTGGAGACATTATAATTTTGAATTGAAAGGTTTGGATTTTTAATTTAAAAATCAATTCAAAATTTTAATAATGGGTTTGTAATAATTTGAAATTTTTTATAATGGAATATTTGACAATTCTTATCCATCTAATGTCATTTTCGTGAAGTTATTTATATAATCTGTATCACAGATGGTTAAATTATAATTAATTCTGTGCGAACGGGATCTGTGTAAAAAAATGCTGTGGGCAATCTTCATTTGTGCTAAAGGTTTTTGTGCAATCATTCCATGTGTAAATTGATTCTCCGTAATTACCCCTCTGTGCAATATACTTCTGTGTGATCGGGGCCCGCCCTAAAATTCGTAAAATCAACTGTAAGTTCTCAAGTTCTTGTTTATTTTTTTAAAACAATTCTTCAAACTGATTACTATTTCATACTCGTTACAGTAACGACGAGGTCTCCGTCGCCCGTAAAGGACTTAAGTGTCTTGACTCAAAATAAGAGACTGAACATTAGACTGATTCAAAAAAAATCGACTAATTTTTTTTTCTTCATTATATCGAAAATATTGTTGGAAATGACGAAAAGAAAATACTGTGAAAGTTTGAGCTCTTAATATTAATATAAACAACTGCCGCATCGCGATTTTCTATTTCCCGTTTAAATAACATGGGAAAATTTATTTTTTAAGCTTTGGAATTTTGTAGCTCACGGTGGGACCGATACTTTCAAATGTTCAAGACATATTCTTATGGGAAATTTGACGCTCTACAAAAAAGGTCTCTTATAATTTTTCGATATTTTTATTTCTTCTAAAGTAATTCGAAGTTAAAGTTAGATTGACGATAAATTCCCACATTTTTCAATTTTTTTGACGCAACCATCAACTTTATCCGAAAATTTTAGAGGACATTTTTTGTAGAGCATTTTATTTCCTACAACTTATCTCGGAAAAAATTTTCGATACATCGCTCAAGTCGTATGTTATTTGCAATTAACTGAAAATTTTCTTAAATAATCTAAATTTTGTTGCTCAAAATTAATTATATTAAATTTTCAGTTAATTGTGAATAACTTACGACTTATGCGAAATATCGAAAATTTTCTCTGAGATAAGTTGTAGGAAATAAAATACTCTACAAAAAATGTTCTCTGAAATTTTCGGATAAAGTTGATAGTTGCGTCAAAAAAATTAAAAAATGTGGGAATTTATCGTCAATCTAACTTTAACTTCGAATTACTTTGGAAGAAATAAAAATATCGAAAAATTATAAGACCTTTTTTGTAGAGCGTCAAATTTCCCATAAGAATATGTCTTGAACATTTGAAAGTATCGGTCCCACCGTGAGCTACAAAATTCCAAAGCTTAAAAAATAAATTTTCCCATGATATTTAAACGGGAAATAGAAAATCGCGATGCGGCAGTTATTTATATTAATATTAAGAGCTCAAACTTTCACAGTATTTTTTTTTCGTCATTTCTAACAATATTTTCGATATAATGAAGAAAAAAAAAATTAGTCGATTTTTTTAAATCAGTCTACTGTACATCGCGTTACTAAAACCATAAGGGCGTATCTTAAAATATACGCCCTTTTGGTTCTGCAGAACCAAAAGGGCGTATAAAAAATTTTTTTTTCTCCAATCAATGTAAAAATGTTCAAAACATTAAAATCTATAGAAAAGACGAAAAAAAATTTTTTTTTTGTTATACGCCCTTTTGGTTTTAAGAAAAAAATTTTTTAAAGTCATAAGGGCGTATCCTGTTTTTTCGATTTATTATTAATTATAGGTCAGAGTAAGAAAAAAAATTGTCAAGGTAATAAAAATTATCACTCCACAACTAAATTTATCTCAACAAATATTTATTTAAGTGAAAAAACGAATGAAAAATAAAGAAAAACAAATTCATCAGGGTATTAGTCCTATGCCATCTCCATCGTCAGGATCATCTATACCTAAGATTATAAAAAAAAAAGACTTTTTTCATTCTTGAATTATACATATTTTTTACATTAATTGTTGAATTAAAAAAATTATAATAAACTTAAGATTCAATCAAAATTAAATAAAAAAATTCATTTTTTTACTTAAATAAATATTTTTTGAGATAAATTAAGTTGTGGACTGATAATTTTTATTACCCTGGCAATTTTTTTTTTAACTCTGACCTATAATTGATAATAAATCGAAAAAACAGGATACGCCCTTATGACTTTAAAAAATTTTTTTCTTAAAACCAAAAGGGCGTATAACAAAAAAAATTTTTTTTTTCGTTTTTCCATAGATTTTAATGTTTTCAGCATTTTTACATTGATTGGAGCAAAAAAAAATTTTTTTATACGCTCTTTTGGTTCTGCAGAACCAAAAGGCCGTATATTTTGAGATACGCCCTTATGGTTTTAGTAACGCGACATGATAATTGTCTTTATTTAGCATGTTAGAAGTAACAGTGGCATTTCGTATTAACCTCCGAGAACTCGAAAAATTTAAAATCATCAATAGTGATCGTTTTTTCAAGTTTTGCTCACGATTGTGCTTGATAAATTAAATGTTTTTGAACAGAAATTAATAGCCATAATCAATAGGAAGAATTACATGAACTTCGAATTGAACCAACGAGTTAATATATGAAACACCGGAACAAACGTCGGAAATAGTGATTTTTCAAAAATTTTGATGATGATATTATTTAACCCTTAGCGGTCACATGGAGTAACTAGTTACTCCAGACTCAAAAAAAGTAAGATTAGAGGTCTAAAACCTTTGAATTTGTGGCGGACTCGTAGCCTCACTCACGCCTCTGCTGCCGAGTACACCAACGAAAGCTACCAAGACGCATCGAGCCGCAATAACGCCTGCACTTACCATAGCTTAGAAATTATGTTAATAAATACACAATTATTTTTTTATGAGAGTAAAAACCGTAATTTATTTATTGAATATCATTATAACTTTTGAAGTTAAAAAAAAAAATTATTTATGGCAATTAACTAAATTTTATAAATTCGATTTTGATCAGTTGAAAAATGGCGATTCGAATGATAAAAAATGATGAAAATAATTTATATGAACAACAAATTAGAAATAATAAATAACTAAATTTGTTTATTTTTTATTTTAATTAATTATTGAAAAATAATTAAATATTTAAATATTGATGCCGGCAGATTGGAGATAATTTTTCAGATGCATTGCATTAGCTGGAGGAAGTTGTTGTAATATATTGTTCAATTGTGCTGGTTGTAATTTACTGAGTCCTTGGACTAAATGTAATCGTACATCAACAATTGCTGCAACAAAATAATTTTGTTAAATTTTTAATATTTCTTTTGTACAGTCGTATCCAATTAACTTGGACAGTTAGTCTACAAAGAAGCGGAATAAATTATAAATATTACTTTAATTTCCATCAAATCAAGAAATACTTAATTCAATTTTGCATTAAATAATTAAACAGTTAAGTTATTTTTTTTATAATTGAGTAAATAAGTTGAACAAAATGAATAACACATTGATATTTATGAAGACAAATTTTTCGGATAATTGCGACTGCATGGCGCTGACTTTAGGAATTCATAGTCTACTTGCCCTACTACAAAACTTTGTGGCGAAAAATTGCCGTAGTCAAATAAAAAACTGAATAAAATAGAGAAAAATCTCGTGAATCTTCCGGTACAAAAACCCGGCAAAAAAAGGTGTAATTTTTTTTGTTTTTAACAAAAACGTTTTGCAAGTAAAGCCTCAGTCTACTTTAACGGAATACTGGATAAAGATTTTTCTCATGCAGTTAATGAAATGTACAAAATAAAATAATTCAATCTTTTATAAATCGTTTGGTCACAAAGTTTATACGAAAATGTTAATTATTAATTATGAAAATAATTATTTAATTTAATCAACACAAAAAAATACTAGCCTAACAGCTGCTGTTTGTACCGACGTGGTCTGCGCATCTCCATAGTGAGGAGAAGTTGCGCGCGTCGCCATGACTTATTTAAAATTCCAAGCACAATATATATTAATAATTTTATCAATTGTTATAAAAATTTCTCATTTATTAATTGAATTTATAGTATTAAAATAAATAATTGCCTGAAATAAAATAATTCACGCGCTTGGAATCTTAAATAAATCATGGCGACGCGCGCAACTTCTCCCCACTATGGATATGCGCAGACCACATCGGTACAAACAGCAGCTGTTAGGCTAGTATTTTTTTGTGTTGATTAAATTAAATAATTATTTTCATAATTACTAATTAATATTTTCGTATGAACTTTGTGATCAAACGATTTATAGAAGATTGAATTATTTTATTTTGTACATTTCATTAACTGCATGAGAAAAATCTTTATCCAGTATTCCGTTAAAGTAGACTGAGGCTTTACTTGCAAAACGTTTTTGTTAATAACAAAAAAATTACACCTTTTTTTGCCGAGTTTTTGTACCGGGAGATTAACGAGATTTTTCTCTATTTTATCCAATTTTTTATTTGACTACGGCAATTTTTCGCCACAAAGTTTCGTAGTAGGGCAAGTAGACTATTCAATGGCGTTTTAATCTTGCTTGTTAATTGTGTAAAATGTTGAAGACAACTAGCGACATCGAGTATAATACTCTCGTTTGGTTGGTAGCGGTCGCTGACGCTTGGGTTCCCAAAACCCGAAGTCAAGTATAATACTCGATGTCACTAGTTATTAAAAATACTATTTTAAGTCACAAACAGCAAAAAATAATTAAACTATTACTAAAAAAAAAAAAAAATGCCTACCTTCCAATGGATCTTTCTTAGGATTTTTAGCACAAATTAATTGACTGTAAGCAGCTTGATAACCAGGATTATCGTCAACTTCTGGTATAAAATCATCACCATTAACAGTATTGTCTTGTGGTAATTCAAAAAATTCGATCAAACTTGCCAGTAATTTTGGATAAAAAATATTATATGAACTTTCAATCATTGCCGGACAATCAGTTAATATATTTGAAATACCAACGGCTGCTATTTTACGTTCGATATCACCGGATACTTTTTGTAAGTCGGCTATAATTACACGTTCGACGACCATACCAAACATTTGAGGCTGAATATCGTCAATTATTTGGATGAAATTTGTTGCTCCGTATTTAATTATGTAGTATGCAAAGAAAACAATCAAATTTTTTACAAATTTTGTTGTTTTGCTGGATGACAACCGTTGAAATAGTAAGACAAAGATTTGTTTTACATATGGTTGAAGTGTTTCACTGTGGAAAAATTAAAATATATATTAGTAAGCAGTAATCGGCACTAACGATATTTTCACTAGTGATTTAAATATTTATTGAGTACGATTATTACCAAAATAATATTGATAAATTTTTTGAATTGTAATTTTTTAAAAATTTAAATTCGATAACAAAAACCATTTTGATTATTTATGAAATAACTAATCACTTCAGGAACATCACTGATTTCATAAAAAATTTATCAAAAGTATTAAAAATTTTAAATATTTATACGTTTTCTAATTGTGTGAAAATAAATACGAAATGTTTGAATAATAAGTAATTTGCAATAAAAATATTCCTAACCATTTAGATCGTTAGTAATTAAAAAAAAAATTTTATTAATTATGTCGATACTCGATAGTCAGCAAAAAATATACTACTGGTTATTCAAATATTTAGTAAATTAAAAAAAATATTTTCTCTTTACAAAAATAAGTATTCAAGTTTAGCAGAATTTTGAACAAACAAAATGCGCTGAGCTAAAAGTTATTTTTTTAAATCGTTTAATTATGACCATTTTTTTTAATTACTACTTTTTAGATTTTAAATTAAAATTTGAACGCAAATTAAAACTGCACTCAGAACTATATTTACATTATTCAATTGAATTCTTTATTAGCAAAAATGATCAATCTCCTGTTTAAATAAAATAAAAGTGTTAAAAAAAATATCAAATATTTCAAAATAATTATTTTTTTCTGTAAATGTTTGAGTACTTGACAATGTTTTTTAAATATTTTTCAAATATTAGAATTTTAAAAAATACTATTTTTTTTTATTACTGAATATTTAACTAATTAAATATTATGTTGTGTGACAAGGGATGAAACAAGACGATTTCAGACTAGGGTGAAGTTGGCTGACATCACCCGCAGTCTGAAATCGTGTTTTTTCCTGAGTCACACACTATATTTTTCATGATTACCTGTATCGGAACTTCACGATTTAGTGTCCACAGTAAGGTGTTTCAGAAAAAACAAATTTTTTTTTGGTATTCAAAAATTGAAAGTATACCTGAAAATAAAAATTTTGGTGCCAATCTGAGCTCTTAATAATAATATTAAGGTTTGCCTCAATCCACTTTTCTATTTTCCATTTAAATAACACGGGAAAAAAAAATTTTTTTTTTTTAGAATTATCCAGCTCATAAACCAATTAACGGATTTTTATACCCAACAAATTTTTTTGTAGTAAATTGAACGCTCTACAAAAAATGTCTCTTATAATTTTTTGATAAATCCCACTGTTCAAAAGTTATTTAAGCTTCAAGTCAAATTTATAGTAAATTTGGAGATTTTTTTACTTTTTGGCGAAACTATCAGTCTTATTACAAAATGTCATAGAAACTTTTTTGTAGGTAATTTTATTCCTAACAAATTATTATGAATAAAATTTTTCGAAATTCCGCATTGTTTTCAATTTATTTTAATTTCAATGTCAAGCTCTTAAAATTAATCAGGAATCTATTTTTTTAAGAGCTTGACATTGAAATGGAAATAACTTGAAAACAACGCAGAATTTCGAAAAACTTTATTGGTAATAATTTGTAAGGAATAAAATTATCTACAAAAAAGTTTCTATGATATTTTTTGATAAGACTGATAGTTTCGCCGGAAAAGTAAAAAAATCTCAAAATTTACTTTAAATTTGACTTGAAGCTTAAATAACTTTTGAACAGTGGGATTTATCAAAAAATGATAAGAGACTTTTTTTGTAGAGCGTTCAATTTCCTACAAAAAAATTAGGTGTGCATGAAAATCCGTTGATTGGTTTATGAGCTGGAGAATTCTAAAAAAAAAATTATTTTTTTCCCGTGTTATTTAAATGGAAAATAGAAAAATGGATTGAGGCAAACCTTAATATCATTATTAAGAGCTCGGAATGGTACCAAAATTTTTATTTTTTGTTATACTTTCAATTTTTGGATACCATAAAAAAAAAATTGTTTTTTTTTTTATGAAACACCCTAGTCCACAGCCAGTAAAAAACAAGTTAATTTCAAGCCGATGATGCGGAGAACTGTTAGAGTATGAGAAATTTGTGATTTACAGTCACTTATTAAATAATAAATAAGACAAAAATATTATTTTTACTCATTTTTTATTAATTTTATTTGGCTAATTAAAACTGTCACTTAAAAAATAAAATGAGTAAACTAAAGTGACAAGTAAACAAATGAGAGTAATAACAATAGTCGTTCCGATGAAAGCTTGGGATTTTTTCCCACCACGGTTTCTTCCCTCACCCTTTAAATGTTGGTTTGGCACATGCGCACATTTAATGACGCATGCGCCCATTCTAATATTATGGTGGTGGCGGAAGAAACTGGAGCTTTTGTTGGGACCACTATAACGCTGGGCAGAAACAATTGTTTTTTTCCTAAGGGAAGAAACACGCATGTTTCTGCCTGCTGTATGCAGGTATTTGTGAATTAAGAATTCGCTAGCAGTCGTTTGCAGTATCGGCTTGAAATGAGCTTGTTTCGACTGGCTGTAGAGACATTAAAACTCTAAGTTTCGAAGCTGATATCATGAAAAATATTTTACGAGAATAGTGAAAATTTTATAGTACTTTTTATTTCTTGTTTTACTAAATCTAATTTAACACTAATCACTTTCAATAGTGTTGCAAAATTCACTAGTCGGAGTACTAATGATCACTAACAAACACTGATTGACCCTAATGAATTTCCAATAGCGTTCATTAGTTTTTTTCCGTAAGAATATGTCGCTGACTTCAGACATTTCATAGCGTTTTTCTTTGTGCATTTTTTACGTAAATTATTGTATACATCTGGTGACATCGAGTATTATATTTTCGTGTGTTGGCACACGCGAGTATAATACCGATTCTACAATATGTATAAGATACCATTAATGCATTAGTCGTTTTACAAAATAATAAAATTCAATACCGAAAATTATTTCTGCCAAAATCTGCTAGTATTATTAACTTTTTTAATACGACTCAAAATAATTTTATTGGTGATATAAATGTTATGTTTTTTTTCTTAAAATGATCAACTTACGGTGGAAAATGCTGTATGATTGCTTGCATTAACAAAAATCCCTCATTGTCATTTGCTTTAGATGCAATTAATTTCTGGAAAACTCCCAATAATCCACTGGTTTTATCCTGCGCAATTATTTGATGTGCCCCTAAATTAACGTAAGCTTGCAGTAAACGATTTAATGGATGTATATTTCCCTGACGATCAAACAAAGACGGTGCCAAAAGACAGGGGAATAATGACATGTAACTTTCAGGAACTTCAGAGCCTGCTCTTAATTCCAGTAACAATGCAAGTATTTGAAAAACATATGGAATAAATTCTTGAATATCTTGAGTAAGTATTCCTTGAAATATTGGAAATAATACAGCTTCAAATGATTCTATGGCAGCCATATTTGACTTACAAACAATTCTATAATTACAAAAAATAAGTAAATTTTAATTATTCATTTCTGTAATATTTTATGGTTTTTCTTTTTTTTCACGAAACGATTGAATTTATGCAAATTATAAAAACTTTTTTTTGCAGAGAATTTAACGATTTACAGAAAAAGAACCAATAGCATTTTTACGCACAATTAATATTTACAAAGATATTTTACTGCGAAATTAATTTTAAAAAAACGTTCATTAAATTTACACTAAAAAAAATAACGAATCAAGAAAAATTTATTCGAGTCAAAAATATCATTATCAAAAAAAAATTTTCTTGGTTCGAAAACATTTTTTTTCTGAAAGTTTATATATTCTTGGGTCAAGGAAGTATTTCCTCAATTGAGAAATTTTAACCCTTCGTCACTCGCTCAATGAGCGCAGCGCCGCCTTTTTTACAATTATGCGATTTTCTCATAATTACGGTGACGGATGACGTCGAAAAAATTAGAATACTTGAATTAGACATTCTAAAAGAATTTCTAGCATTAGCCGCTCCTAAGAAATAAATTATTTTGTTAAAAAAAAATATTTTCATGCGAAAGAAATTGAAAAGCGGCGCGACGCCGCCCAGTGCGAGTTAGTAACCGGTAAATGTCCGCCGCGCGCTGCTGCCAACTTGTGTGTGGTAATATTCTCTTGTACGATATAGATATATAAATATTTAGGTTTGACATTTAGGTATTCTCTCTTAATGGAGATACATTTTTTATTAATAATTAAGAATAATTCTACGCGTAATAAGTATTTTGTCACAAACAAAAATATGTTATTTAAATATTAATTATTATATTTATAAATATATATTTATATTATATGTAATTTGTGTATAATATTCAAGAAGAATTTCGAGGTTACAACCACAACAGGTAATTGAATTTTATTTTGTTTTTAATTAATTTTGAGTTAAAATAATGAAAAAATTCTAGTAACAATAGAAGCATTATTAATAGTTATAGAATTAATAATATTAACAATAATAATAATAATAATAATATCAACAATAAATAATTTATTTAAATACATTTGAGTAATAATTTTATGAGCAAGCGATTTTTTAATAAAATTGTTGTTAAAAAAGATTTAATTTTAATTGAAACGGAGTAATTCCTAATAAAAAAAATTAAAAACAAAATGGGAAATCTATCTTTTATTTTTTAATTTCGATAAATTAATTACTAAAAAAAATTTCATTTAGATTATTTTTTATATAGATTTAGCAATCTGAAAAAAGTGGCAACAGCGCGCTTGATTTAACACGGCGGCGCAGCGCTCACCGCGCAAGTGACGAAGAATGAAAAAGTGATGCGGGTGACGAAGGGTTAATTCTCGACTCGAGTATAATTTTCTTTAGAGAACTTCAAACTATTGTTCCAATAGTATTACTGACTTAAATGAAGAGTAGTAAAAACTCAGTTCAAGAAAATCAGTCTTTTGAAATTTTAGTTTTAAAATACCCCCGGTTGGCTGTCCAAATCATGGAGAATAAAGAGGCCTCTACACCGGTTTCCATAGTATTTAAAGTTAAAATTCTATTTGCTAATATTTCGGAACTATGTTAGCCTAGTGAATAGCAAACACGTTTCGTAACTCAAAGAACGCGAGTTCAATCCAGTTCGAAGTCGATATTTTTAAAAAATAAAGTTGGAACGTAAAAATATTGATAGATAGTACAATTTCGTAACATAGTATTGAGATTTTACGAGATATAATCTAAAAATATGATCAGAAATTGAAGAAGTGACAAATTCGGATTTAAGTCTCAAAGTTCTCAATGAGGTTTTAGAGGATCAATTTAGAATTTGAAGATTGACAACAGTATAGAAAGTTATCTTAGTTTAGTCCTCAAAGTAGTAGTTATGACCAACTTTACCACTTTGAGGACTAAACTGGAATAACATAACCTAGATTAGAGCCTCAAAAGACTCAAAATATGAAGGAATACTTTTATCCGCATTTGAATCTCAAAAGTCTCATTCGAAGTATTCTCTCGCTTCTCTTTTCTTATCTAAAATTTTCAAAATTCGGAATATAACTTTTAATTCGTTGAGGATTTTGAGGACTTAATTATAATTTAAAATCGATAAATTATTCGCATTTACATCCATAGTTATCAGTGAGGATTTTTAGTACTAAGGTAAAAGCATTAATTATTGACGGGGGTCCAATTATTGACGCCCTATCCTATTTTAGAACATATTTAATTACCTACTATATTAATAATGATCGTATGCATTTTTAAACAATCTGTATAATTTAAGAAATCGAAAAAAAATTATTGTTAGTGAAAAATATTAAATATTCATTAATAAAAAAAAATAAAATTCATTCGAGTCTATCGAAACAGCTTGTGAGCGTCAATTTTCTTAACTATTGCGGTTAGAAAAGCAGTATTTTGAAATGATGATTTTCAAGTATTTTTTCCATCTAATCACATCAACTTTTTTTTTATAAATAAATAAAATATAAAAAATTAACAATATCATCTATTTACAGTAAATTATATGCTTTTTAATTTTAAAATAGTGGATGTCAATAATTAGTACATAATATTGAAGTTGTATCTCATATTGACAGGTCAGTACACAGCACCATAACGTGTTTTTTTTTCAAACATAAATCCATTAAAAACTTAAACCATAATATTCGAGAACCCACGCTGTCATATGTATAATATTAAATTGTTATAAAAAAAATGATTAATTGATTTTTATTTAATTAAAAAACATTTTTATTAGTTTCGTATTTAAAATAAAGGTGATTGAAAAATATTATAAAATAAATATTTATTTAATTAAATTAAAAATTAACCTCATTTTCAAAAAGTAAATATAAAGTTCAACAGATCAGTGACGTATGCGCATTAAGGGTGTCAATAATTGGAGCAACAGCATGTCAATAGTTAGATCAGTCGGGTTTTTAACCTGTCAATAATTGGTGTATCCGGGTAACTTATTTTATCGCTTTAAATTAATTAGTAAATGTAATTTATTATTATAAAAAAATATGAATTTGTTTAGTTAAAAGACTAAATAAGAATGTTAAAATTAAAATTCAATTATATTAATCGTTAATATGTTTAAAAAAATGGAATTACAATCTTGTCTCTTATAGTGTCAATAATTGGTGCTTTTACCTTAGAGTTACTTTCTGGGCGCCAATTAAAACATCAAAGGAATTGAGACTTTTGAGGACTAAACAAGAATTTGTTTTTTGACTTGGGTATTCCTCAAAACTTGTATTTAATAACTTATATGTAGGATCCGGAAGTTGAAAATAAATAAAAATTGTTACCTTATAGATAAACTGAGAGTTTCAAATAAAAAGTGATTGAAATTAGGACGACTTGGATTACCCGCAACAATTGTCAATTTCTCAGTCAATTTTGGTAGTAATTCACCAAGATAAGGTAATATATTGTCTTTCAAAACACCAAAGCTACGCATTATTGCTTTCATCGCGTATTCATTTTCATCTGAATTTGGCATTGACAAAATATTAAATAATCCATTCAATAAATTTGACGCTAATGGCAGTACTTCTTCAACTTTAACTCTGTAATAAATAGTATTTATTAATTAATTTTGATTATTTATTTAATTATAATAATTACAATAATAAAACTTACAGTGACGAATGATCAGGATTTTTGAGTGACAATATTTTATCAATTGCACACGCTGCGTAAGTATGCACAACGATACTTGATGCTCCTAAATGTCTAATAATATCCGGAAGACAACTGACAACAATTTCACGGGGTAAAATTGAACGGAATGTCATTATAAATTTAATTGAACTCGCTTTAATAACTGGCAATTCATTAACTGCAATCAATAATCAATTTTTTACTTTTGATTTCATTTTGTTTCATTTAGGGTAAGTTTGGGTATTACTGCGGACGCCGTTATAACTGTGGTTTACATTTAAAATTAAATAATTTAATAAGATACAAGCAACCTACAATTACGTGACTGCTCGATTAATCGATAATTATCATTACTAAATTTATTGAATACTGTTTTAATTTAATTGTTTATTAAAGCCTTAGTTTAGTAAGAAAAGTCTTATAATTAATCCACATGCTTATTGATTTCGATAATTGTATAATCATGGGATTTAAAAAAAACTACACACGGTCAAATTTTCTTACTAGTCGCCTGTAATACATATTTTTATTTTTTTTCTAAAATACACTTATCCAAAAAATTAAAGGAACAAAAAAATTTTGTAAATTTTTTAGTGATTTTTGTTTTTTTCTTTGCTTTTTTTGTTTTTTCGATACGATCATTTTTCACGAAAATACAGCCTTCCAAAAATCACTAAAAAATTTATAAAATTTTTTTGTTCCTTTAATTTTTTGGATAAGTGTATTTTACCTACGATGAAAATACGACAAAGTGATCAAAAATTTTAAGGGTTAATCAAAAGACTTTTGCCTGTCAGTGATTCAAAAAAATTAATTGTCTAATCTCAAAATTTTTTTTATTTTTTATGCCTATAGATAGGCAAGAGGATTAAGGTATCTTATACGCTCCAGACATTGACGATTAATGTAAGTAAGAGTTTATTTATGAAAGTCTGTTGCTGAAACTTTGAACGCGTTTTTCGAAAACAGCATTTTTACGGTCAGCTCGGGTCATAACTTTTTTTCTATTCAACCTATTGGTCTGAAACTTAAACTGGTTATTCTACACACTTGTAGTTTTCGTCGGAACTAGAATTAATTTTTTTCACCCCTAACTTTCCATTTTACAACCGTTTTTGTGCGAGAAGAAATGACTTTTTTTTCATTTTGTTCGCCATTTTGTTTTTCGTTGATAAAATTTCATAATTGTTCTAACCAGAATGACATATCTATAGATTAAGACTAATTAAGAATTTGTGATTTCAGATGTCCGCAAGAGTCAAAATCACCCGGGCCATCCATGCACTTTTTTTTTAGGCACCAACTTCAAGTGATAATAATAATAATTTTATTTATAAAAAAAAATGTTTGTTAAGGTAAAAAACTATTCTGATCAATATTAGAAAAAAGAAGCATGACTAATAAAATTTTCTCGACAAAAACAAATTTTTTTCTTAGTATTAAGGGGGGGGGGGTAGGGTTTTTAAATTATTTAAAAAATTTTTTTTTTTCTGAATGAACAATATGTCAAGAATATTGTGTACAAATTTTAAATCAATCCGAGTAAAACTAACGGAATTATGGCGTTTCAAATGACCGGTCGGTATATCTGATTCTTATACCTGCCCGACCTGCCCCTACATACCCCTAGTAGAAATCAGCTGCAATTTTCTTTGTTCTTCCGAATCCCTATCTCCGGCTGTGTGTCTTTCAAAGGATGTAAACTGATGACTCAATATAAGTATAAAAATTCATATTCTTTGATTGATAGTTTATTTCAAATTTTCACGAATAAAAAACTTTAAATGGATTTTCCCGAAAACGTTATTTTTAAAGTCCGTGAACATCATAACTCAAAATGTACTGAACCGATCCCTTTGAAAATTTGAACATTACTTCTTCACATAAATCAACAGGTAACTACGAAGAGTTTTTTTTTGTTTTTCATTTTTTTCTATTTTTTAATAACAAATTAATCGCGATTTTTTGAGCTAAAATCGCGTTTTTCACTTCCAAGTGCTGCAAAAAATAAAAAAAAAAAAAAAAAAAACTCTTCGTGGTTACCTCGAGAAATACGTCAACTTTAAAATGCATATCAATTTTTTTTTTTCCGATGATCCGGTAACGAGTTATAATGTTCACCGCAAAACGACTTTTTTTCGAGGCGCCTCCGGAGATTCAACGTCACCAGCTTATTAATCAATATTTTTCGTTGAAAATTTTTTCTGATATTCTTTAAAAGTTGTACAATAATATGTGATTAAGTTTAATGAAATTATATTACTCATCTCGCCGGGAAAAAAATCACAAAAATATGCTTTTTTTTCACCTTTAAATCGCTACCCCCCCCCCCCCTTAAGTAAAAAAAATACTTGAATAAAGTAATTATTTTACTTGATTAAAGAAAATAATTGCTTGTTAATATTTGGGTAACTAAAATACCTAAATCAAGCATTTTTTCTTAAAAACATAAAGTTTTTTCTCCCAGTGTGGTTAGCTAATAAAATATCAGCTATTAGAAATAAAAAAAAAACAATTATTACCATTAGGTTTGGCTAGTTCTGTTAAAATATGCTGACTTGCAAACTGAGGAATCGGCACGAATTCATTACTCTGAGTGACACCATGTTTTTGTGTTTGGCCTTTACTCGCAGAACTGGTAACCAAATATATGACAGCATCTTTTTTACGCCAATTTTCAACTGGTTTTATGGCATACTCTTCTAATCTTTGCATAACATAAACGCCGAAAATGTCCATAACTTTAGCGCCAAAATATTTGGCAAGTACTTTAACTAAATCACAAGCAGCACGACGTCTTGTATCGACGTCACTTCCTTCAACATCACGACGAATATATTCTTCGGGATTGTCTTCAAATAATTCATTGTCTGATTCACGGAATTCAATGTTTGGAGTTATTAAGTTTGTACAGATATTGCGAAGTGTTTCAGGATCTTCGAAGAGAGTACGGTAATGAGCACGATCGGCAACAGTTACAAGAAATTGCAATGAATTAGATATTACCTGCAAATAATATAAACTAATTAGAAATTAGAGAAATAAAAATTTTTTGGCATTTGGTTTTTTTTTTTTTACTATAACTGACATATTAAATTATTATATTAATTTATTAATGAAAAACAGTATTGCACACCTCAAGCGCGAAAGCACTGAGGGTGCTTTCTGAACGGTTTTTTTTTTTACACTGATAGAAAAACTATCTTGATTCAAGAAAAATTTTTTCTTCAAAATGTGGTTCTTGTTTCAAAATTTTTAATTGTTTTAATTCAAGAAATAAGTCCTTGAACCAAAAAATTGAAATTCTCGGATAGAGAAAAAAAATTCTTTGTTTGAGAATTTGATTTTTCGACGAAGCCTTTTTTGTTTTGAAACAAAATTCTGACATATTTCGTTCAAGAATTTCTTGCTCTTGGATTAAGATAGGCAAAATCTAGGTTTAACACATTACTGACTCGTTTCGAGAATGGCGCGGTTTTTAAATCAAGATATCAATTTACTCAGCTTGAAAAAAAACTTTTTTTTTTATTTTAAAAATAAAAAGTTTTAAAGTGATTTTTTAGGACTACATTCATTTACTTCAGATATGTTAAAGTAGAAATTTATTTTTAAAAAAATTTTTTTTTCATTACTTTAAAAACATCTTCTATCAAGGAATTATTACTTGAACCAAAAATTTAAAGTTCTTAAAATAATAATACGACATTTTTAGTTGAAGACAAGTGGTCTTGCTTGAAGAATTCGATAGTATCGATTGAAGATAATATAGTTTCGGATCAAGACACGAGAGTTATCTATCGAAGATACAAAATCTATAGAGCCAAGAAAATCTAAATCAAGACAAGAATTTCTTGAAGCAAGACAATTGGTTTTCTTTAGAAATAAATTCTTGGCTCAAGAAAATATTTCTTGAGTCAATATAAATTTTCTATCAGTGTATGTTCAAGTTATCAAATATTTTATAATTAAAAATTTTAAAAACTATAATTTAAAAAATTGATTATAATTAAACGACTTGAAAAAATAACTTTTAGTCCGCGCATTTCGTTTGTTTAAAATCCTGCTAGTTTTGAATACTTATTTTTTGGAGAGGAAATATTTTTTATCAAATATCCATATAATTAATAAAATTTATTTTCTAGTTACTAATTATCGAAATTTTTAGGAATATTTTATTGCAAATTACTTATCATTGGCAATTTAATAAAAAATCAAAATAGCTTTTGTTGTTCAATTAAAATTTAAAGAAACGAGCAACCTGCAGTCACTACGTGGCTGCCCAAATATCACTACTAAATTTATAAAATACTCAGAAAAAAAAGATTTCTTGCCGCAAAAAATTTTATGCATTATGAATTAAATACAAAAATTGTCTTGGGGCGAGAAAAGATTTCTTTGGTCAAGAAATAATTACTTGCAGTAAGTAATTTTTTCTAGTTTTAAATAAATTTTGGTTTTCAATTCACAATGCAAAAAATTTCTTGGGGTAAGTAAAAATTTTCTTTAGGCGAGTAAAGATTTTTTGTGTCAATGAATCCTTTTTTTTTTTATGTACACTTTTTTGGCTTTGAGAAGCTTCCTAAATCCAAAAAGGAGTATAAAAATCTGTTATTTTGGAATAAGTAACGCGATATAAATAATATAGCTATAAATTCAGTGACCTTCAGTCATATTTAGTGACAGAATAATTAAAGTATTAATTTATTTAAAGAAAATAAATACGATCTTTTTTTTCGCGTAATTTAAATGTAATTCGAATGATATAGATAAATCTATTTATCTCAATACTTGGCAATTAAAAAGAGTTTAAACTATGAAAGGGTACAAATTCAAGTCAATACCTATCTAAAGATACCAATTTCAATAACCCGACTAGAATTTCTTCCTGATTTGCCTGAAGTACCATAAGGACCTTATCAGGTTAATATAAGGTTTGCCTTATTAGGACAAACCTGACAAGTTCCTTGTCAGGACCTCGTCAGGATATCCCTATCCGAAAAAAAGTTATTTGCTATCGGGTCAACCTGATGAGTTCCTGATCAGGGCCTCGTCAGGATATTCTTATTCAAAAAAAAGTTATTTGCCATCGGGTCAACCTGACGAGTTCCAGATCAGGACCTCGTCAGGATATCCTTATTCAAAAAATAGTATATTACACACCGAGGGAAGTAAAGTAAGAAATGTCTCAGATCACATGTAATTGTTGGCCGAGGCGAAGCCTAGGATAGGTCAGGATATCCTTATTCAAAAAAAAGTTATTTGTCATCGGGTTAACCTGACGAGTTCCTGATCAGGACCTTATCTGGATATCTTTATTCAAAAAAAAGTTATCCCATCCCTTTAAATATTTCATTTACAGGCTAAAAATTGAAAAAAGTACAAAAGAATATTATATAAAAATCACGTCAATCATTGTAGCACAGATTTTTTACCTCTTCATTAGTTTTTCTTTGACATCATAATGAATATTATATTTACACTTTCAAGATCACTTGTGTATGTCAGCCCAGTGGATAGCATCGAGGACTTTGATTCGAAAGGACGCAGGTTCGAGCTCAGCAGTTATCGGGATTTTTTCATCAATAATAAATATGTTTACTCCCTCTAATTAATGCTCTCAATACAATAGATAACGTTCTCGATCGAATTAAAATTCTCTTATTTTTTTTTTTGCAATTAAATATTTTTTTAAAAATAATTACTAATAAGGTAATCCTGATAAGGATTTGATGAGGATCTCATGGTAAGGACCTGATAAGGCAATCCTGATAAGGACGTGATGAGGATATCCTGGTAAGGTCCTGATAAGGCAATCCCGATAAGGACCTCATGGGTCTTAAGCGTTACATCCATATCAGGATCCTCGTCAGGATACCCTGATCGGGACCTTATTTGAAATAAGGTTAACCCGATAAGGACCTCATCAGGCCCTTATAAAAAATTCTAGTCGGGAACATTAACTAATTCTATCATATAGATATGGCGGGAACAAAATTTTCCTTATTCTCTTAATAATGTAGATTATAATTCAAAAAATTTATCAATATTATTTTAGTAATAATCGGTAATAATTATATAAATCAATAGCAAAAATATCGTTAGTGCCGATTACTGCAATCTGTTATGTATCAGCACTAGAGCGATTCGTTTTGAACGACTATTTTTTTTTTTCACTCCCACTTGAAAATATTGTTACAGACATGGAAAAAAAAATTCCCTGCAAGTTTCAGCCCTTAATTTTAACTTTGAGTACTTTATATTTGATTTTGAAGTTTTCCCATTTAAAATACATAGGAAAGTTGGGATTTTTTTTTTAACTCTCTATAACTCAGCCGCATTTCAAGTTATCGGGTCGCCGTTTGCGGCATTTTGTAGTTAATTTAATACTCTTCAAAAGTATCCGTAATAATTTTACTCGGACTCTAATTGTTTTTTCTGTATTCGTTCTGAAAATAAATTTTTTAATAATAATTTTGGTTATTAGTTGATATTAACTAAATAACGAAATTTACAGAAAAAGTGCAGATAACGATTTTTTAGGAAATTTTATTCGCTACAAAAAAGGTCCTCTTAGTTAAGTGGCTTAAGTTCTTCGTTCACGTGATACAGGGATTTTAGTAATTTTGTAAATAAAATATTTGTCAAAAAATTCCACCAAATGTTATTTCATTTCAATTTTAAATCAGTAAATAATTTTCCTTTCATTAATTTGATCCAGTCATTAAAATCAGAAGGGGTCAAATTGATGAACTTCGGAAAAATTTTTGACATATATTTTATTTACAAAATTACTAAAATCCCTATATTACGTGAACGGAGAACTTGAGCCACTTAACTAAGAGGACCTTTCTGTAGCGAATAAAATTTCCTAAAAAATCGTTATCTGCACTTTTTCTGTAAATTTCGTTATTTAGTTAATATCAACTAATAACCAAAATTATTATTAAAAAATTTATTTTCAGAACGAATACAGAAAAAACAATTAGAGTCCGAGTAAAATTATTACGGATACTTTTGAAGAGTATTAAATTAACTACAAAATGCCGCAAACGGCGACCCGATAACTTGAAATGCGGCTGAGTTATAGAGAGTTAAAAAAAAAATCCCAACTTTCCTATGTATTTTAAATGGGAAAACTTCAAAATCAAATATAAAGTACTTAAAATTAAAATTAAGGGCTGCAACTTGCAGGGAATTTTTTTTTCAATGTCTATAACAATATTTTCAAGTGGGAGTGAAAAAAACAAATAGTCGTTCAAAACGAATCACCCTAATCAGCACCAATGATTATTAACTTTATTTATTGGTTGATCTATTTTCTTATTACAGATAAGTTATTAAGGGGGGGGGGGGTAGGGTTTTTAGTAGAAATCAGCTGCAATTTTCTTTGTTCTTCCGAATCCCTTTCTTCGACTGTGTGTCTTTCAAAGGATGTAAACTGATGACTCAATATAAGTATAAAAATTCATATTCTTTTATTGATAGTTTATTTCAAATTTTCACTAATAAAAAACGTCAAATGGATTTTCCCGAAAACGTTATTTTTAAAGTCCGTGAACATCATAACTCAAAATGTACTGAACCGATCCTTTTGAAAATTTGAACATTACTTCTTCACATAAATCAACAGGTAACATCGAGGAGTTTTTTTTTGTTTTTCATTTTTTTCTATTTTTTAATAATAAATTAACCGTGATTTTTTGAGCTAAAATAGCGTTTTTCACTTCCAAGTGTTGCAAAAAATCGAAAAAAAAAAACTCTTCGTGGTTACCTCGAGAAATACATCAACTGTAAAATGCATATCAATTTTTTTTTTTTCCGATGATCCGGTAACGAGTTATGATGTTCACCGCAAAACGACTTTTTTTCGAGGCGCCTCCGGAGATCCAACGTCACCGGCTTATTAATCAATATTTTTCGTTGAAAATTTTTTCTGATATTCTTTAAAAGTTGTACAATAATATGTGATTAAGTTTAATGAAATTATATGACTCATCTCGGCGGGAAAAAAATCACAAAAATGTGATTTTTTCGCCTTTAAAACTCTACCCCCCCCCTTAAGGAATTATAAAAAAAATGTAAATAAAATAATTTACCGTATCATTTTTCGCTTGTTGCCCAGTAGTATTTAGTAATTTCCAAATAGCATCCAAAAATTGTGGGACGTATTTTTGGAACTCTTCATCGTATTTTTGTGCGTACAAAACAATATTATCACAAACTTGTGATTTTAATTGTTCAATAACACCAGGTTCATCATCATCATCTGTTTGTAATGCTGGTACATTAACTGTTAATAAACGATGGAAATTTCTCATCCATGGATCCATATTATCTTCGAAAAATTCTGGTAAATCTTGAAAATTTAGTGAATAAAATACTTTTGACAATATAGTTAATGAATTATAAATCACTTTAAGTGCTTCGTTATTATTTGCATGGACATCTGTTAAATTCATTGTTGCCTAAATAATAATAACGATAGTTACATTAATAATAATAATAGTATTGCATAGTAATAAAAATATAATTATTAATTCTAAAAGTGTATTTTTATTGTGCCGGTAAAACAAAAAGTAGATTTTATGAATTTATTCTTATTTTTGAAAACTTAAATATGGCAGGAGTGCAAAAAGAAACAATACACAGAACAAAAGAATTTCTTGGCGCAAGAAAAATTTTGCATTATAAATAGAAATCAAAAATTCTAGGACTTGAAAAAATTTTTTGCGCCAAGAAATTCTTTTTGTTGGTGTAAATGAAAAGTAATCTATTATTAATTGTTTTTTCAATGAGTAATTTAACTTATTGAGAATATTAATTTAAAAAAACAAAAAAAATTAATCCGTAATGTAAAATTTGGGATTCTTATAAAAAAAAATTAATAATGTAAATTTTAGGAATATAAAAAAGAAAATAATCCATAATAGAAATTTTGTACATAAATAAATAATACATGTATTTATATAAAAAATATAAATAAATTCATAAAATAAAATTTTATAATTACGATAAAAAAAAAAATCTGTTCATTGGTTGGCCCTGCGGGCTAGCCCCAAAACTTCGGAGGAGCTCGAAAACATTAGTGTAATTATATTTTCGAGCTCAAAGATACTCTTGCGTACGATTGTTTTTTATGAGCATTTCAAGTTATAACAAGTTACGTTTTAAGTTAAAGTTTATAAATTTATGAATCGGAAACCATTAATAAAAACGTGTTTTTTAATTTTTATTCTATTATATTCAATAAAATAAATGGATTCCCTCAGAAATCAATGTAAGTGATCAAAATAAAGATTGAAATTAGTTTTGACTCAAATCAGAGCGTTAATATACAAAATATCGGAAAAAAATATTAAAAACGGTGTTTTTTTAATTTTTTGTGGATAATATGATTTGAACTAAAGAACGAGTTACATTACTGTACGTAGTGATCCAAAGAGACTATAAGCACAAAGAGTTAGCATGATTTAGAATATATTTTAGTACATTATATGTCCGTATGAAAAAACAATATATGATTAAAATATATAAAAATTATATATCGGAAAGCTATTGTTTCCACCCCGATTTTCAAAAATCGAGTTTTCATCAGATCTCGATGTTTTGAGGTCCTAGGAAGCTCCTATTCTGACTATTTTTAGAATGATGTCCGAGTGTATGTATGTGTGTGCGTGTGTGTGTGTAAAGTCTGTAACTTTTTAACTAATGAATCGATTTGGATGGTTAAGGTGGCAATCGAAAGAGCTTGTTGGCCATCAAGTTTCCTGAAAATTTCAGATCATTTGATCAAGTAGACTCGAAAATATTTGCGAATTATGAAAAAAACAATTCTTTTTTTCGGTTTGTTTTTATTTCTCAGAGACGCCTTGAACGATTGACTTCAAAATCTAGTCCGCTCTAGAATTCAATTAAACGCGCCGATCGCCACCTCAAACGTCAAAATCAGTTAATTAGTTCAAAATATATCGGCGTTGAAAAGTTAAAAAAATAACATTTAATGTTAATTTTTCCGGATGAATCAAAATATAATGTACTGAAATGTGTCTGAAATCATATCAACTCTTCCTCTTTATAGTCTCTTTCGATCATCATATAATGTCAGCTAACTTTTTTTTTACACGCAGAGAATTTTACGGTATTTTTTGCATCAAAAATTTATAGAAAAATTACTATAGTCATTAGGGTGTGTCATTTTAAGGCTGTATTTTTTTTTTCTACTGCTATACCAGAAAATCTGGTAGTATAAAGAAAATAAAAAATTATGCTGCTGGGCTGAAGGGTTTAAGTCCAATAGCGGCTTAGTTCATCAAAAAATTCGATTTCCCATTTAAATAACACGGGAAATTTTTTTTTTTAACTTTGAGTATTTTTAACTCGTGAACAAATCAATAGATCGAATTGACTAATACATATTTTTATAGGAAATTGAACGCTCTACAAAAAATGTTTCTTATCATTTTTCGATCAATCCATCTGTTTTAAAGTTATAAAAGTTCGAAGTCAAGTTGTAGTAAATTTCGAGATCTTTTTACTTTTCCGGCAAAAATATCATACTTATCACAAAATATTGTAGGATCTTTTTTGTAGACAATTTTATTTCCTACAAATTATTATCAGTAAAATTTTTTCAAATTCCGCATTGTTTTCTAGTTATTTTCATTTCAATGTCAAGCTCCTGAAATCGATCAGAACACTACTTTTCTAAGTATAGTCATAGTAACATAAGGACAGTATGGAATTATTGTACAAATTACTGATACTGTAGAAATTTTTAAAATACATCGAACAGAATTTACAAGGTGCATTGTAATTTTGACAAAGCAACAGATAAAATTTATACCAACTGCGTAGTAAAATTTATTAGGTTAAATCAGAATATTTAGTATGCAGTTGGTATAAATTTAATCTGTTGCTTTGTCAAAATTACAATGCACCTTGTAAATTCTGTTCGATGTATTTTAAAAATTTCTACAGTATCGGTAATTTTCACAATAATTCCATACTGTCGTCATGTCAAAACTCATTCAAATCTTGATTTTTTCCACTGACATTGATTTCTGCCTCAATACATTTATTTTATTGAACATAATGAAATGAATATTCGGCAGTGCAGGATCCTAAAATCCACCAAATTCAACAAAAACTATGTGATAAATGGACCTAAAAATAGGATATGCAATCTAGTCAACTCTATGCATAGTAGGGTGTTTCAGAAAAAACAAATTTTTTTTTGGTATTCAAAAATTGTAAGTATACCTGAAAATAAAAATTTTGGTGCCAATCCGAGCTCTTAATAATAATATTAAGGTTTGCCTCAATCCATTTTTCTATTTTTCATTTAAATAACATAGGAAAAAATTTTTTTTTTTTTAGAATTTTCTAGCTTATAGACCAACTCAACGGATTTATATGCGCAATGAAACTTTGTGTAGAAAATTGAATGCTCTACAAAAAAAGTCTCTTATCATTTTTCGATAAATCCCACTGTTCAAAAGTTATTTAAGTTTCAAATCAAATTTATAGTAAATTTTGAGATCTTTTCCCTTTCTGGCGAAACTATCAGTCTTATTACAAAATGTCATATAAACTTTTTTGTAGGTAATTTTATTCATTACAAATTATTACGAATAAAATTTTTCGAAATTCCGCATTGTCTTCAATTTATTTTCATTTCAATGTCAAGCTCTTAAAATTAATCAGAAATCTACTTTTTTAAGAGCTTGACATTGAAATGGAAATAACTTGAAAACAACGCAGAATTTCGAAAAACTTTATTTTTAATCATTTGTAAGGAATAAAATTATCTACAAAAAAATTAATGTGACATTTTTTGATAAGACTGATAGTTTCGCCGGAAAAGTAAAAAAATCTCAAAATTTACTATAAGTTTGACTTGAAGCTTAAATAACTTTTGAACCGTGGGATTTATCGAAAAATGATAAGAGACTTTTTTTGTAGTGCGTTCAATTTCCTACAAAAAAATTTGTTGTGCATAAAAATCCGTTGATTGGCTTATGAGCTGGAAAATTCTAAAAAAAAAAAATTTTTTTTCCCGTGTTATTTAAATGGAAAATAGAAAAATGGATTGAGACAAACCTTAATATCATTATTAAGAGCTCGGAATGGTACCAAAATTTTTATTTTTAGTTATACTTTCAATTTTTGGATACCATAAAAAAAAAAATTGTTTTTTTTTTTTGAAACACCCTAATGCATAGTGATGTCAACTTCTTCCAAGGGTCATACCAGAATTTTCGCTCTTTTATTAGAGAACGATTACTAAAATACTAGCTGTTCACACACAGTAACTTTCAAGCAACCAATTTTCTTTATTTTCTTTCACAAACAGTTAGATTCGATATTGTATAGCAATCTAGCTCTATTATCTCATATATTGTACATTGTATTAAAGTTAACCTATGTTAAGATGATGTATAGTGCCGATTGGCGTAATAAGTAAATAAATAAATAAATAATCGGGAATAAAAATTAAAAAACTGCTTCTTCATTAATGATTTTCGATTCTTAAATTTTTAAACTTTAGCATAAAACGTAACTTGTTAGAGCTTGAAAACCTAAAAAAAATCGCATGTAATAGCATTTTCGAGCTCCTTGAGCTCGAAAATAGCAGGAAGTTTCGGGCCAGCCGACGCCCAGATTTTTTTATATACTTTAGCCGTCTCGTTAATGATAGTTAATAATTCTAATGAACTTAAATTCTTATGATTTTCAAAAAGACTTTTAATTAACTCTATGAATCCGTTATATTTTTTTTTCTCTTTTGCTAGGCTTTAATGCCTAGGTGGCCTATGATTAGATCCCGTACAGCCAATACAGGATATGTTACTATCAAATTTTTTTTAGAAGAATCAACAGGCGACTGATTGAATATGTTTATTAAATTTATCAACTATTTCGAGGTCAGACCATAAGTTTCTATTAAATTGTTAATTTATACGTACGAGAAATAAATCAGTGAGAGGCTTAGCAAATTTGTCAAGAACAAATTTAATTTCTGTCCATAAACTCTGACTTTTAAATTCATAACGATAACGTTTGAATAGTGAATGTGCTGTATGAAGTACACCATTGATAATATGAAAATCTCCAGTATTAAATTTTTCCACCATCTGATCAATTAAATCAGGCCACTTGTCCGGGAAATCATAACGTCCAATTATTGATACGGCGTCTGATAATTGTTTTTGTATTGAATCAGGCGAATGTAACATTAAATTTACAATTAATTTTTTAATTGCATCACGATCTGCTGCATGTATTCGATCTGGCATGTCTTCTTCCTGTAATAATTAATTTAAAAATTAAGTATTTAATTATGAATCAAATAAATTGATTTATGACTTAAATTTCCATGGTGTTTTTATAGAGAATAAAAAAAACAAAAGCTATCGATTAGAGTTTTGATACTATTTTTGAAATTTTAACTCTAACTAAAAATTACTGTCTGTTGATTGAGTAGAAAATGATCACCCCGATAACCAGTTGAGTTCACCCTGATAGCCACACTTTGCTCAGCAAACCCTGATACCCAGAGTTTCTGATCAGAAAGTTGGTGTACCTGAGTTGCGACCAACTTGACGACAACTTTCAGCTTGTGTAACTGTTGCCGACAATCTACTGCCGCAACCTGTCACCAAGTTTCTGAGCAACTTGTAGCCAAGTTGTCGGCAACAGTTACACGAGCTGAAAGTTGTCGACAAGTTGCTCGGAAAGTTGCCATCAACTTATGGAAATGCTGACTTTTGCGGCCAACTTGGCGACAGGTTGCGGAAGTAGATTGTCGGCAAGTTGCGGGCAACTTGGCTATCAGGGTGAGTTCTACAGTGAAATATTTTCGGCTAACTTAACAAATTTCTGGCATGCCTTGGCTGGATAATACTTGCGTGCAAGTTGATGCAAATCAACTGCTGACATCTGAATGTAATTTGACAGAAAAACTTGCCGTCAATTTGAAGTAAAATTTTTAATTAACTTAACGTCATTGTTTGACAGTAACACTTGTAGTCAAATTGAATTCAAATTACAGACAATTTACTGTAACTGTTTGCTCTCCAACACTTTCCTTAAAGTTGGCTTCAGAATACAGCAGTAGCTTAAAGCTTAGCTTGTGGTTAAAGTGGCTGTCAGTGTACGTTAAATTGCCTTGATAGCCGCCTTAACCATAAGTTAAATTTAAGCTACTGCTGTATTCTGAAGCCAATTTAAAGGAAAGTGTTGGAGAGCGAACAGTTACGGTTAAGTTGACAGCAAATTGTCTGTAACTTGAATTCAATTTGACTACAAGTGTTACTGTCAAACAATGACGTTAAGTTGATTAAAAATTTAACTTAAAATTGACGGCAAGTTTTTCTGTCAAATTACATTCAGACGGCAGTTGATTAGCATCAACTTGCACGCAAGTATTTTTCAGCCAAGGCATGCCAGAAACTTGTTAAGTTAGCCGAAAATGTTTCACTGTAGAACTTGCTGAGCAAAATGTAGCTATCAGGGATGAAATCCTGATAGCCAAATTGACCTTAATTTAACGTAAATTTACTGCCGCAACTTGAATGTCAAATATTTGAAGCGCATGATACATGTCAACTTGCTGTCGATTTAAAAGTAACTTTTACTCTTTAAATTTTCTTTTGGAAGAAGTTGATGGCAATTTTCAGTACCAATTTGCCTTCAAATTGCGGCAGCAAGTTGACGTTATGTAAGTTAACTTGTATCATTCAGTTCCAGTTGTTGTCAGAAGTAAATATTTCGGAAATCTTAAGTTGACAGAAATTTGACGTCAAAGAGATTGAAATTGCCTAGTCCAAATTTTTTCATGATTAAGTCAATTTATCAAGGACTTTAAAAAAAATTTACATTTGAAATAAAAAAATTTTTACTCTGATCGCAAAGTTGGCGTCAATTTACTGCCGCAATTTAATGTCAAAATGATTTAAATAATTGGGCGTGGTCAGTTTAAAGAATTTTCTAATCTATGGGCGTATTTGACCGAACTAAGTCCTTAGAAAACTTAGTAAGATTGACGTCAATCTACTGCCTCAACTTGTTGCCAAGTTGACAATAAAAGTTTTCTTCAAGTTGGCGTCAACTTATGACATCGCCAAAGATCAATATTTAATTGAAATTTATTTTAATACATTTATAAAACATATTAAAATGAGTTTTGTTGTTGAAATTTAAGGGTCAATAACTAGGCTCAATTTTAAAGGTATGGTGGAGTTGTTGACCCTAAAATTATAACTTACTGCTAGCGAGGTTGTCTATTTGATTACATGTCTATAAAATGTAAAAATAGCAATATTTATAATTTTCTTAAATTATTTCCTACTATTATTCATAATACAGTAATTAATTAACATTTAATATTCATTTTTAAAAATAAAAGATCATAATTAGATCTTGAAAGTACGTATTCCTGGAGTGATAAAATTATTGTGAAAATAATGTCAATTTCGATAGTATTTAAATTGTTATGACTCTTTTAGTTAAATAATATTTTTATTATGACAAAATTAATTTTTTTATTATTTTTTTATTCAAGAGTTCAAACAAAAAGACAACGAGCTACGATGAAAAATAATGAGAACAGGCGCTAGCTAAAGTGACTTTAATTATTTATATTTTAAATGTTGAAAAATTATGTTTTTGCAATAAGAAATATTTAATTTATTTATCTAAATAATAGTTTTAGTTTATTAAAACTTGGTAAGTACTTCATAACGTAATCATGGTTAATGTAATTTGAGGGTCAGAAACTAGGCCACTGTGAGGTTCTGAAACTGACCTAAGAAATTCCGAGGGTCAGAAACTAAGTCTCTGAATGTCAATTTTTATAACGTCAATTTAAAATGTTAATTCAATTGAAATAATTATTTTACGCGCATGAATTTATTTGACAAATCATAAACTAGATAGAATTATTATTTTTCTCATAAATTAAATCTAATATTAATTATTATAGTATAGCCTAGGGCGTTTCAAAAAAAACAAGAATTTTTTTTTTTCTCGGAACCAGACTCAAAAGCTTTGTTTAGATGCCAAAATAGGCCTCTGAAAATATGAGCCCTTAATATTAATATTAAGGTAGTCCGCATTGCACTTTTTGATTTCCCATAAGGAGAACACAGGAAAAAAAAATTTTTTTTCTTCTGATTTTTGAAACTAATGAACCGTAAATTACATTGTAATGTCCATCACATATTTTTGTAGAGAATTGAACGCTCTACAAAAAAAGTCTCTTATCATTTTTTGATAAATTCGTCTGCACGAAAGTTATTGGAGCTGGAAGTCAAATCTACAGAAAATTTCAAGATCTTTTTACTTTTCCAGCAAAACTATCAGACTTATCAAAAAATGTCATAGGACTTTTTTTGTAGACAACTTTATTCCCTACAAATTATTTTCAATAAAGTTAATTCAAATTCCGCATTGTTTTCTAGTTATTTTCATTTTAATGCCAAGCTCATAAAAATAATAGTTTTCTAATCGATTTTGAGAACTTAACGTTAAAATGAAAATAACTAGAAAACAATGCGGAATTTGAATTAACTTTATTGAAAATAATTTGTAGGGAATAAAGTTGTCTACAAAAAAAAGTCCTATGACATTTTTTGATAAGTCTGATAGTTTTGCTGGAAAAGTAAAAAGATCTCGAAATTTTCTGTAGATTTGACTTCCAGCTCCAATAACTTTCGTGCAGACGAATTTATCAAAAAATGATAAGAGACTTTTTTTGTAGAGCGTTCAATTCCCTACAAAAATATGTGATGGACATTACAATGTAATTTACGGTTCATTAGTTTCAAAAATCAGAAGAAAAAAAATTTTTTTTTCCTGTGTTATTCTTATGGAAAATCAAAAAGTGCAATGCGGACTACCTTAATATTAATATTAAGGGCTCATATTTTCAGAGGCCTATTTTGGCATCTAAACGAAACTTTTGAGTCTGGTTCCGAGAAAAAAAAAAATTCTTGTTTTTTTTTAAACGCCCTAGTATAGCCCCAACCTGCACTCTAAAAAGGTCAGAAACTGGGCCCTTTACCTTACAACTTTAGTACCATACTTTTAGCACCATAAATATTTCGAATGCTACTGAGTATTTGTGTATAAAAATAAAATGCAATACTTACAACTTTCCAATTACGTTTTATGTAATTTTTAAATGCAACAGCACCAGCAACTCGTATTGTTGAATCATAATCTTGTTTACCAATCAAATGTAACAGTAAAGCTGGATAATTTTGATTTGTTTCTATTGATTCTAAAAATTTTTCAGCTTAAAAAAAAATAAAATTTTCATTATTAACGATGTCACTTTTTTTTATTATTCATAACTAATCATTAAGATTAAACTTTATAGTAATTATTAATATTATTAGTGACTGTCACTATTATTTATCGTTAAATTTAATTTTACTATAAAAAAAAATTATGGAAGAAAAAAAATTGTATTTTATTTACTGATGCTATTAATAAAATTATAATTATAATATATAATTGCGTTTAAATATAAAGAATCATTAAAATATAGTATTTAGAGGTTACTCATACCTGGACGACGAATATTTACGTCAGGACTAAGTGTCTGTTTTAAGTAATTACTTAAAGTTAGTATATTACGTTCTTCTATTTCCATTTTAATTATTTAATAATAATTGAGTATTTATTTCAATTAAATCTAATTTGTGTATCTAAATAATTTGTTTTTAATGCAAGAATAGTATAAAATAATAAAACATACGAATACGAGTAATTTGTGTAAAATTAAGCCGGCATTTTGCGCCAAATTTTTTTTTTTCGAGGTCGCGGCTGTTGTGCGACACGGGCGCGACCTAGTTAAAAATTTATTGCGCGCGCTTTTGTAATTGGCGCGTAATTTGAATTTTTGTAATGGAGGATTTATTTATATATTAGGGGCTCCAAAAAAAATCGATATTTTTTTTTCTATTGGCCGTTATAAAAAAAGTTTCTATAGGACGTCAAAAGGACGATTTTTTTTTTAATTTTAAAAGGTGGCGCTCGCTCTTTGATTTTTCCTATGCATGGGAATTTAATTTTTTTTATAAAAAATCTTATAACTTCATTTGCCCCCTGATAGCCAGTTGAGCTCAACCAACAGTCAAATTGAGCGTAAATTTGACGTCAGATATCTGATTAAAAAAGTGAATTGAAAAGTATTGAAAAAGATGAGAAATGAATCCTTTCGAATACTTTCTATACCCCAAGGTTTTCATTTTGACATAAAATGAATACTTTTCAATCCCAAAATAATAAAAGAATTTCTGAACTTCCGAGGAATTGAAAAAGATTCAAATGAATTGATATTTTTAATCTTTCTGAATCCTTCTCAATACCTAAATAATCCGACATTTCGGATCAAGTGTGGGATTGAAAAAGATTGAAATGAATTGAAATTTTTTAATCTTTCTGAATCCTTCTCAATGCCTAAATAATCCTATATTTCGGGTCATGTGTGGGATTGAAAAAGATTGAAATGAATTGAACTTTTTGAATCTTTCCGAATCCTTCTCAATACCTAAATAATCCGACATTCGGATCAAGTGTGGGATTGAAAAAGATTGAAATGAATTGAAATTTTTGAATCTTTCCGAATCCTTCTCAATACCTAAATTGGAATGATGAAATATTGAATTCTTTTCAATACTTTCGAATTCCACTTTGGAATTGGAAAGTATTCAAACGATCGAAACTTCAATTCCATTCAATACTTTCCAAAACCGCCGAGGGATTGAAAAGAATTGAAATAATTTTCAATACTTTTCAATTCACTTTTTTAATCAGGGATTAAAGCCGCTATTTGACGTACTCAAGACATCAAAAATTGAGTAGCAAAATTTGACTGCAGTACCCTGATAGCTACACCTTACTCAGTAAATTCAAGTTACAGACAATTTACTGTCAACTTAAAGGTAACTGCTTGCACTCCAACACTTTCCTTTAAATTACCTTTAGAATACGGCAGTAATAGCTTATAGTTAACTTACGGTTAGGGTGGCTATCAGGATTGTTTAGATTCGATTTTACCATTTCAGAAGATAATTTTGACGTTCACTAGATAATGCTGTTTTGTAAATTCCATCACTAGATGGTGAAAGTAGAAGAATCTATATATTTTAAATTGATGAATTTCATGTTCTACTATAAATACTATACTATAAAGATCATGAATTCTTTAAAAATTATATAATATCGCATTAACTCTTATAAAATTGTATAAAATTTCTTACGAGTTAAAAATTTTATAGCTCAAAGTTCGAGCCAAGCAACCGCCAGAATAAACTAATAGATCATATAGGACTGAATCAGAATTTTCAATTATTTTTTCCGCAACTTAATATTTTTGTTAAATAATTATTGTCTGTAAAATTAAAATAAATTTTATCGAGCAATTTTCGGTGTTGAATTTTATAAAAATATATTTTCATAGTGTCTCTAGCAAATTGATTGGTCAGAATAAATCTTTATACAACTACAAGAGTGTATCTAGTTGTACTTTTCATCTTAATAAAAGATATTCTAAATGATAATTAATAACAGAAAAATTTAATTTTATTGAGTAACATACACGTATGATTTGAAAAATTAACATTCTGCGTAATTTAGTAATTATAAAAGGGAAAGATTCATATTTTTTTTTTTTTTTTTTTTTTTTTCAGTATATATATGTATATTAAGGCCTTGGGCATTCCCAATCCAGCCAATCGAGTCGAATTCGTATACGAATCAAATTCACATCTCCATCAAATCAAATTCAATATTTAAACCAGATCAAATTCATCATCGGCGACGGGACGAACCTCAGGGCCGAAAGACCTCACACTCTTTGTGTGAAAAATTCTTTCGGCAACCGCTGGGATTCGAACCCACGCCTGGCCAGTGATCAAGTTCGAGAGGCCTAGATCTTACGCCTTAGACTGCTCGGCCATGGTCACCGGTTGAAAGATTCATATTAAAGAGAAGCCAGCTCGCGACATCTAGCAAATATTCAACAAAGTAAATTCAAAAATCAAAAGGTAACAAATATCTCTACACTTGAGGTCTTGTTGACGTCATTTGTTGCGACTCAAATTTTGATGTCTCACAGTCGTCAAATAGCAGCTTTAAGATTACGTCAAATTTATGCGAAATTTGACGTCAAAGAGCGCACAAAAGTTGAACTGAAATTTTTTTTGTGTACCGTACCTCACTGAGACAACAAACCCCTGATAGCCAAGTTGGCCGCGACTTGACGACAACTTACTGCCGCAACCTGTCGCCAAGTTGGCCGCAAAAGTTGGCACTTCCATAAGTTGACGACCTTTTTCCGAGAAACTTGTCAACAACTTTCAACTCGTGTAACTGTTGCCGACAAGTTGCTTAGAAACTTGACGACAGGTTGCGGCAGTAGATTGTCGACAAGTTGCTGAGCAACTTGTAGCCAACTTGTCATCAACAGTTTCACAGTATGAAGTTGCCGCCAAGTTGCTAACAAGTTGGTCGCAACTCATGTACACCAAAACTTGGGTAGACATCAGTGACCCATAATCCGATTACCCAGATCTATGTTTGCCCGGAATTGTTTTATTCAGAATCCGTTTACACAGAATTCTGTGTAAAAGAATTCTGTGTAAGCGGATTCTGAGTAAAAGAATTCTGGGCAAACATAGATCTGGGTAATCGGGGAGCCAGAGACGTCCCTTCCCGGAATGTAGATTAGAGGGTACAGTCGACTCTGTCTAAAGGTTCTCTGCCTAAAGGTTCCCGCTGTCTATAGGATCCAGAATACATTGCTTAAAGGTTCCCGGATATTCCCCCACCCGTTTTCTCGAGTGACGAATCACAATTCAGTTTTCGAGCGCTAGCTTTAAATGCACGTTTTTTTGAGGTTATGTTTACTGCGCAATGTGTTCGTTTTAGCGTGCGCCTCGGCGCTCGAGGGGAATATATTGTAGGGGAAGTGCTGATGGTGGGGAGGGAACCTTTAGGCAATGGTCCTGTCCCGACGTGGAACCTTTAGACAGAGTCGACTGTAACTTACATGAAAGGAAAGCAGTAGACGTATACTTTGATCGTAAAATAATTATTCAAATAGATTTAATGTAAAATTAAATTAATTACAAACTTTGGTCTATAAAAAACGTTCCACGTTAGAAAAAATCACAACGATGAAAAATTCGATCGAAGGAAAATTTTTCGAAAAAATAATGAACAGAAAAGTACTCTACCTACAGAACGCAGTGGGTGATCGTTATTACTGATCACGGTCGATAATATAAATTGAAGATCAGAGAGAAAGAGGGCGCACTATTCAATTTACAAATTTAATTTGTGTTATGAAATTATGTAGACAGGATAATAAAAAATAATAGAATAATAGACAATAAATATTATTAATTAAATTACAACTTCTACTAAACTATTTTTTGATATTTAAATCTGAATTTTTTTTTCAATATTATAATTGAATATATATTATCTTTAATAAATAATTATGAAATAAACAATTTTTTTTCTCTTTAAATTTTATTCATAATTAAAAATATAGTAATTAAATGACGTACATTTCCACATTCTGAATTTGTTAAGCTTGTAGATAAAAAGTAATACATCATTTTAAAAAATTTTTTAGCTTTAAAATGACGTTAATAATAGTATGAGTATCAGAATGACACACTTATCAAATTTATTAAATTAAAAAACTTATACGTACATATTAATACATAATACAAAAATATTATTTGGCTTAAAATTACGCTTGCAATTGTATCAGTCATTGAAGATCATACTCATCCAAATTATTAAATCATCAAACTTGTACGCACAAATTATAATGTAAATAAAGAAAAATTGTTTAACTTTAAATTACCCTTACAATTGCATGACTTATTTAAGATTATACTCATCAGAATTGTTACATCCCGGGTAAAAAACTTTATATATAATTATATATAATTTATATATAATCATATATAATTTCTATATAATTATATATAGTTATATACAATTATATATAATTATATATAATTTATATATAATTATATATGTAAATTGGCCTTATATAATTATATATAATTTTGTATAGTTATATATAATTATATATAGTTATATATAATTGTATATAACTATATATAATTATATATGATTATATATAAATTATATATAATTTATATATAGTTATATATAATTATATATAAATTATATATAATCATATATAATTTATATATAATTATATATGGAAATTGGCCTTATGTAATTATATATAATTATATAAGGCCAATTTCCATATATAATTATATATAATTATATATAAACTTTCTTACCCGGGATTACTCAATTTTTACGCACAAATTCTTATAAATAAACAAATAATATTATTTAGCGATAAATGACGCTTACAAAGACAGTATATCTGCTAATTCTTCCCAAATATCATCACTTTCTTCGGCCATTACCTTTTTTCAATATGATATATATATTAATGAACATTATTATTTATTTTATTATGTAAATAACTTTTGAAATATTTTCAAATCACTTATTTGCTTGCGTCACTAATTTTATATTAATGATAAACGAGCATTACACATCTTGATGGATAAAAATTAAACGATTTTGATGATCATTATCTTGTTCATTAATAGTAATGTAAAAATTTTCATTAACTGCAACTAATAACACACTGAAAAAAATAATCGCTAGCTGCTAGCGATTTTTTTCTTTAGCAGGTAGCGATTAAAAATCGCTTGCTGGAAGCGGTTTTTTCTTTAGCAGGGAGCGATTAAAAATCGCTTGCTGGAAGCGATTTTTTCGCTAGCGGGTAGCGATTAAAAATACTGTTTTTATCAGTAAAATAAATTTATAAATATACATATTCATGTATATATATATATATATATATATATATATATATATATATATATATATATATATATATATATATATTTATATATATATTAGACTGATTCAAAAAAATCGACTAATTTTTTTTTTCTTCATTATATCGAAAATATTGTTGGAAATGACGAAAAAAAAATATTGTGAAAGTTTGAGCTCTAAACATTAATATTAACAACTGCCGCATCGCGATTTTCTATTTCCCGTTTAAATAACATGGGAAAATTTATTTTTTAAGCTTTGGAATTTTGTAGCTCTCGGTGAGACCAATACTTTTGAATGTTCAAGACATATTCTTATGGGAAATTTGACGCTCTACAAAAAAGGTCTCTTATAATTTTTCGATATTTTTATTTCTTCAAAAGTAATTCGAAGTTAAAATTAGATTGACGATAAATTTTTACATTTTTAAATTTTTTGAAGCAACCATCAACTTTATCCGAAAAATTTAGAGGACATTTTTTGTAGAGCATTTTATTTCCTGCAACTTATCTCGGAGAAAATTTTCGACATTTCTCATACGTCGTAAGTTATTCGCAATTAACTGAAAATTTAATATAATTAATTTTAAGCAACAAAATTTAGATTATTTAAGAAAATTTTCAGTTAATTGCAAATAATATACGACTTGAGTGAAATATCGAAAATTTTCTCTAAGATAAGTTGTAGGAAATAAAATGCTCTACAAAAAATGTCCTCTAAAATTTTCGGATAAAGTTGATGGTTGCGTCAAAAAATTTAAAAAATGTAAAATTTTATCGTCAATCTAACTTTAACTTCGAATTACTTTCGAAGAAATGAAAATATTGAAAAATTATAAGAGACCTTTTTTGTAGAGCGTCAAATTTCCCATAAGAATATGTCTTGAACATTCGAAAGTATTGGTCCCACCGAGAGCTACAAAATTCCAAAGTTTAAAAAATAAATTTTTCCATGTTATTTAAACGGGAAATAGAAAATCGCGATGCGGCAGTTGTTTATATTAATATTAAGAGCTCAAACTTTCACCGTATTTTTTTTTCGTCATTTCCAACAATATTTTCGATATAATGAAGAAAAAGAAAATTAGTCGATTTTTTTGAATCAGTCTAATATATATATATATATATATGTGTATATATATATATATATATATATATATATATATATATAAATTAATTTTACTGATAAAAACAGTATTTTTAATCACTCCCTGCTAAAGAAAAAATCGCTTCAAGCAAGCGATTTTTAATCGCTACCTGCTAGCGAAAAAATCGCTACTCGCTAGCGATTTTTAATCGCTCCCTGCTAAAGAAATAATCGCTTCCAGCTAGCGAAAAAATCGCGTCCAGCAAGCGATTTTTAATCGCTACCTGCTAAAGAAAAAATCGCTTCCAGCTAGCGAAAAAATCGCCTCCAGCAAGCGATTTTTAATCGCTAGCTGCTAAAGAAAAGAATCGCTAGCAGCTAGCGATTATTTTTTTCAGTGCATGACTCATTTGTGATCAAGCATGATCATGCATGACTCATTCTAGATCAAGCTTGCGCATGCATTAAGTTTGAAATAATTGTATCCAGAGATATTATCCATCAGGAAAGGTCATGCTTGAGCATGCTCTATTATGCATGACCATGCATGGTTCATACTTGATCATGCATAACTCATTCATGGCCAGGCATGACTCATTGGTGATCAAGCATGATCATGCTCGGCTCATTCTAGATTAGACTTGCTCATAACTTACGTTATGAATAATTGTCTACAGAGATATTATTTATCAGGAAAGGTCATGATTGAGCATGCTCTGTCATGCATGACCATACTTGGTTCATACTTGATCATGTATAACTCATTTGTGATCAAGCATGATCATGCATGATTCATTCTAGATCAGGCTTGCTCATGACTTACGTTAGAAATCATTGTATCTCGAGTTTTTTATATATAGTGGAAACCCATTTAAATATAGTGAAAACCTAAACATGCAAACCTCTCAATAAGACAATTTATAGATAAATTGAGAAAAATATAGATAGCCCGAACTGGGAATCGAACCCAGACCAATTCGGAATCGCGCCGAGTGCTCTACCAGTTGAGCTATCCGGCACTATACTATATTCCATTCAATTTGATCTATAACTAATTGAGCCACACCGTCCATCGTACGGTAATACACCATTTAAATATAGTGGAAAACTAAACATATTAATAGTTAAATAAATAAAAAAACAATTTGTATTCATAAATATTAATTGTTTAATGCATTAAGTGAATAATATGTTAAAAACAGTTTTTAATGAAAGTTCAAAATAAAAGAACCAATGAAAATTGATAAATTACTCTCTATCATTTGTATAGTACGATTAATTATATACCTTAGTTTCTAATACTTACAGCAACATCTTTCAAATAAATAAGCTATGGGAATGCATGTTCATGCATAATAACGCGTGCTCATGTATGGGAATGCCTGATCGTATTTTTCATAAGCAGCCAATATTTAAATACGACAAACCCGGGAAAAAATGATCAGACCTGACCATGCCTGTTCATGTATGATCAGGCCTGAAATTAGACCTTATCATGCCTGTTCATGTATGATTAGGCCTGAAATTAGACATGATCAGGCCTGATCATGCCTGTCCATGCCTGGTCATGTCTATTCATGCCTGGTCATGTCTATTCATGCCTGGTCATGTCTGAAGCGCTAAATACGCTCATGCCTGATCATACCTGTCCATGCCTGGTCATGTCTGTTCATGCCTGTTCATGTCTGAAGCGTTAAATACGCTCAGGCCTGATCATACCTGTCCATGCCTGTTCATGCCTAGTCATATATGTTCATGTCTGTTCATGGCTGTTCATGTCTGCTCATAGATCTAAAATTTTGTTGACCAAGAATCTATCACGTATAAGATTTTTATTACTTGAAGTTCATACGAAACTAATTTTTTAACTAAATCTCTTAGGTCAGTGGGTAGCGAGTTACACTTTCGAGCGCAAGGTCCACGGTTCAAATCCTGTACACGCCCGAATTTTTTATTTTTTTTATTTTTATAGCAATAATTATATACATGTATAATTGAATATAGTTATACATAATTATATATAATTATATAGGGCCATTTTTTATATGTAATTTTCTTACCCGGATGGGCATGAACAGACATGAACATACCTGATCAGGCCTGAACATGCCTGATCAGGCCTGGTCAGGCATGGTCATTTTTCATGTCTGATCAGGCCTGAAGACTCATGCCTGTTCATGTCTGATCAGGTCTGATCATTTTTTCCCAGGAAACGTGCTCGAGAGGAATCACAGATTATAAAATCATATGACTGCTCAGGGAAGATCATGCATGATAATGTATGATCATGCATGATAATGTATGATCATGCATGATAATGTATGGTCATGCATGATAATGTATGGTCATGCATGATCATGCCTGGCCAAAATCCAGGTCTGATCATGCATGACTGGGCACGATCATGGCTTCTCAGGCAGGATCATGCATGGTCATGACTGCTCAAGCAAAATCATGCCTGTTCATGTCTGGCCAAAATTCAGGCCTGATCATGCATGAGATTTAAGCCTGCTCAGGCATGATCATGCATGCTGATTTTTTCCCGGGTTCATTTATGGCATAATTTACATATACAAAGTTGTTGTGTTTCACTCTGTTCTTTTTCACTTCAATTATAAACGTATAATATTTTTTTTTGAATAATTTACATTTCGACTTGTAACGGGGTTAAATTTAAATTTTCAACTTTAAATCAACCTGATTTCCCGCGGTTGATTAATTACCCATAGTACCCCATATGCGTTACTATTTCATCGACTTGTCACCGGGCGCGCTAATTTAAGGGGCTCGTCCCAAAGACCCAATAAGGAAATAAGTTGAAGTGGTGGATTTTCCGATAAGGGCCGAAAGATCGCGAACTTAGATTTGATAAGTGAGTGCACGAGGTGAAGACACACACAGTCGGACGGACCGGCAGAACAGTTGGACGGGTGACCGCACGGGAACTATTGAGAAGAATTACGAGGTGGACAGTAACGAGCGACGGGAAAACGGAAATCGGCGGGAAGGCTGTAAGAAGTAAAGGACGTCACGATCAATCGGATAAAGAAAATTAAACATAGGTAAATAAATCGTCAGCAAGTGGCCACAAATTATTAATTAACTAATTGAGAAAGAATAATTAAATTAATTCGTGGGCAGTCGCCGTTTCCGGTTTAATTATATTAAAATATAAATGGTCGGCAAGAAGAACAGAATTCAAAATAAATTTACACGCGGTCCGTCTGATAAATTCTCGGCAAGAGGGCCAGAATTTCTTAAACATTAATTATATAAATTAAAAAGTTTAATTTCTCGGCAGGAGGGCCAGAAATTATAAATACTAAATCTAATATTAAGAAAGTGTATATAGTAAATTAATCAATTTATTTAATAAGAAAAATATAAAAATACAAAATTCAAAATATTGAAAATTGAAAGAAAAGTAAAAGTGCTGTGAAAATAGTGATAACGATAAAACTATAATAAATTAAAATTAATATAAATGGAGTCAGTTCTTGATATGAAATTTGGGTATTAACATGAAGACTAGTTGTAATTGAATTAGAGAGAGATAGCGTCAGTCGTTGGCGTCAGTTTTTCAGCGTCACAAAATTCTTTACTCAAAAACTGATGTTTGAAAAACTGAAAGTATATAAAATTGTCGTGTTGATAAAGTGTCGCTAATTAAATGTAAAAGAAATAAAATTGTAGAATCATTAAATGTATAAATTAAAAATTACGGATAGAAATTTAGTCCAGCGGACACATAAATAAAATTGAGATTAAATAAAATTGTGCGTGAAATTAATCGGGAAAATAATGAATTTTAAACGTGTGTGTGAGTGTGAATAAGTCCTGGGGACTCGAGTATTAAAACGTGTGTGTGTGTGCGTAAAATTAAAATATTCCAGGGGAATAATCTTTTAAAATAATAGATCCAGGGGATCTGGCAAGTTGCCAATTGGTTTTATTCGATCCAGGGGATCAGGCCGGTGGCCAAATTAGTTATAAAAGTCTAGGGGACTCTTTCGTATAGTTCATCAAGTCCGGTGGACAAAATTTTATTAGTTGTTACCCCCATGGAAATAAAATATATAAAAAATATATTTCATGATGTATGTGAAATATATGTGGCATATTAATAAAGTATATAAAATTTATAATTAAAATACATGTGAAATATACGCACATATATTTCACATATATTTTACATATAAAATAAATATATTTCAAATACATAACTTTTGGCCGTTTTTCGTATATAAAAAATATATTTTTTATATAGTCAAAATGTATATCACATATATTTTATTTGTATATAATGTAGAATATATATTAAATATATTTTCGTTATTTAGGCAGATCTTTGGTGTTCGGGTGGGGGGGGGGGATTGGAGCAACAAATAATGACTAAAAAATCCAAATGGTTCAGGCTGGAGTACCGAGGGATCTAGATGTCAGATTGTCCGATGATAGAATAGCTCAGATGGACCAGTTGGATTTTTTAGTTATTATTTTTCTGCTTCCCCCACCCCCTACAAAAAGATCTGAGCCATTCTATCATCGGACAATCTGACATCTAGATCCCTCGGTACTCCAGCCTGAACCATTTGGATTTTTTAGTCATTATTTGTTGCTCCAATCCCCCCCCCCCACCCGAACACCAAAGATCTGCCTAAATAACGAAAATATATTTAATATATATTCTACATTATATACAAATAAAATATATGTGATATACATTTTGACTATATAAAAAATATATTTTTTATATACGAAAAACGGCCAAAAGTTATGTATTTGAAATATATTTATTTTATATGTAAAATATATGTGAAATATATGTGCGTATATTTCACATGTATTTTAATTATAAATTTTATATACTTTATTTATATGCCACATATATTTCACATACATCATGAAATATATTTTTTATATATTTTATTTCCATGGGGGTAAGAATAAAAGTCCGGTGGACAAACGTGTTAAAAATAGTTATAAGTAAAAGAAAAGCCCGGTGGGCATAATTGTGATTCGGTAAATAAAATTTGAAATTATATTGATTAAAATTGTGTATAAAAATTAATTTAATCCCTCAACCTCCTCACTCTTATATATTTCAACGACCCTGATTTCATATTATAACATCTCCGGTTCTGGAAGGCCGAGTCTTATCTTCCAGTGGCGCCCTTATTAAGATCAATTAATAAAGGGGCCAAACTTGGCAAGGTTGAGATAAACCCTGTTATAGACTATCCGTCGTTTCATATACATTTTACGTTCGAATATTTTTCAGTTGGGTGGAGTTTCTGGCACCCAGCTCTAGCTAGTAATAAACCTAGTGACCAACAATAGTATGTACACAAAAAAATTACTACAAACTAGTGCGCTGTTGCCGTACTGCCGCATTTATTTTTTAATCACTTATTTTATTAAAAAAAAAGTTATTTGATTAAAAAAAAATTTTTTTTACGATTTAATGCAATAATAATAAAAATATATTGTGTTAATTCTTAAAACTAAGTCAATTTATAATATATTCTATCAATGAAATTTTGGTGTGTAGTAGTTGTAATCTTGCAAAAATACAAAAGAAAATTTACGAGATTCCCTAGAAAGATAATCGGTCTTGAACCTCCTTAAGGCTGGGCCGCACCTAACGAAGTCCTGAATTTAAGAATTCTAATTACTTTTTGAATATTTATGGGACTCGGATGATGAAAATCTTCCGAGGAAGTTCGTCTTCGGCTTTTAGTCGGAAGCTAATAAAATTGCTGTTATGATAATTATTTAATAAATAATTAGAATTCTTAAATTCAGGACTTCGTTAGGTGCGGCCCAGCCTTAAGCTGTGAGTGATGCTAAAATGATGCGAAGGAAGGGGAACTTTTCGTCCGCAATCTGGCTGCACTCATCGTAGTGTTTCGTAGTCGGGCCGTCGAGGAAATTGCATAACGTAAGTATCCATTAATATTTAAACAATCCTCTTATTTACTGAAAATTTATTATCGTCAATTTATAATTTTGTTAATTAACTTGGTCTTTAATTATATTTTTTTAAATATTTATCGAAGATTGTTAGGTCCGCCGCTTAATTTTTAATTCTTTATCCGGGATTTCTCCGTTTGGTAGCGATAGTAATTTTTGGACAAGCGGGTTGGAGGGTGCGGACAACAATAAAGAATACGAGGAAGAAATTATCTTCCTATAATTTATTATTTATAGTGGATCTTTTCGAAAATTAAGAACCCAAACGTCTTCAAAGAGACTGGTGCTCTTGTTTGAGCCAAAAGTATTTTATGATGATAGAAAAATAGCTCTTTCACCTACCTTTCGATGTCAATTCTTCTAGTGCGGCAGCTATTATCCCTCCAGGACTAAACAGCTCACTCGACCTTCCTGAGAGTTGGTAGAATGGGTGCGGCTGGGTTGGTAGGCTGACATCTTATGTACTACTTTCGAATAAAACCGTAAGGTTGGACCCTGATTTAAAAAAGCGATTTAAAACGATTTGCAATGTTAAATGCCCATAAGAAGAGGGATTGAAAAGTATTCAAGGTATTCAAAAGCATTAAAAAGCATTTAAAATTTTTTATTTCAAATCGTTTTAAATCGCTTTTTTTAATCAGGGCGAGTGAAGAACTTGATCTTTTCCCAGTAAACACATTGACGTAAATTTGACGTCAGAGTGACGTTACGCTATGTCATCATTTACGTAAGGTATAAGTCACGAATGAGTCAGGTGTGACTCATTATTTCCCACTTTTTTACGTAAGATTATGATGTAAAACTAATGACGTATGCATGATGTAAATGTGATGTCTGTGTGACCTTCTATGACGTCAATATGACATATAGGTGATGTCAAAATTATCAATTCGGAAAAAATATTTTGAAAAAGAAAAAAATAAAATGAAATACCGAATTTTTTATTTGATTATTACTGCGCGAACGCATTGTGAATTCTGAAACGAGATTAGATAACGATAAATGATGAAAAAATCCTGGGCGTCTGCTGGGCTCGAACACGGCTCCTCTTGGCTGGGAGTCCTGAACGTTGCTCACTGGTCCACATCACGAGAGTTCAAATCTCGTGCTTAATTGATGTATTTAGAGTGAAATGCCGGAAAAGACAGAGTTAATAAGTTTTCGTGATGGATTTTTACAAAGTTTAAAAAACTCCATGAACTTATATGAAATTTTATAGAAGCAATATTTGTCGACCTCGATGATAATTGTATAAAATTTCATTAAGTTTCATCAAATTTTTTAATTTTTTGTTGTGATGTGAAATTTAAAAAATCTTAAATAAAATTTTGCGAATCATTAAATAATTTCACAAAATCGTATGAAATTCAATCGATTGAAAAATTGTGATACTAAACTTTAAAATCATAATAGCAAAAGAGTTCAAACTGTCGTTACATTTTCTTTGTCATCCTAAATGATATTTTCGATATATCATTTAAAAAAATAAAGTTAATTTTTTTATACTCACGCTAATGTTTTAATCTAAAACGTCTGAATGATCTATTATCGAGTTTATCGATTACTTTGACCCCAAAAATGTTCGACGTTTAGTTGTTATTTTTACACATTTACACATGTTTGAAAATTCATTCTATGATTGTTTTATTTCAATAAATAGATGATAAAAAACTATGACTCGGACATTACATCAGCATTGCGTAAAATACTGACTTGTCACTGATGTAAAGATATGATTTAAGAGTGACATCCACATTACGTATAACCGTGACTTTGCTACTGAAATAAATGTATGATTTTAAAATTACGTCATTATGATATACGATAATGACTTTATTACTACGTAATAATGTGATGTAGATTCTATGTCAAACGTACGTAATACATAAGTCATAACTGTGACATAGTACAAGAGTCATGCTTACATCAATATGATGTCACAAGCTTTACATCATATTAAAGTCATATAGAACGTCAGATTGACATCAAATTTACATCAGATGTCGTGACATTGATATGACCTACGTATGACGTCAAAATAAGGTCATGTGTTCACTGGGAATTATTAATTATTTCAATTTACAACGTTTTTACTGAACGTCACTTGTTCACTCTAGTTTTTCACAACTTTTTATTTTATTTATAATATAGGATTATTTATCCTTAACAGATATTTTTATTAAGATTTTAATATATATTTAATGCGTCCTTTTTCACACCCGAAAAGTGGTTTTATGCGCAAATTAACTCGGCACGAGATGGAATCGCAAATTCACGTGATTTGCGTCACTGGTTCGATCGTACCGGATGGTTTTTAAAATCCGACAAATATTGTACTAGACGAACGATTACTACAGTTGCGTCAGATCGAATTTTAGATCAATATTTGAGGCTTTTTAATACAAAATTTAAATCCCTTACTGACTTTTCAACGCCTAGGGCGGATTCCTGCAGTAAGGTTAATAGAATTTAGCAATCTTTGACTATTTCTTATTGACTTTTCGACGCAGATGCGGATTCCTGCAATAGGGTTTAAGTTAAAAATTATTAAAAATCTTCTTATTGACTTTTCAACGCCTAGGGCGGATTCCTGCAATAAGAGTATACGAAATTTTCGACGTTCGAATATTCGCGGACCGTAAGTTTTATGAACCGACTAGTCCTGAGCTATGGGTGCTCAGGCTTTTTATAAACTTTGGTTGGTGATTTGATGGGGAATTTATAATTATTGTCATTGGTGGAAAGTGACGACAGTTTATTGTTTATTCGTTAAACTTATTGCAGGTGTCTTCCCGCTATTCTTTGCCACATAAAAAAGGTGAAAAGGCTGACGCTGCGTTTTCGCGCGCTTTGCAAAGAGGAGCTCAGAAATAATTATTAAAATAAAAAAAAAATTATTTGGACAAAACAAGCTTAACAACTTATGGTTTTTTTAAATTTCGCTTCGCTATGTGGCTTATTCACAATTTTTTTTTTTTTTCGCTAATTTTCAATTGAAATTAATTGCAAACAATTATCTTCTTTATTGTATTTATTATAAAACTAAACAATTCACTTGATTTTGTCATAAATTTCAATTTTTTAACTTCCCGCTGAGAAAATCGACAATTTTCAAAAAATTCGGGAAGTTATTAGTCCAGTCGAGTTAGGCCTATAAAGTAACTCTTGCTTGCGAAAATTCCTGGCAGGCCAATTTTATCACAGAATGATTCAGAATATGCTAAAACTACGACAACCGAAATAATCCAACAAAAAAGTGCTTAGCAAATATGTTCTTTTATAAAAAAATGTTCAAAATTCCAGTTTTACGCAAATATTTAACAAACTATAGCATATGGACAAAAGAAACCCTTATCAAATTGAAAGAAAAAAAAATAATGAATAAAATGAGACCTTATTTAAGTTCCTACGAGCTGTAGTTTGTAAATTATTTAAATGTTAATTAATTTTCTCGTCAACTTGATGTTATTTTTAATACATCAGCTGTTCCGACGCCGAAACTTGCCGAAGCATGACGATGCATGACGAAGCTGCGCACGCGCTCTTTCGGGAAATTTGAAATTTGAAAAATTACTTTTAATTTTCGAGCTAAAAGATATTTATATTTTGTTTAACGAAAAAATCAAATAGTAATTAAATTTTTACTCCTATAAAAAATAATAAAATGGATCAATTCATAGCTTAAATGTTTTCTAAGAATATTAAAAATTAAAAATATTTATTTTTTCGTAATTTATTTTATTTTTTATTAAAATCGGCTTCTCAGAATTTTCGATACTTCTGTCATTACTAATTGTAATATCTTTTTAATTTGTCTACGCTCTAACAATCGAAATTTGAGTCATTTAGAACAAATTATTTTCAGCTTACGCACAAACGTCCTTTCATGCCAAATTGTATTGAATTAATACTTTTGTTGGAATAACTAATTTTATGGAAATATTTAAAATTTTGCAGTAATGCATGATATGTATATATTTAATTATAAGCTTACTTTTATTTATAATTTTAGGATATTATAATAATAAAACAATCGATTTAACACTGAAAAAATGAAATAATATTGTCCAAACAAGAATTTCTTGGTTCGAAAAATCCGTTTCAATTATTTATTTTATTATTATCAATTATCAATTTCTTCAGAAAAGAGCATCAAATTTATTTATTTATTTTATGAATCTGATATGATATTGTGGGTAAACAAAAGAATAGCTGTGCTTAAATTAAAAAAAAATTATTTCCATCAATTCTACAAATTCTTAAGACAAAGTTATATATTCTCGAAAATGATCAGGTATATATGTTCTTGTGTCAAGTAAATATTCTTAATAAAAGTATTTTTTTTCTCAGTGTAATAAAAAATAAAATAAATTACGAAAAAAAAAATATTTTTCATTTTTAATATTCTTAGAAAACATTTAAGCTATGAATTGATCCATTTTATTATTTTTATAGGAGTAAAAATTTAATTACTATTTAATTTTTTCGTTAAACAAAATATAAATACATTTTAGCTAAAAAATTAAAAGTAATTTTTCAAATTTCAAATTCACGAACGAGCGCGCGCGCAGCTTCGTCATGCATCGTCACGCTTCGGCGTCGAAACAGCTGATGTATTAAAAATAACATCAAGTTGACGAGAAAATTAATTAACATTTAAATAATTTACAAACTACAGCTCGTAGGAACTTAAATAAGGGCTCATTTTATTCATTTTTTTTTTCTTTCAATTTTATAAGGGTTTTTTTTTGTCCATATGCTATAGTTTGTTAAATGTTTGCGTAAAACTGGAAGTTGGACCATTTTTTTATAAAAAAACATATTTGCTAAGCACTTTTTTGTTGGATTTTTTCGGTTGTCGTAGTTTTAGCATATTCTGAATCATTCTGTGAAAAAATTAGCCTGCCAGGAATTTTTCCGAACAAGAATCCTTATCTCGACTGGACTATATTGGTTTCACCCCGATTTTCAAAAACCGGGTTTTCATCATATGTCGACATTTAAAGGTGCTAGGATGCTATTCTGTCGTTTTCAGAGCGATGTATGTATGTATGTATGTATGTATTAGGGTGATTCAAAAAACAAACAAATTTTTTTTTTTTCTTTCAAACAGGTTCAAAAGTTTCGTTTAGATAAAAAAAGACGCCTGTGAAAATTAGAGCTCTCAATATTAATATTAACATTGTCCGCATTGCACTTTTCTATTTCCCATAAGAATCACATGGGAAAAATTTTTTTTATGTCTTCTAATTTTTATAAGTAGCTAACGATGCGTTATAGGAATAATTGGCAGGCATATTTTTATAGGGAATTGAATGCTCTACAAAAAAAGATTCTTATCATTTTTTGCGGAATCTATTTGTTCAAAAGTTATTTGAAGTTGAAGTCGAATTCATATTAAATTTTGAGTTTTTCTTACTTTTCCGGCAAAACTATCAGACCTATTACAAAATATCATGGGACCTTTTTTGTAGATGACTTTATTCTCTAGAAGTTATACCGAATAAAGTTTTTTCGAGTTCCGCATTGTTTTCTAGTTATTTTTATTTTAATGTCAAGCTCTTAAAATCGATCAGAAGACTATTTTTTTTATAAGCATGACATTAAAATGAAAATAACTAGAAAACAATGCGGAATTCGAAAAAACTTTATTCGGTACAACTTCTAGGGAATGATATTTTGTAATAGGTCTGATAGTTTCGCCGAAAAAGTAAGAAAAACTCAAAATTTAATATGAATTCGACTTCAACCTCAAATAACTTTTGAACAAATAGATTCCGCAAAAAATGATAAGAATCTTTTTTTGTAGAGCATTCAATTCCCTATAAAATTATGCCTGCCAATTATTCCTATAACGCATCGTTAGCTACTTATAAAAATCAGAAGACATGAAAAAAATTTTTTCCCATGTTATTTTTATGAGAAATAGAAAAGTGCAATGCGGGCAATGTTAATATTAATATTATAGAGCTCTAATTTTTACAGGCGCCTTTTTTTATCTAAACGAAACTTTTGAACCTGTTTGGAAGAAAAAAAAAATTTGTTTGTTTTTTGAATCACCCTAATGTATATATAATCGCCGAGGTGATTTAAAAGTATTCGAATTTTGACATTTCGAATCCTTTAAAATACTTTTAAATACCGTATAAGGATCTTCTGAACTTTGATTTTCAAAAAAAAATTAGACCATTTAGTCAAATAAACTCTGAGATATTTAAGAAATACGAAAAAAAAAAAAATTTTTTTTTTCGTTTTTTTTTTTGATATTGTGAAAACTATTGGATCGATCAATTCCAAAATCTAATCAGCTCTAGAACTCGATAAAAGCTTTTGTTGCCACCAATAACGTCTCAATCAGATACTCCGTTCAAAAGATATCGTCGACGAAAGAAACAGTAGAAAACGGTTTTTTGCAAATATCGTCAAAACGACTAATCCAATCATTCTCAAAATTTTATCAGCTCTAGACTTCAATAAAACGCGCCGATTGTCACCTCAACCGTCTTAATCGGATAATCCGTTCGCGAGGTATCGTCGACGAAAGAATGAAAAAAAATCGTTTTTTTTGTTTTTCGTGAATATTTCGGAAACTATCGAATCGATCAATTCAAAAATCTAATCAGCACTAGAACTCAATAAAAGCTTTTGATTGCTACCTCAACCGTCTCAATCGGTTAATTCGTTCGCGGGATATCGTGGGGAAAGAATTGGTAAAAAACGGTTTATTCGAAAACAATGGAATACAAACGTATTTTCGAGCTCGAAAATGTATTCACAACAATGTTTACGAGCTTAAGGAGCTTGAAAACAGCGGGAAGTTTTAGGGCTGGCCCGCAGGGCCAACCGATAGACAGATTTTTTTTTTCCGCTGTGCGAAACGAAGTTGCCGCTTTCCGACTCTTTCGTGGAGGAATAGTATATTACACACCGAGGGAAGTAAAGTAAGGAATGTCTCAGATCACATGTAATTGTAACAAACATGTGATCTGAGGCTTTCATATTTCCTTCCCGAAAAGTGTATGCTATTTTTCACCTCGACGGAGGCGGAAAGTGGCAACTTCGTTTTGCACAGCGGGACGAAAGTTGACGCTTTCCGCCCGGAGGTGAGAAAAATAGTATACACTCCTTGGGCAGTAAATGAAAAATCTTCAGATCACATGTTTGTTACAATTACATGTGATCTGAGACATTTATTACTTTACTGCCTTAGGTGTGTAAAATACTATAGTTCCCAAATTTATTTTTTCTTTTATAAATCCTGTCAAGTCGTTTATTCCCGATGAAAAAAAAATTTAAACAATTATATATGGGGCATTCCATGCCAAATCACCGAGGTTTCGGCCCGACCCCCTTCGATTTCGCTGAAAATTTTTTATCATTTTCTACCCTACCAAAGACATTTTCCTGAATTTTTTCAGATTTTTTTACCCAACCCAAAAAAAGTTACGAATTTTTGAAAAAAAACGCTCTTTTTTTTCAAATTGCTGTAACTTTGACACAAATTGACCTTTTGGCACTTTTTTTTTTTGAAAATTTTTGTTTTTAATTGTAGTTTTCAGAAAAAAATACAAAAAATTTTTCGGAAGTCAAGATATATAAAATATTTCAGTTTTTTCAATAAAACCGTAATTTTTTCGAAGTCAGAAACCTTCGATTCTCAATTTTTTTGTCTCAAAAAAAACTTCAACCAAGACAGTATTTAACCCCGCCATTCCCATTTTGTGCTGACTTTCCTTTATATTTTTTTTTTTCGATTGAAATTAAAAAAATTTCTAAATTTGGCTTATTTTTATGACTTTGCGCTGAAGTTTCTTTGGATTGTTTTTAAAAGCTCAGAAGTTGATTAAAATTGGACCAAAACAACCGTAAAGTGTATTCGGGGCAAAGATTGATTTTTTCGGAAGGAAATTCCCAATTTTTAAATACAGTGAAACCTAAACCTACAATTAACCTTCTCAATAAGACAATTTATAGATAAACTGAGAAAAATATCGATAGCCCGAACTGAGAATCGAACTTAGACCATGTCGGTATCGCGCCGAGTGCTCTACCAGTTGAGATATCCGGTACTATACTATATTCCGTTCAATTTGATCTAAAATTGTCTATAAGGCTATCGATATTTTTCTCAGTTTATCTATAAATTGTCTTATTGAGAAGGTTAATTGTAGGTTTAGGTTTCACTGTATTTAAAAATTGGGAATTTCCTTCCGAAAAAATCAATCCTTGCCCCGAATACACTTTACGGTTGTTTTGGTCCAATTTTATTCAACTTCTGAGCTTTTAAAAACAATCCAAAGAAACTTCAGCGCCAAGTCATAAAAATAAGCCAAATTTAGAAATTTTTTTAATTTCAATCGAAAAAAAAAAATATAAAGGAAAGTCGGCACAAAATGGGAATGGCGGGGTTGAATACTGTCTTGGTTGAAGTTTTTTTTGAGACAAAAAAATTGAGAATCGAAGGTTTCCGACTTCGAAAAAATTGCGGTTTTATTGAAAAAACTGAAATATTTTATATATCTTGACTTCCGAAAAATTTTTTGTATTTTTTTCTGAAAACTACAATTAAAAACAAAAATTTTCAAAAAAAAAAAGTGCCAAAAGGTCAATTTGTGTCAAAGTTACAGCAATTTGAAAAAAAAAAGAGCGTTTTTTTTCAAAAATTCGTAACTTTTTTTGGGTTGGGTAAAAAAATCTGAAAAAATTCAGGAAAATGTCTTTGGTAGGGTAGAAAATGATAAAAAATTTTCAGCGAAATCGAAGGGGGTCGGGCCGAAACCTCGGTGATTTGGCATGGAATGCCCCATATAGACTATATAAATTGGATAGAAAAAATGGCCCGATCCAATTGTTTACAATTTGTATAGAAATTGTATACAATTCTATACAAATTGTATACAATTCTATATAATTATATACAATTCTGTATATTGCAATTATATAGAATTGTATATAAATATATAGAATTGTATACAATTTGTATAAAATTGTATATAATTATATAGACTTGTATACATTTTGTATAGAATTGTATACAATTTTTATACAGTTGTATACAATTGGATCGGGTCATTTTTTGTATATAATTTTATACAATTGTATAAAATCTTTTTTCATCGGGTTCTGTTTTATCGAGTCATTTTTATACACCATACATAACTTATTGTTAATTTCTCATTTTATTTATTTTAAAGGATGGAGGTCGGTTTGCCAGATGAAATTCAAAGATACAAACTCTTATGTACTTACACATCGTCGATACGTGAACACAAAGTTGCTTCAGATGTCGACTTACAAGAGCTTGCAGCGCTTACACAAAATTTCAGCAGAGTGGAGTTAAAAGAGTTGGTAAGAGTTGCTGAGGACAAAGCCATGAATAAAGTAATAAAAGTCTCGAGTGAAGGGGAATTGGACCTTTCGGCGATGGGAAAACTTATGGTGTCAAGAGCAGACTTTCTGCATGCACTTGAGAATGAGGTAAAGCCAGCATTTGGTAGAGTTACAGTAGTGGACCACTTACTCGCTCGTGGCATCATCAACTGGGGACGTCCCGTGGCTGAAATAATTGCCGCAAGTAGTACGGAGATCCGTAGGAGAAGAGCTTCCGAATCAATCGATCCTGTCACTATTCTGCTGGAGGGTCCTCCCAACAGTGGAAAGACTGCACTGGCTGCACAAATCGCTAAAAACTCAGACTTTCCCTTTGTCAAAGTTTTCACTCCCGACGACATGATCGGATACTCTGTGACCGCCAAGTGTATCTCGATGCGTAATTTGTTCGACGATGCTTCTCGCTCTCAGCTGAGTTGTATTCTGGTTGACAATATTGAACGTCTAATAGATTATGAACCAATCGGTCCGAACTATTCCTATGAGACATTTCAGGCATTGAGAGTGTTTTTGAAATATCGACTACCCCGCGGTATAAAATTACTTGTAATCTGTACCACCAGTAACAGGTATCCTATCAAAAAAAATTACTTAATCCAATAAATGTTTTTTTTTGTTTTCTCAACGTAAATTCATAAATGTAAATTATTTAATAATTTCAGACAACTTTTTTGGGACTTGGAATTGTTACCAGCATTTGATACCATTCTTCATGTACCGAATTTATCAAAACCCGATCATTTGTTAGCAGTATTAGAAGACCAAGATGTATTTACCAAGTCAGAACTTTTGAGCTTGCATGCAAAACTTCAAGGAAAAAAGTATGAAAAAAATGCTGACTACTAGTTTAAACGTTCGAGTATGTTCAATAATTAATAATTAAATATTTGAATGAATTACAGAGTCTCCATTGGCATCAAGAAACTATTGAAAGTGATAGACTTGGCCCGAAAAGTGGACCCGAGCAATCGAATGACTGAATTCTTATCAGAACTCAAAGAGCAAGGTGGTCTTGAATAAAATCTCCTCGACAAAGAATTCTGTGCAATTTATTGTAATAATTTATCTATCATGTATTCCATACTTTACTAGATAAAGAATTACCGCTATTTCTTACATCAATACCAGAGTATTGATGTAATACGCGTCGATAAATTGTGAACTAAACAATTGGTTTTTTTTACAATTTTTCTAAATTGGAACAAAAAATGGGACAAAAGTTTTTTTTTTTTATTTTTCTTTTTCGCGCCACTTATCTACTGAGTTACACTAAAAATTGGAATTTTTAAATGCGCCCTGTAATACTGATAAACTGTGTTTAGATTTGTTGACTACATATTTATTTAATTCAAATTGAATTAATTTACCTTCACTGCGCGTGCCAAATTTTTGGTGTGTAGAGCCCCAAGGTCGCTCATTACGTGCCGGAAATAAGGTCCATTATTTTATTCAATAACTAGCTGTTACCCGCCCGCTTTGCTGGGCATTTTGTAATTTTAGATTACTTGATATTATGGCACGCCGTTTTACTATTTAATTTTAATGCCATGAAATTTTTCATCTGAATAAAAAATAATTCTATTTTTAAAATTTGAAGAAATATTTTAAATTATATTTTTAACTTCCCGCTAAGAAAATTGTAAATTTTCAAAAATTCGGGAAGTTATTGGTTTCGGTCCGATTTACGAAAATTGAATTTCCATCAGATGTCGACGTTTAGAGGTCCTAGGAAGCTATACTGACTAATTTCAAGATGATGTCCGAGTGTATGTATGTATGTATGTACGTACGTATGTAAATACCTGTATCTTTTGAACGGATGAACCGATTTTGAACTTTAAGGTGTCATTCGACGCGGATTGTCAATATCTTGAAGCCGAGAGAAAATTGAGCTTGATCGGTAGGGCTCGTTCAGAGATATTCCAAAAATAAAGTTTTTTCAAAAATGTTTTTTTTGGATAACTTTTGATGTGCTCGATGGATTAATTCCAAAATGGACTGGGCTCTAGAGCTTTATAAGCCGCGTTGAATGCCACCTCAACCATCAAAATCGGTTCATTCGTTCAAGAGAAACCGTTGTCGAAAGAATTAAAAAAAAAAAAATTTTTTATTTTTCCTGAAATATCTCGAAAACGACTTGATAAATCGAATCCAAAATTTGATCAGCTTTAGAACTTGACAAAACGCGTCGATTGCCGCCTCAACCATCAAAATCGGTTAATTCGTTCGCGAGATATCGTGGGAGAAAGAAATGCTAAAAAATGGTTTTTTACAAAACAATGGCATACAAAAGTATTTTCGAGCTCGAAGAGCTCGAAAATGTATTCACAATAGTGTTTTTGAGCTCAACGAGCTTGAAAACAGCGGAAAGTTTTGGGGCTGGCCCGCAGGGTCAACTTATAGACCGATTTTTTTTTTTATAAATATCGAATTCTTTTAATTTTATAGTATTTAATAAAATAATTATTCTTATAGCTTAGTCTTGAGTATATATAGTATTGAATAGCATCAAGTAACAGATTAAATATTTAGTTCCGAATGCGTGTGGTGGCTGAGTGGGCTAAAGTACATGACTTAAGCTGCTTTTTAATCGAAGGGTCGGCAGTTCGAGTCCCATCAATACGTTAAAAAAAAATAAAATTCCTTCTTTACCGAGGGGAAAAAATTAGCATGTAATCCTCCAGAGGAATTACATGAAGTCGTACAAAGGGATAATAAATAATTTTTTTAAACAAGAAAAATTATTTATTGAAAAACCAAGATTAGGATTATTTTTGCTATTATAATATTATTATTAATTTTATTACTATTATCTTTGAATCAATAAATATAGGATCTCACTATTGCCCCTAAATCTCGATGAAAACTAAGCAGATCCAGGATTAAATGATTAAGAAATCACAGTAATATTACTGTCAACTCACAGCGATATTATTGTGATTTCACGAAGAATCTATAGTAAGACTGCTGTGAAATCACTATATGATGACGGTATTATTACCGAGAAATCATGACTGAAACACTGCAGATCCAGGATAAACTGATAGTGGAATCACTGTAAATACACAGTAATACCACTGTCAATTTACAGCTATACTACTGTAAATTAACTGTAATGCTATTGTGATTCTACTATGAATCGATGGTGAAATCATCATAAAATTACCATTGGATGGTAATAAAATCACAGTAAGCAAATAGCACAAAATCACAGTGATTTCACTGTCATTTCACCATGGGTTCACTATCTTTCCACTATGATCTCACCGAAATTTCACCATGATTTCGAAGTAATTCCGAATCCGCGAGAGGTGCGTCATAAGCGACCTCGAAAAATTGATAGTGCAGAAATTACGATAATTATACTCGTGCTTCGTCCTCAAGATTAGTAACCTGAAATAATTTTACAACATGTAGTACCACGCAAGAGGTACCACAACACGCTTAATTTGAGAGCATATAGTTTGAAAAAACTGACTGCTGCGCCCCTGCTTTCCGTTCCTCGGCGCCATATTCCACATTCACGTTTTAGTGCTTTACCACAATACACGCATTCATCGCTATCATGGGAAAAAGCAAGAAAAGGAAGCATTCCAAGGATTCTTGATATTACATCCTTAAAAAAATTAGGAAATTAGAGAAAAAATAAAGAGCAAATACAGAGATACATCATCATCGTCAGAACATTCCGAAGAGGAATATTCAAACCAGTCAGGTATACATAACCTAACTTATAGTAGTGAATTCTTACACCTTATAAACGGGTTCAGAGCAGTTTATGGGGCTGTCTCGAAAACCGAAAAATTAATTTAGTACAGGGCAGCTTCTGGGGTAGACCCACAATACCATATAATTAAGGTATATCTATGTGTACGTCTATTCACACGTCTTATATACCAACGACTATTTAGTCAAAGATAACTGAGAATTATCTCTAACAAAAATTAAAACATGAACAAAAATATATATATGTGTGTGTATATGTGTATATATATATATATATATATATATATATATATATATATATATATATATATATATATATATATATATATATATATATATATATATATATATATAATTATTGGTATTTAATTACGCAAAAAAAAAAAAAAAAAAGTTTACATCGTTCGGCATTTACAGGTGACCATATACCAGAGACGCCAAACGACAGGGCTCCATCACTTCCGCCGATCACCAGGGGACCAATTTTACCGACTGACAAACCTTCGAACAAAAAGGACAAAGAGGGCACAACGACCGATGATCCACCAAATTAAAATGACCAGTCAAACGTCTTTTCCGAAACACCTCCAGATATTATGAAGGAATCAGAGGTTGAAATCCCTACTGTTGAGCAGGATATTTTGGAGATTCTTGGGAAAGATCCCTCGAAAATAGAAAAACATGGATCGGATTTCCACACGGAAATAGCCACACGATTTCAGTACTGGTCTACGTTGGGCATCAACAAGTAGAACCGAAAAGAATTAAATAAGAAATATTTAATTCCAAGAAACTGCCCTTGCATTAACGCTCCTTTAATTAACCCAGAAATTAAAGCAGCACTGTCAGATACCGTAGTGAAAAGAGACAAAGGCATCGAAGCCAAACAGAAACAACTCGCTTCAGCGATCTCTTGTGTCGGAGGTGTAACGGGGTAAATTGGGTCATTCTATTGACCAAAATTGTGATTTATCACTGATAGCCACCTACCTTACCTGCTACCCCAATTAAGCATTCGATTAAGTTTTTCGACTTGTCGCCGGGCGCGCTAATAGAAAATACTCTCACGCTAGGCCCAATTATAATTAATCAGGGAGGGGTTTTCCGATCATTGCCGAAAATAATCGAGAGAAATTAATAAAACTAGAAGACAGCAGTGGAAAAGGACAGTAGTGACCGGAACGACCAGACTGACTAGACGTTCAGGACAGAGTCCATAGGATCGGGCAAACATCCAGACGCCCAAAGTTTCAACCAGGAAGCACCGAGCCGGGATGACCAAGTAACCACCAGGACAACTACACGGAATAGGACAATTACATGGACCAGGACAATAACCAGACCAGGACAATTAATACTGGACAATCGACGGTGTAAGAATTCAGCATAAATCGTAATAAGTATTTTACAGAAATATTTCCAGAATATTCATTAATTAAATACGCAGTTATACGTCGTGTCTGCGAAATATTGTCGTGTCTATTTTCGTGTAATATGCAATCGGAAATCGGTCTTAACATAATTAGCTTTGTTATTTCCAGGCAGGTTGTATAAAGCATCGCCGGAAAATTCTTCAGGAATTTTCCAGGCAGTTTGTGAAAGGCATTCGCCGGAAATGCAATCGCGATCTAGTCAGAATTATCTAGTCACTAATATTAGGATAAAATAATTATAATTAATTTAAGTAATTAATAAAATCAATTAATAAAGTATAAACGTTAAAGGTGTCGTAAAGTAAAACGTGTTCAAGTTTTGAGTATTGGATATAGAGTCGGTGATTTGAATGTTAAGCGGTAAAATAAAATAATCCTAAAACCGTCTTAACAAAATGATTAATTAAATTGATAAAGAAAGTGGTAGTGGTTATAAGAAATTAATGTTAATTGATCAGTGATTTTAAAGTGTAGTAATTAATTATATGAGAATTAATTTTAGTCGGAAAATAGGTAATGAAATTTTATATTGTAAAGTGTGTGAGTGTGGATAGTGTAATTATGGAATTTGTTAATAAGTAAATAAGGTTTTATTCACGTAGAGGGTCAAGGTGACCGCGTGAAATAGTTATTAAGGTTTTGTAATCACGTAGAGGGTCCAGGGGACCGCGTGAATTAATTAGTTAAGGTTTTATATCGCGTAGAGGATCTAGGGGACCGCGCGGGGAAAATATTAGCCACGTAGAGGGTCTTGTCGGCCGCGTGGAAAATAGTTAAGAAAAGTGGTGTGTGTATTATAGTCCAGGGGACTCAGAGTGAGTGTGTGTGTGATATGCCAAAGGTAACGGCTATATTTTAAACTATTGCGGGTCATTAATAAAATAAAAAGGTTTATATAAAAAGGTTTAATAAGGTAATAAAAGGTTATAAGAATAAAGGTTTAAATAAATATTGTCAAGGTTTAAATAAATAAAGGTTAAAATTGTTAATTGTGAAATAAATTAATTAATTATAAATTATCCTTCCTCTTCCTTCTCTTACAAATCTATTTTACATCGACCCTGACGATCCAAGATCCGGCTCTGGGAGGCCGTTATTACTTCCAGTGGCGCCCTTTGTAAGGACGACCAGAGTAGCAGCTTAGCCCTGTTATAGAGGAGCTATCTCTCACTTGATTAACTCAAAAGAGAAGGATAATGTATTACTAGGGCAACTTATGGACGCTGGATGTCTCTTGTGTGATCTTCAATACACAGAGTCAATTACACGCCGTAATTTCGTTTTTTATTCAGTTAAAAAAGAGTTTAAAGACCAACTATTGACTAAAAAAATAGACAAACACCTATTTGGTGAAAACTTAGCGAATACGTTAAAAACAGCAAAAGCAGTTTCAAAATCCGCAGCTAAGATGAAAGACGATACCAGTCCTAGTATAAAAACCCTGAAAAAGACAGAAAAACCTCTGGCTTCCAGGGATTTAAACTCCAAAGCTCCGGTTCCGCTTCGCAGGCAATCGGGTCCAATGAGGAGCTCTGGGCCTGCTTCTTGACATCATCAGCCAACAAACTCGTTCAAGAAATCATCGAGTCGTCAGAAGACATATCGACTTAAATACGGTAAAATATGCTAGTCGTTTATCACTTTTTTATAAACAATGGACACTCCTCACAAATGATCAAACTATTCTATCCTGAATAAAACGATATGAATTAAGATTTTCTCGGCCTGTAAGGCAAAATCTTATTCCTCAGACACCAGAGTTAACGGAGTCAGAGGAGTATTTTATGAAGGAAGCTATATGCAAGCTTCTAGCAATCGGAGCGATTTCCGAATGCACGCCCTGCAGCGATCAATTTGTGTCCAGTGTCTTTTTAACACCAAAACCGGGTGGAAAATTTAGATTTATTTTAAACCTGAAGGCTCTTAATAGATATATAGATACTGACCATTTCAAAATTGAAGACTTACGTACTGTTTTAAAGCTAATTTCTAGAGGCGACTTTATGTGCACTATAGATCTTAAGGACGCTTATTTATCAATAAAAGTACACTCACAAAGTAGGAGGTTCTTAAGATTTATTTGGAAAAATAAACTATACGAATTTAACGCTCTTCCGTTTGGTTAAACCAGGCTCCACAGATTTTTACAAAACTAATTAAACCCGTAATAAGACTTTTACGGCTGGCAGATTTTTTATCGTCAATTTATTTAGACGACTTTTTCTTACTAGGCAGAAACAAAAAAGAATGTTTAGACAATGCCAATACTACCAAAAAATTACTCATTGCCCTGGGCTTCATTATTAATGATGAAAAAAGCAAATTAATACTCTTTATTTCCTGTAAATATTTAGGTTTCGTTATAAACACTCAGGATTTTAAAATCACCTTGCCTTCAGACAAAAAAATAGCCATTAAGGCTGAATTACAAAAATTTATGAAAATAAATCGCTGTAAAATCAGAAAATTAGCACATCTTGTTGGTATTCTAGTTGCAGCTTGTCCCGCTGTAGAATACGGGTGGTTATATACGAAACAATTAGAGCGCTGTAAATTCCTAAGTCTTAAGAGAGGTAACAATTATGAAAAATACATAAACATGCCTAGTTCAGTCGTACCAGACCTTAAATGGTGGTTAGAAGTCATCGACAATACCTTCAGCAGTATTAAGGTTAATGAATATCAGGTAGAGATTTTCACTGACGCTTCAACTACGGGTTGGGGATCAGCTTGCGGACCTGATAGAACGGGAGGAAAGTGGTCAGAGGATAAACGAAAGCAACATATCAACTCTCTTGAATTACAGGCGGCATTCTTCGGCTTAAAATGTTTCGCCAAAGACCTAAAAAATTGTCAAATTTTAATGCGTATTGATAATTCAACCGCTATATCATATATCAACCGTATGGGAGGCATCAAATATCCCCACCTCAATAAGATCGTTCGAGACATTTGGCAATAGTGTGAGGAACGCCAAATTTTCATTATAGCTACGTATATAAAATCTTCAGACAATCAGGTAGCGGACGCGGAGTCGAGACGGATTCATCCGGATATTGAGTGGAGCCTAACAACAATGGCTTTCAATAAAATCGTATCAAAATTTGGACATCCTAAAATAGACTTATTTGCCGACAGACTAGATAAAACATGTACCAAGTATGTAGCTTGGCAGCCAGATCCAGAGGCTTTTGAAATAAATGCGTTTACGATGAACTGGTCAAAGTTTTACTTTTACGCGTTTCCCCCTCTTTCAATAATATTAAAAGTCCTTAGAAAGATCATACTAGACAAAGCCAGAGGCATAGTTATAGTTCCAGTTTGGCCAAACCAACCATAGTTTCCGATCTTTAAGAGCCTTCTCGAATCAGATACAATAACTTTAATACCTTATGAAGACATTATTATTTCTAATTTCAGCAGCCGGAAAATACACTCGACTCTTACCCTGGTTGCCGGAATATTATCCGGGAGGGATTATTGAAACGCCAAGTACCAGAGACATCAACTGAAATAATGCTGGCGTCACTGGCCGATAGTTCAAGAAAACAGTATGACGATTGCCTGAAAAAATGGTTTGTCTTTTGTCAAGAAAACTCAGTTGATATGTTCAAAGCATCAGTGTCATCAGTGATAGAATTTGTTACAAATATATTTAATGCGGGAAACCAGTACGGGTCCTTAAACAGCCACAGAGCAGCATTATCATTAATAAACCCAGATGTTTCAAAGGATGACAGAATTCAAAGATTCTTGAAGGGCGCATATAGGCTTCGACCCCCTTTGCCTAAGTATAATCTAACCTGGGATACATCTAACGTTCTGGATTTCCTCGCCACATGGTATCCAAATGAAAGTATCTCTTTAGAACAGCTTTCCAAGAAATGCCTTACTCTACTAGCTCTCGTTACGGCACACAGAGTCCAAACACTCTCCAAAATTAATATTAAAAACATTGAATCTCAAGAGACACAAATCATTATTAAAATTCCGGACCCGATAAAAACTTCACGACGAAACTCTAAGCAACCAATCCTCGTGCTACCTTACTATCTAGAAAAACCAAAGATTTGCCCAGCAAAAACACTAAAGGATAACATGGAAATTAATTAATGTAACGGGATCTAAGTCCACCTCCTCCACGGAAGCCGATTTCTCGCCCTTTTGGGCATACTCGCGTTGCGTGTAGTCCCTATTTTTATAATCAACACCACCATATATTATTAAAGCGAAATATGAACATAAGCCCACATTGGCTTACCCATTAGGCATGCATTGCATGTGGGTGCCTCACCAACAACCACCACGAGACCGACCTCATTTGGACCCATACACTCCTCCCATCTCAGGAAATAGAGAGACTCTGGTCGAAGTGGGGCTTGGAATGGATCCCCCATGGTACCAGACTTCAGCTCTGGTAAACTGCTTGCTTAGGATTAGTGGTGGGGGGCGCAAGTTCTTCCCCAACCCATAAGGGCTACCTCCACTTAGGAATATAATCATCAAGATTTCAGACACGCCATTATAATCACCTGCCCTCATACATCACCTAGTGATCTCTAATCTGAGAGTTTTTTGTGGCCGCCATGATGTTTTAAGGCACGAAATGGCGGAGGTAGGTCCACTCGCCGGGATTACATGGAAAAGACCTTGACCTCACGAAAGTGTGATAACTTAATGATAAGTTTCAAAAAGCCATATACGGTTGTTTCTACGCAGACACTAAGCCGCTGGATAAAATCCAGCCTGAAAGACAGCGGAATAGACGTTACAACATTCACTGCACACAGTACCCGGCATGCGGCTACTTCCAAAGCCTATAAACAGGGTGTAAATTTGGACTTAATCCGTAAAACTGCGGGTTGGAGCGGTACTTCAGATACGTCTGGTAAATTCTATAACAGGACAATAGTTAACTCAGATATATCTTCATTAGCAAAATCAGTACTTGGCACATGATAAATATAAGAGATGTTAAACTTTATAAATTGAAAAGGAATAAAAGATAATTTATGTTATAAATCTAACGATTGGTGTCTTCCTATTGGATTAGGATATTTCCTGAACGCTCTAAAAATCTACATGTTGTAAAATTATTTCAGGTTACTAATCTTGAGGATGAAGCACGAGTATAATTAACGATTAAACGAACTTACAAAGTGAAGTTCTATCATAATTATACGATGTGCTTCGTCCGAAAAGATTAGTAACCTGAAATAATTTTACAACATGTAGATTGATAAAAATTCACTTGGTAAGTTCGTTTAATCGTTAATTATAATAGAAGAATACGTTGAAACATTCGCTATTATTTTTATCGTAAAAGTTAATTGCTGGCTACTTTTGCATATCAGCTTTTAAAAACCAGCAGATTAAACAAATAAGCAAAATAAATAAATATTTATAATAAAATAATCACAAATTGTTTTGCGATTCCTGTCGAAAATTTACTATCGGTATGTTTTTATATTAATACAGGTAATAAAACGTTTATTGCAGAATTCGTTAAACAATATGAAAATAAATGATATTGTAGACAAGAGCTTATACAAATCCTTCAGGAACAGAATAAAAAAAAATCATTGCAATAAAAATTTTTTTAATAGTAATTTTAATTTAATCAGAAATAATTTTTAAAAAATTTGCTATAATTAAAATTGAGTTTTAATTTTAGATTAGTTTAATTAATAAATAAGTATAAAAACCACATTTAATTTGACTTAATTTTTTAGTTAAAATTAAGTCAAATATAGAACTAGATTTCGAATCGATAACCAGTTTTTTTTTATGACAAAATAAGTCAAATTTAAGGCAATGAAATAATTTAGGCCAAAAAAAGTTAAATTAAAGGAAATTAAACAATTTAAGTTAAAAAAAGTCTAATCTAACCCTGGTCAAAAATAAAACTTGGTTTAGACTTGGTCGTCTTACTTAGTCACGATTTAAGACGACCAAGTCTAAACCAAGTTTTATTTTTGACCCGGGAAGGCAAAAAAGTTATAAAAAGTCAAGATTAAGTCAATATTAAGTCAAAAAAAGTTTAAAAAGTTAAAATGTGGAATACAGTTGTCGGCATATCGACGACTTCAAAAGATTAAGTTAAATCAAGTCAAATTCAAGATTTTTTTTTGACCCGGGATAGCCAGTACTACGTAGATAGGACCCACTGCTATTTCAATTTTTTTTTCTGCAGATTGCACTGACTACTATCTGATATGGTAGCCAGTTCTATTTATTTTTTTTCCTGTAGGCTAAGAAAAAAAAAATATGTCTATCGGTTGACCCTGCGGGCCAGCCCCAAAACTTCCCGCTGTTTTTGAGCTCTTCGAGCTCGAAAATACTATTGTATCCCATTCTTTTCGAAAAAAACCGTTTTTAGCATTTCTTTCTCCCACGATATCTCACGAACGAGTCGACCGATTTCAATGGTTGAGGCGGCAATCGATGCGTTTTATTGAGTTCTAGAGCTGATTAGATTTTGAAGTCGATCGTTCGAGTCGTTTCTGAGAAATCAATAAAAAACTAAAAAAAAAAAATTTTTTTTTCCGTAATTCGCCAATATTTTCGAATCTACTTGATCAAATGATCTGAAATATTCAGAAAAGTTGATGGCCAACAAGCTCTTTCGATAGCCGCCTTAACCATCCAAATCGGTTCATTAGTTAAAAAGTTATAAGCCGGTCACACACACACACACACACACACACACACACACACACACACACACACACACACACACACACACACACACACACACACACACACACACACACACACACACACACACATACATACATACATACAGACACTCGGACATCATTCTAAAAATAGTCAGAATAGCTTCCTAGGACCTCAAAACGTCGACATCTGATGAAATTTCGATTTTCGCAAATCGGGGTGAAAACAATAACTTCCCAATTTTTCGAAAATCGTCGATTTTCCTAGCGGGAAGTTAAAAATGGCCGAATAAAAAAAAACACCCACATGTATATTTTACTGTAAATATATTATTTAAGTTGCTTATTCATCCAATTACCTTTCCTTTAAAAGATGATAAGTTAAATTTTTCAACGATTATTATTATAATTGCTGCACTATCAGTTTTCCAAGGTTGCTCATAACGTCATAACATGTATCTACATTACCGAAATAACAAGCAGCCGTTGTATAAGGCATACTTAATGGGACTCCCCCAGTAACCATTTCGAGAGTATAAGAAGACCGTGTTTTAACCGATCGGTACCCAGCAGTTTCTACAAGTTCAACGGAACACTATTGGTAGGAGATTACTACTTTTACATTTTAAATTATTGAAATAGAGTGTAATTCAAATAATAGATATTCGGTAACGGTATTTCTCAGATTTCCTCAAAGAAAAATTGTTATAGAACATTGACGAATTTTGCTAGTAATAGCTATATCTATGCTAAATTTGTAACTAATCAAAACATAATTTTTAGTTTAAGATAAAAATTTTACGGAAAAAAATATTTAGATTATTTTGCTAATACATACGAATGGAAATTAGAAGAATATAGGACAACTACGGACATCGACGAATAGCTAATTCTGAAAAAATTTAATGGAAAATTACTTAATTTATTTATTATTCAGAGACAAAAGTTTTTTATTCATCGCGATCAATTGTATTAGATTTGATAAAATCTTTCAATTCACTTGATTTTATTATTCTATTTCATTTCTTTATTCGTAAAAAGGTGGGGTAGTCATGGGCAGTATACATTTTGGCAATTATTAATTGAATGATTATCAATAAATAATAAGTTTAAATTAATCTCTATTCAGATCACAGAAATCCTAAATCAAAAAAGTTCAAATTGAAAGTAAAATTGTAAAATAAGCTCAAAGACATCGAGACATATAAATAGCTAACAGAATTTTTGCTCAAAGACAATACAAAAATTACGCGTTTACGTAAAGAACTTTTCTTGTATATGCTACGTAAAAGAAAGTTGTATCTTTTACACAGAAAAAAAGGATATCTTGGCGCAAGAAATTTTTTCTTGCCGCAAGAATATTTTTTGCAATTTTGAATGAAAACGAAAATTTTCTTGGTTCAAGAACAAAATTTTCTTAAATTTAGTCATCTTGGCATAAGATTTTTTTTTATTCACCCAATATAATATATGTTTCTTGAAGTAAGAAATATTTTCTTAAAGTGAGAAAAATAAATATTTTGCCCCAATATATAATCAATTGTCCGAAAAGTAAAATATTCTTTGTTTAAGAATAATTTATTTTGAATCGAGATAATTTGTGACTCGAGTCAAGAATTAAAAGTACTCGACTCAATGGTAAGAAATATCTTGGTTCAAGTATTTTGTTGTGTTGCGGCGAGTGAGCGTAGACGTTTGAACCAACAGCAACTGCGTTCACGGCCCAACGCAAAAATTCTCTTGGGAAAGCTAACTGTACTATACTAAAGTGACGGTAGTGTAGACTCTACATTGTACAGTGTGCTTACTGGATATAGGTGAAGTAAACGAACGTTCAGGGAATGATCGGATAGCATAACTGGTAAAGCTCTCGCGTGATGCCGAATCGGTCTGGGTTCGATTCCTACCATGAGCAAACCATTTATTTTTTCTTAAGTTGTTCATAAACCATTAATCGAGGATGTTTATTTCTTATCCCCTCTACTGCCGCATCGTGACATTCTGTATATACACATATAATTTCCTGCTTCACAACATTTAATATTTATACTAGGTTAAATTCACTCAAAAATATAGGACGATATATTTTTTCAAGTAGAGTCATTTATTTTCTTGAATCGAGACTACATTTTTTTTAAGTCAAGAAAAAAAATCATCAATGGGAGAATTTTATGTCTTCCGTGAAGTAAATATTTGCATGATTCAAGAAAAATTATTTTATTAAGTTAAGATTATAATTTATTTAAATCAAAATTAAAATTTTCTCATTCCAATAGACCGTTGTCTTGAGTCGATAATGTAGTTTTCTCAAACTGAGAGGAAATGTTCTTCTGCCACGCAAAAAAAGTTCTTGGTTTGAGATGTTGATATATATTGTGACAATTTACTATACTCACCAACCAAGACAGAAAAGTATCTTGTTTTGATAGTTTTTTTTACTTGGTTGGAAACAAAATAAATTTGATTTAAAATAATTATTCTTGAATCAAGATTATTTAACTTGAATTAAAATTTAATTATTCTTGACACAATATTTTTATAATATTAGTCGAAGAAAATATTCTCGGATTAAAAAAACCCAATTACTCAGCCCAAGAATAAAAAAATGAAGGCAAAAATTATCTTGGGCCAAGTCAACCTTTTTTTCTGTGTACAGAAAACAATTCAATAACTATTAGAAACAACTCGATAATTTAGCAGAAACATTTTATTCGAATAATTATTCGATTTTTCCAGAAAAAAAGAAAAAATAAGCAAAATGTCACGAGTTATTTTACTGTTATCAATAATTTTATTCATTGGCTGCTTCTATGCTGTTGCAGGACAATGTGACGGCCATTGGGTAAGTAATAATAATTATTATACGGTAAAACAATAAAATCAAATAAAGACAATGAGCTTTTGATTGTGACTCATTATTTTAATTTCAATAAAATCGGCAGGAATTTCTAGGTAGATTTTTTTGTAATCTAGCTATTGCATTTGTCCTCATAGTTGATTTTTCAAGGAATTTTGTGACAACCTATCATAATTCGTTCCGTAGGGTTCAAAAACACCATTTATAAAAAAATTCATGTATGTATGTTCATACCCCGTTCAATTTTCGGTCGATTTTTATTTATTTTTTATATATGTATTTTATTTTATATATATGTCGTAGTCTTCTTGCGGCGCTTGATGTATAACTTCATTATACACAATCTGACTAACTTATCCATCTGACGTTTCACGAAATGCCTCAGTGCAGTCAGTGCAGTGATGATATAACACTACTCATATATATATATATACATATATATATTAGGGTGCTTTTATTTTTGCGACTATTTTTTTTTTTTTCGCTCCCATTCCGAAATTTTGTTGGAAATACCCCCCAAAAAAATCCCTGAGAGTTTGAGCCCTTAATATTAATATTAAGTCCTCGACCACAGCGTGTGAAGATTTCCCATTTAAAATACACGTAAACTTGGGTTTTTATTTTTTAAACTTCTATAACTCCGCGGCATTTTATGATATCATCTCGCCCAAAGTCGCGATTTTCTCAGAATTAAATGCTCTACAAAAGTGCCCATTGTCGCGAAGTCGTTACTCATATAGGTGGGGTACTACGGACCGCTAAATTGAATTTTTTCATAGAATTCTTGTTTTTTCTCTCATTATCTCATAAACAACAAGACCTACAGAAAAAATGCAAACGACAACATTATAGGAAATTTAATTTCCTACAAAAAAGGTCCTTAGCACCGAATCACTTAGATTGATATTTTTTGAGATATTAATTATTGAAGTTTACGCAGCATTGAATTCCCATAAAAAGTCGAATCAAATCTTAGAAAATATTGATTTTTTATTTGACTAATATCTCAGAAAATATCAATCTGAGTGATTTGGTGCTAAGGACCTTTTTTGTAGAGAATTGAAATTCCTATAAAATTATCATTCACATTTTTTCTGTAGGTTTTGTTGTTGAGAGAAAAAACAAGAATCCTATGAAAAAATTAAGTTTAGCGGTCCGTACTACCCCACCTGTACGAGTTACGACTTCGCGACCACGAGCACTTTTGTAGAACATTTAATTCTGAGAAAATCGCGACTTTGGGCGAGATGATATCATAAAATGCCGCGGAGTTATAGAAGTTTAAAAAATAAAAACCCAAGTTTACGTGTATTTTAAATGGGAAATCTTCACACGCTGTGGTCGAGTACTTAATATTAATATTAAGGGCTCAAACTCTCAGGGATTTTTTTTGGGGGTATTTCCAACAAAATTTCGGGATGGGAGCGAAAAAAAAAAATAGTTGCGAAAATAAAAGCACCCTAATGTATATATATATATATATATATATATATATATATATATATATATATATATATATATATATATATATTAGACCGGTTCAAAAAAATCGACTATTTTTTTTTTTTCAAAACCCGCAGTGAAATATCTTGCTAGTCATAAAAAAAGAAGCCTGTGAAAACGGGAGCTCTTAATATCAATTTCGAAAGGTCGCTCATCGTAAATTTCTATTTTACGTTTAAATAACATGGAAAAAAAAACTTTTTTAGTTTGGAATTTTTCACCTCAGCAATGGCTCATTGTACGAATAAGCCCAGCATATATTTTTGTAGGGAATTTAACGCTCTACAGAAAAAGTCTCCTATCATTTTTCGACAAATCCATCTGTTCAAAAGTTATTGGAGCTCAAAGTCAAGTAAGAGTAAATTTTGAGATCTTTTTACTTTTCCGGCAAAACTATCAAACTTATTATAAAATGTCATAAAATCATTTTTGTAAACAATTTTATTTTCTACAAATTATCATTGATAAATTTTTTTCAAATTCTGCATTGTTTTCTAGTTATTTCCATTTTAATGCCAAGCTCCTAAAAAAAAATAGTGTTCTGATCGATTTTAAGAGCTTGACATTAAAATAAAAATAACTAGAAAAAAATGCGGAATTCAAAAAAACTTCATTCAAAATAACTTCTAGGGAATAAAATTGTCCACAAAAAGGGTTGAATGATATTTTGTAATAGGTCTGATAGTTTCACCGGAAAAGTAAGAAAATCTCAAAATTTAATATGAATTCGACTTCAACCTCAAATAACTTTTGAACAAATAGATTCCTCAAAAAATGATAAGAATCTTTTTTTGTAGAACATTCATTTCCCTACAAAAATATGCCTGCCAATTATTCCTATGACACATTGTTAGCTACTTATAAAAATCAGAAGATGTAAAAAAAATTTTTTCCATCCCGGGTCAAAAAATTAGATCTGTTTTAAAATAGGGGAGGGTGGGGCAGAGTGGCTCCCCTGAAATTTTGATCAAAAAAAAATTTTTTTTTTTTTTGACTAATTACTATAAATCCGATATGTTTGCGCATTTTTACCCCTACGCATGACATTTGGGGCAAAATGGACAAGCCCGAAATTTTGAAAAAGTGATTTTTTCATATTTTTATCGTCAAATTAAAAAAAAAATTATTATAATTACACATTTCTAGCCCTACGCATGCCACCTGGGGCAAAATGGACCAGCCGAAACTTCCGAAAAAATTATTTTTTCATATTTTTCGGCCGTTTCTCTATGTAAGAGGCAAATTTGGTCACTAAAAATTTATAAAAATTAAATTTTTTTTTTTTAGTTGATAAATTTTTGAAATAAAGTAAAATTACAGAATTGATGTTTTTTTTTATTAAATAAAAATTAGTAATTAAGGTAATCGAGAGTGAACGATTTTTTACGCTTTAAAAAATTTTTATCGAGTAATATAAGACCAAAAATAGTTGTCAAGAGAAAAAAATACATTCTTAATGATGAAAACAATTTAAAAAAAAAAAAAACGAAAAAAAAAATTTTTTTTATCACTTTTTGGAGGGGGGCCATTCTGCCCCAGAAAAAAAAAATAGTATATTACACTACAAGGGCAGAAAGTTAGAGATTCCTGCACTGCGCGTCATGATGCCCGAGGCGAAGCCGAGGGCATCAGACGCGCAGTTCAGGGCTCTCCAATTTTCTGCCCGTGAAGTGTATACCATTTTTCTTTATGCCCGGACGAAAGTACGTTGACAAATCAAAGATGCATAAATTACGTAATGAAGTTTTAGCAGGTATTGATGCCTGCCCCGACATTTGCGGCACGAGCGAAGCGAGTGCTGCTGGTCGGGGGGCAGGCATGAAATACATCGATAAAAAAATCATCATTACACATTTTTAAAAGAAATAATTATCCTGAAGTTAACAGTCAATTAACAATTTTCGGATTTTTTTTTTTTTAAAACCGATTACAAAAAAATAAAAACTAAAAATATACACTTGAAGAAAATTAAAAAAACTGTGGGCGCAACTTTTAAATAATTTTTGATTTTTATAATTTCTAATTTTTTTTAAATTATTAAATTTATTACAAATAATTTTATAGTCTTTATTAATCTTTAGTAAATTTTACTTTTTCAAAAAAACAGACATATAAAATTTCGAATTAATTGTAAACAAGTTTTGAGGTTGTGAATACGAGCAGGAGTGTCCGAAAATCTTGTCAAAGTGACGGTAATATACGTATCACCGGGTAGCAGTGTGCACGAAAAACTCTTTCGTCCCGCTACTGCTTTCTTTCGGCCTGCTGTTATAGATGGCGCGTGAGTAATCCCAGCACGGCACGAACGCTAGATTTTCTGCCGTGAACCCGAGGCCGAACGTACGTACTTTCGGCCGAGGTATAAAGAAAAAATTTTTTTTCAGAATTTTGGAAAAATGTCCATATATTTGTTCGAAATAGGACAAAAGTAAAGTGATCTTATGGTTGAAAGCCACAAAAACTAATAATTGGCTTAGGGGGGCCGCTCTGCCCCACCCTCCCCTAAATGATGAATTCAAATATTTTTTCTTTAATTCAAGTTTATAAATCGTATTTATTTTAGATAAGAATTTAATCTGTTTTTGCCCGTACTATTCCTTATCCAGGCTAATATCAGACTTATTTTCGTATGATATTTAGTCTGTTTTAAATCGCGTTTAGACTAAAAACAGACTTTTTTATTATAATTATTGGTCTGTGTTCAATTGTTTTTAAGGACAAAAACAGACTTTATTTTCTATAATATTTAGTCTGTGTTCAATTGTTTTTAAGGACAAATACAGGACTTTTTATAAATATAAATAATAATAATAATAATAATAATAATAATCTAGATTTATTAATTTATTTTAATTTTCTTGGTATTTAAAACATGCTAATGCGCTTCCATATTAAGATGTCACAGAGAGAAAATGTTGGCTCGAAACCTACCAATTTTTACAATGCTGTCGACTAAACTTGAAACAGGGAGTAAAGCATCCAAAAAATTATCGTGCTCTTACAAAAAATGATTATACTGTATCACATTACTTATTACTCGCGAGAAACTTATCGATGAGCTTCAATATCAATTACTTCCATACATTATAATAATTTTGATGCAGCATAATAATTTTTTATAAGAGCATGGTAATTTTTTGGATACTTTACTTTCTGTTTCAAGTTTGGTCGACAGCATAATAAAAATTGGTAGATTTCGAGCCAACATTTTTCTCCGTAGCACAAAAATTTTGATGTTTTCTTATGCCAAAATATTTTCAATTTTATCCAGTAAATAAGAGAAAATTCTTGACATTTTAAGAGTTGTTTTATCACTTTCATTCAATGATATAAATATTCAATGAAGACAACTAAAAAATTAAGCTGTCAAATTTTCATTAACTGCCGACATTTTTAAACAAAAGATAGTAAATAAATAGTAAATAAAACATAATCAATTCTGCAACTTAATATTTTTTCATAAATATTGCCTATAGATAAAAATTTTATAAGTCCATGATTTAATCTAGTTTTGTCCTTGTAAATTTGCAGAACTAAAATTTTTTAAAGTTCACGAATTAATCTAATTTAGTCTGCTCGTAACGCGTTTGTTTTTTAAAGTAGCAGGTCGAAAACAGCTTAAAATTTTCATAAAAGATCAAAATCAGATCAAATAGTCCAATCAGACTAAAATCAGGTCAAATTTTTCAGTCCGGGTAGATCAAAAACAGATTAAAATTTTTATCGAAGTTCAATAACAGACCAAGTAGTCCAAATACAGTCCAGTTAGACTAAAATCAGATCAAATTTTTCAACCCGGGATGTTATTCGTACGGAAAATAGAAAAGTGCGATGAGGAACCTCCTAATATTAATATTACGAGCTCTAATTTTCACAGGCGTCTTTCTTTATCTAAATGAAACTTTTGAACCTGTTTGGAAAAAAAACAAAAATTTGTTTGTTTTTTAAATCATCCTAATATATTGTAACGTAATATTTCTGAAGACTCAATTAAACCCAATAATTACTCAAAACTTTTTACTCAACAAATTTACTCCAAAACTCAAATTACTCAAAATCGGGCTACGTTACACTTCGACCACCAATCACCCCTCTCATCTCTTCCAGATCCTGACGGGCGCCAGCCGACTTTTATTTCCCCGGTATCGGCAACCGGACTAAACGTACACGTAAATTAAAACCTATAAACTATACCCTTTGGAGATGAGAGACATGACCGGTGGTAGTGGCATGTCCTGGTGCGCTCAGTATGCTAGGTTGTGGAGAGAAGGTCGCGGTTCTTTCAATGCGAAAGAAGCCGATTATTTACATAACAGAAAAGACATAAAATAACAAAACAAAACTAAATAAAATTACCATAAAGATGACGCGAGAGTGACGCGGAGAGCCCAAAAGACCCGCGGTCCAATACTCTCGGTCCATCACGCAAATAAATACCTGGGCAAGACATCGGGAACCTCTCGACGACGACGAATCACAAACTTTATACACTACTAGATAAGATATAAAATAAAATATAAATAAATAATGCGGTAATTTGCGACAACTATCACGACAAATGGCTCCAAGAGCACCCAGAGCCACAAGCTCCAAAACGACAGCAGTCCACGGTCGCGGTCGAGGTCCACCATGGCGACTCTCCGACTCACCACCGCTTACCCTAAAACTCCAAACTCGACTACTGGGTCGACTCGTTCACGAGCAACGCCAAGTCTCCACTTTTCTCCTCAACGGTAGTCACACAACTGTTTCACGATAATCTCCCACTCTAACTCGCCCACTCCATTCCTTCTCTTTCAATCCCACATTCTCGCTTCTCCATCCATTCTTTCCTTCACAAGCATACAAGCCGTGGACTCACGGGCCTTCTCGTAATGTCCCTCCCCGTGATATCCGAAGTTAGCGAATTGTTGGCTTCCTCGAGCATCGCGAACGAGGCCTGCCATCCCCCCAATAACCGTATCCGTACCCCAGCTAACTCCGGGTACCACCACGAAGGGGCGGCGACATCTCAGTCGCACCTCCGCGATCACCACGTCAACCCCGAGGGCTAAGCCTAGACCTAGTCGTCATCACTGGTCGGGAGGCACGTTATCTTGGCCACTATCCGCGACACAGCTAGAAATCCCCCGTTAAATCTACGCTCCATCACACAGACACTCCATATACTCAGCTCACTATCAACCACCCTCAACTCGACACACACAGTCACTTTTTCTCTCACTATCACACAGGCTCACACTTACTCCAACCCTCAACTCCATCCCCTCGGCAATGTAACGTCACAATATATATATTAGGGTGTGTCATTTGAAGGCTACATTTTTAACTTCCCGCTAAGAAAATTGTAAATTTTCAAAAATTCGGGAAGTTATTGGTTACGATCCGATTTACGAAAATCGAATTTTCATCATATGTCGACGTCTTGAGGTCCTAGGAAGCTATTCCGACTACCCGTGTAAAAAAATTATTGTTCATAATGAATTCAAATATAAATTTCGTCTCGAAACTCAGATCGTGACACAAATATGACTTTCATCATGAATTAATATTATCAACTTTAATCACGTCAAAATTATGACTCAGTAAAATTTAAATCCAAGTGATCCGAAGTTCATTCACTAAATTAATTTTACAATCGAAACTGATTTACGTAAATTAAGTACTTGATAGAAGAAGTTCATTGGTAATTTCTGAGTCGATAAATATGACAAAAGGTTTAATGCAGTAAAAAATCAGTCAAGTTTCTATCGAAGTCATCCCAAGTCCAATCCAAAGACGTAATAAATTAATTTTATAATTGGTACTGATTTACTAGACGAAAAGTTGGAGTAAATTCATGATGAAAGTCATATTTGTGTCACGTTCTGAGTTTCGTCATGAAATTCAAACTTAAATTCATTATGAACGAAAATTTTTTTTACACGGGTAATTTCATGGTGATGTCCGAGTGTATGAATGTATGTATGAACGTACGTACGTATGTAAATACCTGTATCTTTTGAACGGATAAACCGATTTTGAACTTTAAGGTGTCATTCGACGCGGCTTGTCAATATTTTGAAGCTGTAAGAAATTGAGCTTGATCGGTAGGGCTCGTTCAGAGATATTCAAAAAATAAATTTTTTTCAAAAATGTTTTTTTTGGATAACTTTTAATGTGCTCGATGGATTGATCCCAAAATCGACTGGGCTCTAGCGCTATATAAGCCACGTCGAATGCCACCATAACCATCAAAATCGGTTCATTCATTCAAGAGAAACCGTTGTCGAAAGAATTAAAAAAAAAAAAATTTTTTTTGAAATATCTCAAAAACGACGCAATAAATTAAATTCGAAACTTGATCAGCTTTAGAACTTGATAAAACGCGTCGATTGCTACCTTAACCGTCTCAATCGATCGATTCGTTTGAGAGATATCGTGGAAGAAAAAATGGTGAAAAACGTTTTTTTTTCGAAAACAACAGCATACAAACGAATTTTCGAGCTCGAAGAGCTTTTTTTTATATCCATTTTTTATATTTTTTTTATATTTATATCCTTTTAAATATAGTGGAAACCTAAACATGCAAACCCTTCAAGAAGACAATTTATAGATAAATTGAGAAAAATATAGATAGCCCGAACTGGGAATCGAACCCAGGCCAATTCGGTATCGCGCCGAGTGCTCTACCAGTTAAGCTATCCGGCCCTCTACTATATTCCATTCAATTTGATCTATAACTTATTGAGCCACACCGTCCATCGTACGGTAATACACCATTAAAATATAGTGGAAACCTAAACATGCAAACCTCTCAATAAGACAATTTATAGATAAATTGAGAAAAATATAGATAGTTTTTTGAAAATTTTTTAGAAATGGCTTGATCAATCGATTCCGAAATCTTATCAGCTTTAGAATTCTATAAAACGCGTCGATTGCCGCCTCAACCATCTCAATCGGTTTATTCGTTCGAGAGATATCGATCGAAAAAGAAATAGTGGAAAACGGTTTTCTTCGATTATCTTCGAAGTGACTCATCCGATCAATTCCAAAATTTGATTAGCTTTCGAACTTGATAAAACGCGTCGATTGCCACGTTTACCGTCTCAATCGGTCAATTCATTTGAGAGATATCGTTGGAGAAAAAATCGTAAAAAACGATTTTTTTTTAAACAACGGCATACAAAAGTATTTTCGAGCTCCAAGAGCTCAATTTCATCGCAAATTTTATAATAAATTAATATCATAATTTTCTATTTTCAGTGTAGTTGGCTCTCTCAGTGTGGCTGTAGAGGTTACGCTTGTAAGAGCGGTACTTGCGCAAAGGTGCCTCTTCGGGAATTCGCCGAGAATCTCTAAAAGTGAAGTTTTACAAATTTTCTGTCAGGAGTATACGACAATTTCAAAATTGTAGATTTTTGTTACAAAAAATGGCACCTTATGAATATTGTAATATTGGTCTTATTCAATACTAATAAATATGATAATAATAATAAAAATTTATTGAAGTTATTATTCATGAACCTTGGAAGAAAAAAATACTTTTTGTAGCTCTTTAAAAATGGAGTCGTGTTTTATTACTGAGTCGCAATGCTGTTATTGCCGGCGATTTATGTTAAATAAAGTAGAGTGAGATCTATTTCATAGCAATAAAAGATGGTTGATCCGATGGAGGGCCGGACTAACGATGTGGAATATCACGGAAAAAAAATAAATATCTTTTTGTTTAATTATTTTATGGGTTCGTTTAAAAAAGTTATTCCAAAAGCCTTCAATGAGACCTGTACTTTGTATCAAGGATTAGTTCGAATGAGATGGTACACTTAGAAAATTAAATAATTGGGTTTATTGTGCTAAATTTTAATTTTCAATTATCTAGAATGATTGAAACGTTTTTAAATGCAAAAATAGTTACACAGAGAAGAAAATATAGTAAATTTCACAAAAAAATATGAGAATAATTCCTACATTTGGATAGTAATCTTGAAACGCTTATGATTTATATGAAAAATTCATCAACAGATAGGCTTATTTTACAAGTCGTTTAGTAATTTCTCATATACTGGTTATGGAAAATCTCTTATATTGCATAATAATTTGTAGTTATATTTAGTAAATTGAACTATCCCAGTTAGTATGTTTTATTATATTAGAATGGAAAAAAATTAAATTATATCCCGACAGGAAATTACTGAGGGAATGCCCACTGTATGTATCTGGCCCTAATTGGGTCCCAATGGGGAATTCCCAAGAGGGAAATCCCCATGAGGGCCCAATCAGAACCCAATTGGGAAATCCCAAACAAAAATAAAATAATTTATGGTCGATATTTCCCAATTGGGGCCTGAGCGGGGTCTAAGTGGGAAAACCCAACGTGAAAATAAAAAAATATTGTAATTTTTCCCAATTGGGTTCTTTGTGGGGCCTAAGTGATAAATCCCAACGTAAAATTAAAAAAAATATTGTAATTTTTCCCTATTGGGTTCTGTGTGGGGCCTAAGTGGGATATCCCAACATAAAATTAAAAAAAATATTGTAATTTTTCCCAATTGGGTTCTGTGTGGGACCCAAGTGGAAAATCCCAACGTGGAAATAAAAAAAATTAATGTAATTTTTCCCTATTGGGTTCTGTGTGGGACCTAAGTGGGATATCCCAACGTCAAATTAAAAAAAATATTGTAATTTTTCCCAATTGGGTTCTGTTTGGGACCCAAGTGGGATATCCCAACGTAAAATTTAAAAAAATATTGTAATTTTTCCTAATTGGGTTCTGTGTGGGACCCAAGTGGGAAATCCCAACATGAAAAAAAAAAAAATTAATGTAATTTTTCCCTATTGGGTTCTGTGTGGGGCCTAAGTGGGATATCCCAACGATAAAATAAAAAATTTTTTTTCACCTTTTTTAGGGGGTATCCTATTTTGGCCGTTTAAAATAAAAATATTTTTTTTAACGGCAGCTGAAAACACTTCTATACACTCCGAATACCATTTTTTGGTTTTTTCGTCTGTTATTCTTTGGTATCATAATAAATATACTATTTACACTCACGCGATCACATACGTGGGTCAGCGCAGTGGATAACATCAGAGACTTTGAATCGGAAGGATGCAGGTTCGAGCCCAACAGTCACCGGGATTTTTTCATTAATTTAAATCATGTACACTTCTTCTAAATAATGCTCCTAGTACATTAAATTACAATTCGTATTTAATTACAATTATTTTTCTTTTTTTGCATTTTAATATTTTTTCTAACAGGGATGCCCTAGTGGGATCTCTTGGGGATTTCCCCATTGGGGCACAAGTAGGATTTCTTCATTGGGGTACAAGTGGGATTTCCCTATTGGGGCACAAGTGGGATTTCCCCATTGGGGCCCAATAGGTCTCTGCGTGACATCCCTATGTACGGCCCCAATTGGGAATCCCAACGGGGGCCCAAGTGGTCGCACCTAAAAATTTCTAGTCGGGTATTTTTATTAGCGTTTAACTTTTTATTATTATTGCTAGCATTTTTATTAATATTGTTGTTTATGTCGTTTGTATTGGTGTTGACGTTGATTTTTTTTTTTCAAAAAATCACGTGTTTTAACCGAGATTCGAACCCTGACCTCCCGCGCCCGAGTCCTTTCCTATGTCTGACAGATCGATGTCTCCTTCTCGACTAGAATTTTTCATAAGGGCCTGACGAAGTCCTTATCGGGTTAACCTTATTTCGGTAACTGTTTAGAATCGCGGCTCCACCTGTTTATATCAAGCAAAAATCCAAAATTATTCAAATTGCCAAGAGACTTGTTTCATTCTCTGGCATTTGTCGGCGGATTAAAGATATACTTGCTTATTTAGGTGTTATTTAAGCATTAATTAATAGTACGTGTATACCAAAGGTATAAAATTAGCTTGATTTACAGATTTAGTTTGAAATTTTTTTGTTCCGTGCTACACTGCACCATTTGACATATTTTTCTTTTAATTGTATGTATTGACTCTTAAGTCAACCACCAAAACTTAAGATATATGCCTATTTGCCATAATTTCTGTAGTTTCGTCCTAAGTACGTTAACGGACTCGTCAGTAAGGCTATGTTAACGCACTCTTGCCTTAGACTACATCTCTTACTAGTACGAGCCGGCGTGAAACTGTGTTGCGGGCTTCAGCCAGACACTATACTAGCAAAGGAAGACGGATAACGTCCAAACTACTTGTAACTAAGTGCTAGGTGAGCTGTTGTACACCGTTAGTGTATTGAAATAACAGAAATATGCCAATTTTCACTATACAAGAGCTCAAAAAATATTTTTAACTCTTAGTTAGACCTTTCTATCGCCACCGTCCATCTTACGGTATTAATAAAATTAATTATTTGTATTTATTAGAAATTTATTAAATTTATTTTGGAAAATTAGCATAATTTGTGTCATTTTTTATCAATATTGCGCACTTTAGTTACAAGGTTCGGATAGATATCTTGTGTTTGAGACATAAATGCATACAGAAAATTCTTTCCGCCGTGTAGCAAAACACGTGGAAAAAGTTTAATTATAGATCTTTGATGTGTGAGCACTTGGAACTTTGGAAAATGCGTGGAATCGCTATTGTCAACATTTACCCTTATTTCAAATAATGTCCCGATCAGAGTATCCTGAAGAGGATCCTGATATGGATGTAACGATTAAGACCCATGAGGTCCTTATTAGGATTGCTTTATTACTAATAAGTTATTAGTAATTATTTTTAAAAAAATATTAAATTGCAAAAAAAAATAAGAGAATTTTAATTCGATCGAGAATGTTATCTATTGTATTGAGAGCATTAATTAGAGGAAGTAAACATATTTTTTTATTGATGAAAAAATCCCGATAACTGCTGGGCTTAAACCTGCGTCCTTCCGATTCAAAGTCCTCGATGCTATCCACTGAGCTGACATACACATGTGATCTTGAAAGTGTAAATATAATAATCATTATGATGTCAAAAAATAACTGATGAAGAAGTAAAAAATCTGTGCTAAAATGATTGACGTGATTTTTATATAATATTCTTTTGTACTTTTTTCAATTTTTAGCCTGTAAATGAAATATTTAAAGGGATGGGATAACTTTTTTTTTAATAAGGATATCCAGATAAGGTCCTGATCAGGAATTCGTCAGGTTGACCAGATGACAAATAAATTTTTTTTTGATAAGGATATCCAGATAAGGTCCTGATCAGGAACTCATCAGGTTGACCCGATGGCAAATAACTTTTTTTTTAATAAGGATATCCAGATAAGGTCCTGATCAGGAACTCATCAGGTTGACCCGATAGCAAATAACTTTTTTCAACTTCCCGCTAAGAAAATTGACGATTTTCGAAAAATTGAGAAGTTATTGTTTTCACCCCGATTTTCGAAAGTCGAGTTTTCATCAGATGTCGACGTTTTGAGGTCGTAGGAAGCAATTCTAACTATTTTCAGAATGATGTCCGAGTGTCTGTATGTATGTGTGTGTGTATGTTTATATGTAAACTCTTTATAACTTTTTAACTAATAAACCGATTTGGATAGATAAGGTGGCAATTGAAAGAGTTTGTTGACCATCAACTTTTCTGAATATTTCAGATCATTTGATCAAGTAGACTCGAAAATATTGGCGAATTACGAAAAAAAAAAATTTGTTTTTTTTAGTTTTTTATTGATTTCTCAGAAACGACTTATACGATCGATTTCAAAATCTAATCAGCTCTAGAACTTAATAAAACGCGTCGATTGCCGCCTTAGCCATCTCAATCGGATAATTCGTTCGAGAGTTATCGCGGGAGAAAGAAATGGTAAAAAACGGTTTTTTGCGAATATCTTCGAAACAACTGAACCAAACAATTTCAAAATTTTATCAGCTGTAGAACTTAATAAAATTCGCCGATTGCCGCCTCAACCATCAATATCGGTCAATTCGTTCCTGAGATATCATGGGAGAAAGAAATGCTAAAATCGGTTTTTTTCGAAAACAATGGCACACAAAAGTATTTTCGAGCTCGAAAATGTATCCACAGCAACGTTTTCGAGCTCAAGGAGCGGGAAGTTTCGGGGCTGGCCCGCAGGGTCAACCGATAGACAGATTTTTTTTTATGTGGGGACATAATAAAATTTATATATTATTATGTCCCGACATAAAATTAAATCAAAATGCATAGTAGGAGATACAAAATATTCTAAGTTATCATTATGTTCAGAGATAAATTTAATTATTTATTATTATGTCGGGACATAATAATATATAAATTTTATTATGTCCCCACATAAAAAAAACATTGTATTATAATTATGTGTAGACTCAATATCTATTCGGTTCACCAAACTTTTCGACAATAGAAATATTTAAAATTATGCTAGTACATAATAATAACTCGAACATTAAAATTTCTTTCCCTACATAAACGAAATGGTTTAATTTTATTATGCGTTGATATAAAAAAAAATTAATGAAAAAACTTTATGTCACAGCTCATAATTTTAATTGAGAATAATACTATTAGTCCGGGAGCCAGCGACAGATTTACATGACCAATTTCCTCTCAAGCGATAATTAGAGGAATGCATCAGAGTGTTGTGTTATAAAGCTACGTGAACGTCAGCTTGGGTTCCGTGGGTGGGTTGAGCGGTGATAGCCTCCCACGCACGAAAAAAAAAAAAAATGTTTAGTCATTTCCTCCCACCTGAAAACACGTTAAATTGTTCGCTAATCCAACATCTTGAAGAAAGATAACAATCAGCTGACTGCAGCACGGTGGATTATACGTCAGCTGATCGCTCGAACGCGAAAAAAAATTTTTTACTTTCAGTCATTTCCTCTCATCTAAAAATTTACCTGATGGTAGCTTATACACAACTATGAAGAAATATATACGTCAGCTGGCTGTATCCCGGTGGAAAAACCGTCAGCTGATACTTTGAAAGTTATAACGCAAGCGGTAGGTGGGAGCATCTAACGCCTAATTAAATGCATCAGCTGACGAGGTTTCCCCCGACTTACCGCCAGCTGATTTTTTTTATTAATTACAGCAGAGTACTAAAAATCAGCTCATAAATTTTTATCTGGGAGGAAATGACGTATCTCGAATTATTGAGTGTTACACTCTAATTTTATGGGAATTCAATGCTACGTAAACTTCAATAATGAATATCTCAAAAAATATCAATCTGAGTGATTCGGTGCTAAGGACCTTTTTTGTAGGAAATTAAATTTCCTATAAAGTTGTCCTTTGCATTTTTTTTGTAGGTCTTGTTGTTTATGAGATAATGAGAGAAAAAACAAGAATTCTATGAAAAAACTCAGTTTAGCGGTCCGTACTACCCCACCTATATGAGTTACGACTTCGCGACAATGGGCATTTTTGTAGAGCATTTAATTCTGAGAAAATCCCGGCTTTGGACGAGATTATATCATAAAATTCCGTGGAGTTATAGAAGTTTAAAAAATAAAAACCCAAGTTAACGTGTATTCCCTGTGGAAAAGGTCTTATAAAATCTCATAAAAAAAATTGGCTATGAGAAAACGATCAGTATTTGTCCGCGAAAAATCTCAAAAATTCTTATACAATTATTTTCTCATAGATGGTGCATCAAAAAAAATTTTTTCTTAAAATTCTCATATAAATCATCAGAATCTATAAGAAACAGAAGCTGTAATATTGTGATTATAAGTATTTATAAGTTTTCGAAAAATGTAAAGTTTACAATTGAGTAGATTTTGGAAATGAATAAGATTGTATGAGACGATTTCTGAAGTAATCATACAAGATTTGATACTGATAGCATTCTAACTAAAACTTACAAAAATATTTTTGTAAGTTTTAGTTAGAAAGCTATTACTTATAAAATATTATGGAGTACTTATGAGATTTTATAAATAATTTCCGTTTACATAAAATATTAATTTTATCAGATTCATTCAAAAATAATTGCTTAACTTCATTTTTTTAACTTCCCGCTAAGAAAATTGAAAATTTTCAAAAATTCGGGAAGTTATTGGTTTCGGTCCGATTTGCAAAAACCGAATTTCTATCAAATTTGGACGTTTTGAGGTTCTAGGAAGCTATCCTGACTAATTTCACGATGATGTCCGAGTGTATGTATGTGTGTACGCACGTACGTACGTACGTACGTTCGTACGTACGTACGTATGTATGTATGTAAATATTCATAACTCTTGAACGGATGAACCGATTTTGATCGATGAGGTGTCATTCGACGCGGCTTGTTAATGTCTTGAGGCCGTAAAAATTTGAACTTAATCGGTAGGGTGCGTTCAGAGATATTTCAAAAATAAAATTTTTTCAAAAATGTTTTATTTGGATAACTTCCAATTTGCTCGATGGATTGATTCCAAAATCTAATCAGCTTTAAAACTCTATAAGCCGCGTCGAATGCCACCTCAACCATCAAAATCGGTTCATTCGTTCAAGAGAAACCGTTGACGAAAGAATTAAAAAAAAATTTTTTCCTTGGTTTTTTTGAAATTTCTCAAAAACGGCTGAATAAATCAATTTCAAAATTCGACCAGCTTTAGAACTTGATAAAACGCGTCGATTGCCGCCTCAACCATCAAAATCGGTTAATTCGTTCGCGAGATATCGTGGAAGAATGAAATGCTAAAAAATGGTTTTTTACAAAACAATGACATACAAAAGTATTTGCGAGCTCGAAGAGCTCGAAAATATATTCACAATAATGTTTTCGAGCTCAGCGAGCTCGAAAACAGCGGGAAGTTTTGGGGCTGGCCCGCAGGGTCAACTGACAGACCGATTTTTTAATAAGAATTTACACCAAAAATACTAATATTATGACTTTTTCTTGTCCTTTGAATATTTTAACTGTTCGGAGATGAGTGAAAATATAAGTTTTTATGTGATTTTTTACAAACCCAGTAATGTATCTTGCCCCATTTTTTTTTTTTTTCGTGCAAGATACATTATTTTTTTGTAGCAATATTGCATTTTTTTGGTTAAACAGAATAAAATTTCTCGGAACAAGTACTATTCTTTTCACGCAAATTTTTTTGTATTCTCCGACCAAAATAACAAAAGTTGCTTAAGCCAAGAGAAAAAAATTTCTCGGGAGAAAAGATCGATATGGAGAAGGGGAAAGTCACCGGTGCTAAGCAGCAGCAGCGGGAGTAGTTCGGTGCTCGCCACGAGATCGCGCCTACGATTTGTAGTGTCCCTGGTAAGACATTTATTTCAGAAGTGTTATATTTCAAATTTCAATACGATTTTATTCGAGTACTCCTTTGTCATTTGACAGACCAATAAGTACCTGTTTGGGTTGTACTATGGTATATCCCATAATACATCATGACTTTAATATTTAATATTAATGTATACTTGAGTAATTTTTGATGAATAAATGAACTGACTCAATTTCATAGATTTTTCGTGAATAGATTGCTAAGGATTTTCCGCGTAAATACTCATACAAATATTCTTGAGTATACATAATAAAAACTTTTTGAATTCATGCTAAAAAATTCAATAATTTAGAATATAAACCTTAATCAATACTAAAGAAACTATAACTTAATCAATCTCATAAATTTTTTCGTTACTATATGGAAAATTACAGTTCTCACATTGATTAATCAGTATCAAATCTTGTATGATTACTTCAGAAATCGTCTCATACAATCTTAAAATTACCGTAAATTTACGGTAAATCAGGTCTGCTAGGGTTGTTTACTATTTATTTAGTGTCTTTTGTTTAAAAATGTCGACAGTTAATGAAAGTTTTGACAGCTTTGACCCGGGTTTTAATGTGAAAGACTCAAGAGAAAAATTTGCTGGAAGAAGATATATGTGAAGGAGGAGAAAGTCACCGGTGCCAAGCAGCAGTGGAAGTAGTTCAGTGCTCGCCACTAGATCGCGCCCAACCTATTATTGTCCTGTCCCTGGTTAGATAGGTATTTCAGAGTTCTTATATTCTATACTTACAAACAATTCTGGCACGGGTACTTCTCTGTTATTTGACAGAGTGACAAGTGCCTGTTTCGATGGTCATATAGTAGATGCTATATTACATTGTGACAATAATGTCAAATATTTTAGTTTTCTTGAAAAAATTGTTTTACAATCCAGAAACATAAAATACGTTTCAGGTAATGAAAACAATTGATTTTTGTATTCAATAATTGCTCTTGAATATTCTTAAAATAATATATTTCGGTAAATTTTTTTTTTTTTTTAGTATTCATTTACACTGAAGACCCTCTGGTTTGAGTATGGATTCACTCTGACCCCACTCTGGAAACATTCTGGGAACACTTTGGATTTACTCCGTATCCGCTCTGGAAATACTCTGAGTTCACTCTCAGAAAAGGGCACCTAACCATTCTGGAAATACTCTGGAGTCCGTATGGTTGCATCGTGTTACCAGAATATTTCCAGAGTGTATCCAGAATGTTTTTAATACCGCAAGGGTATTCAATAAATTTATTTACTTCAAACTTCAAAGAAACATTTTTCCTTTTTCCCAGGTAAAGACTTATGTAGAAAGATATTGTCTTTAAGCTCTCTGATTTCGGTACAATTTGAGTATAAATCGTGCTTGGAATAGATATTTTTTCAGTATCATTTAAGTATGAAAAATTCAAAAACATACTCAAAACATGAGACGATTTGAGTATAATCTGGGTATAAATAAACTTTTATCAACTATTGGTATGTGAGATTTGTATCTAGTATTAATGAGTGTGGTGGCGTTGTACCCTCTAACCTAACATGTCGCCTTATATACGCGTTGCAACTAACAAATTGTTTTTATGCTTGTTGAAATAATTAAAAAAAAAATATAGTGTTATAGAAAAATTATAAAAAAAGTGGGACTTGCTAAATTCTACCTAACCTATAACCAAACAAGCTGCTTACATATCACGATAGTATATAATATGTAGAATCGTAAACTATAGATCAGTCCGTATTTACTAATATTTGATAAGCCGCCGATCAATAATCGATAAACTGTTTATTAATATTTAATGAACTGTGTCTTAATATTTGATAATGACCGACTTGGGAACAATCTAAGTAAACCGTTTATCAAATATTGATAAATTTAATTAATATCTGATAAATTTTTTTCTCAGTGTGTAATTGATTTATACATTGCCAGATGACAGTGCATACGTGATTTTTAATATAATGATATGATAGAATAAAACACAAAAATGCGTCACGACGTCATACGATCTTTAAGAATAAGATATGATAATTTTATCACTTATTTACTAATTATGGTTTAAAGATAATATACCATGAGTTGTTAATTATACTGTGATATATATATATATATATATATATATATATATATATATATATATATATATTTACATAAATATTGCCTGTGTATATGTGTGTCTGGTATATGCACGTATGTTTATGTACATAAATGTGTGTACGCTTTCACTAGTGACATCTCAAAGTCTACTCTTGACTATCAACTTAATGCAACATCTTCTGATAGATAGTAAAAAAATTGGTTGTCCGTTGTCATTAGTCTGTGAAACTGTTAAAGTCTTAATAAAAAATTGTTTTTGTATAGATTATATGGTAGAGTTTATGAAAATTTTTCTGTAAAATATTTGCTGTTACAATTATAATAATTCATTTACATAACAACTATTGAATAACAATAAATAATAAAAATTACATTCTTAATAAAAAAATAAGTTATCAATTTGTAATAATTATAAGTTGTTGAAGTGTTGGAAAGACAAAAAAAAACTAAATATAACATAATAATGTTCGAATTATTAAGTTGTTCAATAATTTTATCAATAATATATTGCAATATTTTATTAGTAGTTGGATTTTATATTTATTATTTACTTTGGGTCGTTAAGGTAATTAAAAACTTCGATTTATTACTTTTTATTATCATTCGGTTATTTTTATTTCAGGTAAATTCCGCTAAAATGATAAATTTATCTAGCTTAAGTGATATTTGTAATGCCATGTACGAAAGTATAATTATTGACATCAATGATAATGATAAAGATTTTAGTAGTTATGAGGTTATCAATGTATGTATATAGCCATATGGCTCTATATAAGTACTTTCGATTAGTCTCCCAAAACAATGCTATGAACATTAGACAGTGCCAAATAAGATATAATTTTATTATATTTACATATATATTAGGGTGCGCCAAAAAAAAGAACTAATTTTTTATTCTTTAGTTACCGTGAAAATATCATTAAGGATGATAAAAAAAAAATTCTGGTAAAGTTTGAGCTCGTAATATTAATATTAAGAGGTGGCGCTTCGTGATTTTTGATTTCCCATTTAAATAACATGGAAAAAAAAAACTTTTTTAGTTTGGAAATTTTTACCTCGACAATGACTCATTGTACGAATGAGTCCAGCATATATTTTTGTAGGGAATTTAACGCTTTACAAAAAAAGTCTCTTATCATTTTTCGATAAATCCATCTGTTCAAAAGTTATTGGAGCTCGAATTCAAGTAAGAGTAAATTTTGAGTTCTTTTTACTTTTCCGGCGAAACTATCATACTTACCATAAAATGTCACGAAATCTTTTTTGTAGACAATTTTATTTCCTACAAATCATTGATGATTAATTTTTTTTAAATTCTGCATTTTTTTCTAGTTATTTCCATTTTAATGCCAAGCTCTTAAAATCGATCAGAACACTATTTTTTTAGGAGCTTGGCATTAAAATGGAAATAACTAGAAAAAAATGCAGAATTTAAAAAAAATTTGTCATCGATGATTTGTAGGAAATAAAATTGTCTACAAAAAAGATTTCATGACATTTTATGGTAAGTATGATAGTTTCGCCGGAAGAGTAAAAAGATCTCGAAATTTACTCTTACTTGAATTCGAACTCCAATAACTTTTGAACAGATGGATTTATCGAAAAATGATAAGAGACTTTTTTTGTAGAGCGTTAAATTCCCTACAAAAATATATGCTGGGCTTATTCGTACAATGAGCCATTGTCGAGGTAAAAAATTCCAAACTAAAAAAGTTTTTTTTTTCCATGTTATTTAAATGGGAAATCAAAAATCACGAAGCGCCAGCTCTTAATATTAATATTAAGAGCTCAAACTTTACCAGAATTTTTTTTTATCATCACCCTAGCTGATCCGTATACACCGTGTAAACTTAGTGTAAACTCGATATATACCTAGTGTCAGTGTTAATTAGGGGTTTATTTGGTGTATACTCGGTGCATATTGAGTATACACCAAATACACTCAAAGTTTACACTGAATTTACACGGTGTATATGCGCACGATATACACAGAGTTCACACCGAGTATACACTAAAAAAATTTTTGAAGTCGACTTCTGGATCCTCAGAACAAATGTTGTAAAGAAAATTGAAATAAAAAAAAATCAAATTTAGAAAAAAAATTAAAATTTTCAGAAAAAATTAAAAAAAAACATACACATAAAGTAAAAGACCCTGTTGTTGACCATGACCCAGTTTCTGACCTTTTCAACTTTTTTCTAACTTACTTAAAAAACTATAACTTTAATAAGAAAATCGACTTTTTCTTAATTTATAGTAATCTATTCTCAGCCTAATTAATGGCAATTTGAAAAACATAGAAATTATTAACTGAATAAAAAAAAATGATTTAGTCGTACGTGGCTGAGGAAGGAATTTTTTAAGTGTAGTGTAGTCTAAGCAGTTAACGTTAGAAGGTGCGGCAATTGAATCTGTGCACTAATTATCATGTCAGTAAAAAAATTTAGTTAAAAATGTATGGATAGATCAATATTTAATTAAAATTTATTTTAATATACTTATAAAACATATTAAAATGAGTTTTGTTGCTAAAATTTGAGGGTTAATAACTAGGCTCAATTTTAAAGGTATGATGAAGTTGTTGACCCTCAAATTCTAACCTACTACGAACGCGGTTATCTTTTTTATTACATGTCTATAAAATGTAAAAATAACAATATTTTTAGTTTTATTAAATTATTTTTTATAATAAAGGTATAAATTGACATTAAATATTTATTGTTTTAAATAAAAGATCATATTTAGATCTTGAAAGTATACTTTTGGAGTGATAAAATGAAGGAAATAAAAAATAAACCAGAGTAGTTTTAACAAATGATTTTAATTTTTTCATTTATTGTTTTATAGCATGACTAATTATTTATCTTTTCAATATTAAAAAAAACTATGTATTTGTTATAAAAAATTTTTTTCCAGTCACACTTAAAAAATTTTTGACTTTGCTTACAGCACTTAGAAATTTTTATGAAAATGGGACGAAAATGGGAGAAAAAAATTTTTGGTGTAAACTTGGTGTATACTCAGTGTATATACGCCGCGTATACACCGTGTATATTTGGTGTATACTTAGTAGATAGCGATCCGCTCGGGAAAAAGTAGGAATTAAATAAATATTTTAAAGTTAAATCACATTTTAATATTTAAATCACTGTAAAACTATTATGTTTATTAGCATTATGCTATAATATCACATTTAATACTGTATCATTTTATCATTTATCATTTATTATCTATCATACTGTCAATGATGTTCAGTTCAGTCACAAGTTCTATTTACTTTATATTATTGAGCAAATAAAAACTTAACAATAATAAAGTCTTATGTACATTGCTCACATTACTCATTTTATATAAGTAATTGGACTTATATAAGGATTCATGTAGAAAACCATGGGTATCTGGATTCCCACATGGGGAATCCACATGGGAAACTGTAGGTACCTGGATTCCCATTTTGACATGGTGCAGATTCCCATGGAAAATCGAAGTAAAAATCCACATGAGATCCAAATAAAATATTTGTTAAAAATTTTTCCGAAGCTCATCAATTTTAACCCTTCTGGTTTTCATAAATGGAATAAATTAACTTGGAAACAATTTAATCAAACGCTAATTTTTATTTTGACGATATTTGCTAAAATTATTATTTTTTTTTTATCGATGATTAAAATATATTCAATTTATAATTTTGAGTTCAATTAGTAATTATAATTAATCTTTTTTTTTCTAAAAAATAATTTAAATGAATTCAATTAAAACTCTTTTTTCGAATTACGAAAAAATTCAATTAATAAATTCTTGCCAAATTGATAATGATAATCAATACATTTGCAATTTTTTTTTCGATTAATACCCTGGTTAAAAATACTGATTGAATAGAATTGAGAAGCGGCTACTCCATGCAAACTGTATATTTATATATACAAACAAAAGAATTGAAATTATTGAAAAGAATTCAAATTTCATCATTATTAATTCTTTCCAATCAGTATTTTTAACCAGGGTAATTAAAATTAATTTCGTTGTTAAATTTGCTTGTAATTTATAAGTTATAAATTATAATTATAATTCTTTTCATTTACTTTAAAAAAAAATCTAATAACCGAATCAAGATTAAATTTAAATAACATTTTATTTCTTAAAACCCTGAGTTTTCAAAAGATGTTAAAAATCGCCGTGAACTAAATGAGATTGGTCAGCCTAGCGGACAGCAGACGTGCTTCATAACATGACGGTCATGGGTTCAAGACCCGTCACGGGTAAAATTTCTAAAGTACTTTTTAACCAGTAAACATTAACGATACAATAATTCTAACAAAATAAATTAATTTTAAACTGATTTATCATTATTTTTACTTTTTTTTAAATAATTCTAAGCATTGTGCTTGCTCAGACTTGAGCATGCGTGACCATCACTTTATTAAATTGGTGACATAATGTGCTTATTCAGGATCTCTTCTTTAAACGTAATTTAAGGAATTCGATTTTATTTTTTATTTCATTGATAATTATATATAATCGTTTCGACTCGAGAAAACCAAGTCGAAACATCTCTTACTAGAGATATCTTACCACATCTGGCCTGATATGGTTGTGTCCAATTATATTTCACTTTCTTATGTGACCATATACAGGCATATCTCCTGCTCAAACACTCCGATAGATTCTTATAGCTGTATGTATAATGCCCTACACTTAACTATAGCACTTCTCATAGAACTCATTCATTTTTATAAAATTTCTATAGAAATTTATGAGAATTTACCGGATTCTATGAGATTTTCTAAACAGGGTCGAACGATATATACCCTAGCGGTTTTGAATCACCCTGGAAACACGGTGGAATCACGGTGATTCCACGGTGGTTACACGGGATACCCACCGTGATTCCACGTACACCGCGTAATCACCGTGGATACACCGTGGATACACCGTAGAATCTCGGTGAATACACCGTGGAATCACGGTGGATACACCGTGTAACCATCGTGGAAACTCCGTGTAACCACCGGGTATACACGGTGGTAAAATGGCACAAACCACCGTGTCACCACCGTGGATCCACCGTGATTCCAAGGTGATTCAAAACCGCCAGGGTAGGCAGATCAGAAAATTTTTTCATAGAATGTTATAAAAAAACATGAATAACTACATAATTCGCTTACACAACTTCAACTAATCAAATAATTTAATATATTTGTTGAAAAATAGCCGCCGATGTTAGTTTGTGGAAATGGAAATATTTGTAAACTGATAGAAAACATTGAGATGATAAATGAAAATTTTTGGCCTACACCTTGGTGCCTCGAATCACGTGCTCAGACTATTCTAGCAAGTATTTTACGTGGTAATATGATTCCTGATATTAATTATCGAAGGTAAATATAATTTTTTTTTATTGGTTTTTCAAATTTCCCTTGCGGGTTACAACCTGACTTCATCCATAAAATACAAAACATCAACAATACATAAACACTTATAAACATAAACAATCCATTTTACATCAAAATATTTCTTATCCTAAACCTTATCCTACATAACATTCCTTTACATAAATCCACCCTTCCATCCTTCTCTCTCACACTCCCTGGCAACGAGAGAAAAAGAAAAGAAAAAAGAAAAGAAACTTCTCAAAAGAAAAAACTCTTTTGCCTTTTCACATACCTACACTCCCTCTCACACATACCGTGACCTCCGCTTCCGTTGCTCTTTCTCTAACTATCCAAGGTAAATATACATACCCAAGGTAAATATAATTATTGAAGTTTTTATTACTGAAGCTCTTACCCTGTTAAAAAAAACAAACGATAGATTTTCATAGTTGCATTTATGAAGCCCATACCCTCGCAGATTTGAATCACGGTGGAAACACCGTAGTAGTGTAAACACCGTGGATCCACCGTGGTTACACGGTGGGTTCGTTCCATTTCACCACCGGGTATACACAGTGTATCCACTGTGATTACGCGGTGTATCCACCGTGATTCCACGGTGACTTTGTGCTATTTCACCACCGTGGTTCCACGGTGTATCCACTGCGTAATCACAGTGGAAACAAAGTGTATACACAGTGGTCAGCCACCGTGGAATCGCGGTGGATACACCACGTAATCACAGTGGTAAAATGGAACAAACCCACCGTGTTTTCACCGTGATTCAAATCTGCGAGGGTACCTAGAGAACTTTCTCATAGAACTCATTCAGTTGTATAAAAAATCTTACTGAGAATTTATGAGAATTTTATAAGCAAGATACACTGAGAATTTAATAAAAAAAGATCTTAAGCGAATTGCACCGACAAACTATCTAAAACATACTTGATGGTATTTGATTATAATTTCTGTATATTACTCAAAAGAGATCCAAATTATACTCAGCTGATTCCAATAATTTAGTTATATTTGTGAACCATCTGTTCCGAAGTTATACTAAGAAAAAAAAGAAAACTTTCTCACTTATCGATAAATTCAATGTATTGGAGTATAATAACTAGATTATTTATGCATTTTTTCAAATACTAAAAAAAAGTTCACAAGTCTCTTGAGGATTCAAACTCATGAACTATCACCTGTCAGTCTATTGAAGTACCCTTGACGCTATTACAGTGCACGATCAAGAAAACAGTATTGCTTTTATTTATAACTTACTTTTTTTTACATATGTTGTGTTTACATTAGTAATCTACATTTCTATTGCAATAGAATGCCCTTGCGGCTTCAGTAATATGGTGACTTAACGGTAAAGTTATAGTAAATAGATAGCCAATTCACGGTCGATTTACTTTACCATCGATTCACGTTATTTTCATAGTCATAGTATAGTCGATTTGCGGTAAATAACTATAGTGTGCTTGTATTATTCTCGCACTATCTATAGATGGTAAATAAAAGGTATAACGGGTGACCTTGCGACTGGCTCGTGTCCACCAATCAAGAGTCCGCGTTACTAATTAATTATTAGTTAACTTATTTAATCGTTTATTTCATTTAATTGTTAAATTAATTAATTGTAAGTCTAACTTATGATATAGATAAATTTTATAATTGTGGTTGCTGGCTTGCACTCTGGAGGCGGGATTCGCTCTGTCTTTGGCCGGACACGCGGCTGGAAAAGAAAATCTTAATGCTACGGGATTGGAAAATAGAAATGAAAAAAGGAATTTGATCGTGTATTATCTTACTAATTAAATTTATTTAACCAAAATTCCCCATATATTTATATAAATTTCCCCTGAAGAATTTAATTAATTGAAATTTAAATTTGATATATAATAACGGGTAAAAGTTTGAGATCCCTGGCAATGAAATAAATTACGGTGATAATGATATGAAAATCAAACACACTTGAAGAGAGAGAAAAAAAAAACCAGCGATTTATTAATGAAGTGGATCTGGTTAACTCACCGACAATCCTTCTGGGATAGAGTGGAACTGGAACTCAGCAAAAACTCCCGGGGAAAATCACCACCACCCTGATTAAAAATATTGATTGAAAGCAATTGAGAAGCGGTCTATCGTCTCAATAGAATTTGATCTAGGGGGCCTCTGACCTGATCCCGGGTGACTAGAGAGTGTCAATTGACATATAATTATTCGAATAGATGGCCGTAGGCTCAACTAAACTTTCGCGCTCGATTTCAAGTCAAAACGCACTGTTACAAAGGTGAGTCAACGGTTGTTTTATTTTCGAAATACCATAGATCGGACGTCGATGTTTAGTTTTGTTAATGTCGATATACTTGATCTCTTCTGTGAAAAACTGGACTATTTTGATAAGTCTACTGAAAATTTCTCGTGGTGTGATTATAATTTCGTGGATATTTGACTACTTTTCAACCACTAACAGTCAGCTCACTTTGTTCTGACTGCGAAAAACTGGACTTACGGTGAGTCAAGTGGGAATTGTCTGTGGTTTGACTACAATTTCGTTAATGTCTAATGAGTTTTAAACCCAGAACTCACAATCAGTTCATCTCGTTTCTTCTGAATATTCTTGTTCTCTCGCCCGTAATTAAATCATGTCCAAGAATTTTTCATAAGATTAATAAAAATTAATTGCTTCAATGATTCAATAGGAATGAACTATTGGCTACTCCACCACCCACATTATCCTTACGGTCATTCCTTACTATATCGAAACCTTTTAAAAAAATATTATCTTTTTTATCCAGCCACGTTTCGGATAATAGAATCACGTCGTAATCTTGAGCCTTTTTTTGTATTTCTGGTAGCTTTCTCCGACAACTGCGGCAATTCCATTGAAGGAATCGCCGCTGACTAGGATCTCGTGCCATCTTGGATTTGGGGTTGAACTTGAGGTTGTATTTGAGTTATGTGCAATGACATAACCTTCCAAATTTTCTGCCATAGTATTTCTTGATTCGGGATATGTGGTATCATCTCCGCAAAATCTTGAATTGATTTTTAAGTCGTCTCCGAGGATGGAGGTGAATTCAGTCTTCTTCTATCTTTTAATTGATCCTTTACTGCCTCAGCAGTGATAACACCAGCACACAAAAAAAAAAATTGACTGTACACTGGGCGCCACTTATCTACGGGCATGTTTTTCGACCCACTGAATACGAATTTCCAGTCAGTTTAGACCGTCCAGACTTCAATTTCGAGTAAATCGCAAAAAACCCCAAAATATAGCAAAAATTCGATGTTTTGGCAAGAAAAAAAATTTTGAGATCTAAGGCAAGCATAATTTTCATGTATTTTGATATGTTAAATACTAATTTCGATCGTACTTTAATCATAAACTTTTTTAATTCTAAAAAAATTGTAAAATATCCTTAAAAATTGCAAAAATTGGGATTATCTTGGTACAAAAAATTTTGTGGACCCGGATTGACGAAGATTTTCATGTAATTTAATCTGCTTGATCTGATTCTGCAATAAATTTAGCCCATAGTCCCCTCAAACATTCATGAAACTGCAAAAAATCGATAAAATAGCAGAAAATTGCTGCTGAAAAAATGGAAAAAAATTTTTTGAACACAATTAAATACATTTCTTGTATTTTTTATTTCTAAAATACAAGATTAGATTTAAGAATGTACACAAATTGGATTTTTAACGGTTTTTCGAGGGTATTGTACTGTTTCATTCTCGAATGATCTACGACGTAAATACCTCTTTTTTCACCTCTTCCTTTATTTAGTAAAAATTTGCCATCGTGTTGGGATTTCAACTTTTTCGATGTGCAGACTTCATTTCATTGCATGATCGCTTGTACTTGCAACCAGGGCACCTCCTCGGGGTGACGGTGGGCAACAGAACCATTTAGCAGAGTCCCTGGGTTAACGGCGTGTGTGCCGTCATGGCAGGTACAAGTGATGGGTACTTTACGATGCAAGGATTCGGAAACCCAGTATCAGCGTCTGGTCAGGGTGAGAAAGCAGGCCCGCAGGCGTCGTCATCCAGCGACTGCAGCTCTTCAGTAGTGGGAAACTTGGCTACTGGAGAGTATACTATTACAAGAAGCAATTCCCATCTATGCAATAAGAGTCCTGATCTATTTTGTTACGTTTGTGGGGAGTTTGAGCCGGTAAAAAACCGCAGAACGTTTTTAGATAGATTAAAACGAAATTATGAAGAATGCTTTTGCATTCAAATTACAAATTTGGATTCTGCCTGGGTCCCACACTTTGTTTGTGGTCGATGTAATATTATGTTGATACGATGGGAAAAAACACAAAACAGCCCTCGCAGATTTGAATCATGGTGGAAATACGGTGGGTTTGTTCCATTTTACCACTGTGATTACGCGGTGTATTCACCGTGGAACCACGTTGGTGAAATAGCACAAAGCCACCGCGTAATCACGGTGGATACACCGCGTAATCACAGTGGAAACATCGTGTATACACGGTGGTAAAATGGAACAAACCCACCGTGTAACCACGATGAATTCACGGTGTTTCCACCGAGATTCAAATCTGCGAGGGAGAAAAAACTTGAAATTTACAATTCCCATAATCTGGACTTCACGAACTAGTTCGCATAACTGTTACTTCTGTATGACTGAAATCGCTGGGTTTACTCCGTCGAATAGAAGTAAAATACAGTACGCCAATGTTTCATCAGCTGTTAAGCCACAAAAAACAGATATTGTTGATGAAACCGAAGCTCTGGACAAGGATGGTGATTGTTTTCAGTACTTGAGAGAAAAGTTTCCAGCAATAAGTGATGCCAAATTAAAAGAGGGAATTTTTAATGGACCCTAAATTAGAACTCTATTTCAGGATGCTAATTCAATCACGATGTGATGATAATCACTACCCTGAAATTCTCAGCGTGCAGAAATTATTCCAAATCTTGAAAAAAATTTTCCAAATTAAATTTTTTATTCTGTTTACAGAGAAATTTTAACATTGAAAGATGGAGGTGAAGTCGCTTTAGACTGGGTAGATAACCATTGTACTAATTTATCACCAATTGTTATTATTTTACCTGGATTGACTGGCGCTAGCCAAGCAGAATATATTAAATGTCTTGTAACAGGTGGACGTGAAATAGGAATTAGATGTGTTATTTTCAATAATCGTGGTCTTGGTGGCATTTCTCTTAAGGTAAAATATTGAACTTCGATTTAATCTTTCAGTTCATTTAACTGTAAAAAACAAATAATAATAACATAATGTAACCATTATCATGAAAATTATCTTAATTCAAAGGACTGATTGGAATTATCATGCTGAAACCATAAAAGTGGTTTCGAAGCTTATTGTAAATTCGGTTGTTTGCTTTTGGCTCATTCAGGGCAAAGCGGATTAATTTCGAAACAGTTTGCACAACAGCAACGGTCACAAAATTACTGTTGAGGCCTGCCATCAACCAAGAAGTCTCAGAGGGATAGAACTAGGTTCTATCATCTGATGATACCGGGTGACTAATTCAAGTCCCAATCCATGGTAACACTGACTCGTCCACATACTCAAGATACCAAAACTTTAAATCCAAAACTCCAACTATATCATTTTCCAGACTTTAATCTCAAACCATATTCCATATTAAATTTCCATAATTCTGATTCTAATTCTTTACGATAATTTTTCTTAACGAAACCCATAGCTGTAGCGTTACTTCATATTTTTTTTTCTTTCTTTTTTTCATTGTTTTCTAGTATACAGCCGTAGTAACGGCTTTTTACACTTTTTGCCTTTATATCGCAACTGCTTTACTTCTCTTTCTGACTTCATTGTGCGGCTGTGGCCCAACTTGTGCTTATACTGTACTGCATCATTACGGTGATGCCCTACAATCTTCCTTGTGCAATGAAGGTGTAGTGGCGTAGGGAAACCACAGAGAAAACCTAGCCAGTACAGTTTCGGTTTGGGTGAAGCTCCAGTGATCGATAAAATTCCCATCACCCGAATATTTAATTTTTATTGTACGACTTGGTCGCTACATATATATATCATAAAATCTATTTCCATTTCGGCTGCCGAATGGCTTTTTTTAATGTTATTTTAAGTTATTTGTAGAGAAAATTTGTTTTTATTAATAGACTCCAAGAACTTATTGTGCAGCTAATAGTGATGATTTTGCGGAAGTTTTGAATCACGTATCTCAATTAAATCCTGATGTTCAGATTGGTGCTACTGGAATTTCTATGGGAGGGTTGGTATTTTTTTTTTATAATTTTGTGGATTAATTCATAAAGTTTTAATTAGTGATGCATATAATTTATCTTAGCTTGATATTGGGAAATTATTTAGCCCAAGAACGTGAAGCTGCGGTAAATAAATTGCAAGCAGCATTTCTTGTATCAGTGCCATGGAATGTTTTCGAAGGTACCAAAAGTATTGAGAGTGGATTGAATCGATTGTTGAATCGATATTTGGCTAAAGCTCTAAAAAAAAGTTTTAAAAATATGCATAACAAAGTGGAGGATTTACTCGAAGAAGATCTTACTGAGGCTTTCAAGGTTGTACTTGAATACATACTTTCATATTATTTTACTAATTTTTCAGTTCAAGATTCCAAGAATTTTTGTTTTAAAACCGTCAAATCTAGTGTCAGAATAAGAAATTATATCAATTGTTGAATTTTCAAGAACGTCATTATATAAATTATACAGCTTATGTCTTTTTGGTGTTCCAAAAAGATGATAAATAGTTTATAATTATCATTGTATTATTTGAAACTAATTGCCTCTTTTATAATATTAGTCCAGTCGGCTGGGAAAAATAGCCGTTTTTTTTCGACTTCCATTTTAGACAGTCCGATTTCCAAATTTTTTTTTAAAATACTCGGGAACATATATACAACATTTTAAAAAAAAAATTGGGCGAGGAAATTCAATAGTTTATAAAATAGCCTTTTTGCAATGCACTTTGAATTAAAGTTTCTTGGAAACTATTGAGAATGAGTCAAGACATGTTGCGAGTGAATTTTAGAGAAATAAATTACGAATAAAATAAGACCTTGGCGATATCTCTACGACGAATATTTACCGAGATATTAATTCCTAACGGACCCAAATTACGGTAAACCCACCGTAATTTACGGTAATCCCCGAAAAGTACCGATTTACCGTGAATTACGGTGGCTTTACCGTAATTTACGGTAAATCTACTCGAATTTTACGGTATTCTACGGTAGATTTACGGTAAAATTACCGTAAATTTACGGTAAATCAGGTCTGCTAGGGATTTTTTAATTAATAATTTACGATCGGAGCAAGAGATCATAAACAAATAGCTATAAGTCGGCAAAAAATAAACCGATTTTGATGTTTTTAAAAGCTTAGAAGTTGAATAAAATTGGACAAAAACAACCGTAAAGTGTATTAGGAGCAAGGATTGATTTTTTTGGAAGAAAATTCCCAATTTTTAAATATAGTGAAACCTAAACTTACAATTTACCTTCTCAATATGACAATTTACAGATAAGCTCAGAAAAATATACATGGCCTTATAGACAGTTTTAGATCAAATTGAACGGAATTTAGTATAGTACCGGATATCTCAACTGGTAGAGCACTCGGCGCGGTACCGACATGGTCTAGGTTCGATTCTCAGTTCGGGCTATCGATATTTTTCTCAGTTTATCTATAAATTGTCTTATTGAGAAAGTTAATTGTAAGTTTAGGTTTCACTAAATTTAAAAATTGGGAATTTTCTTCCGAAACAATCAATCCTTGCCCCTAAGACACTTTACGGTTGTTTTTGTCCAATTTAATTCAACTTCTGAGCTTTTAAAAACGATCCAAACAAACTTTAGCGCGAAGTCATAAAAAATAAGCCAAATTTTGAAATTTTTTTATTTTCAATCGAAAAAACAAAATATGAAGGAAAGTCGGTACAAAATGGGAATAGCGGGGTTAAATACTGTCTTGGTTGAAGTTTTTTTTGAGACAAAAAAATTGTGAATCGAAGGTTTTGGACTGAAAAAATAACGGTTTTATTGAAAAAAAAACTGAAATATTTCGTATATCATGACTTCCGAAAAATTTTTTTGTATCTTTTTCTGAAAACTACATTTAAAAACACAAATTTTGAAAAAAAAAGTGCCGAAAGGTTAATTTTTGAGAAAGTTATAGCAATTTAAAAAAAAAGAGCGTAAATGCTCATAAAAAAAATAGTCTTCTGATCGATTTTAAGATCTCGACATTAAAATAAAAATAACTAGAAAACAATGCGGAATTCGAAAAAACTTTATTAGGTATAACTTTTAGGGAATAAAATTGTCTACAAAAAAGGTCCCATGATATTTTGTAATAGGTCTGATAGTTTCGCCGGAAAAGTAAGAAAAACTCAAAATTTAATATGAATTCGACTTCAACCTCAAATAACTTTTGAACAAATAGATTCCGCAAAAAATGATAAGAATCTTTTTTTGTAGAGCATTCAATTCCCTACAAAAATATGCCTGCCAATTATTGCTATGACGCATCGTTAGCTACTTATAAAAATCAGAAGACATAAAAAAAATTTTTCCCATGTTATTCTTATGGGAAATAGAAAAGTGCAATGCGGACAATGTTAATATTAATATTAAGAGCTCTAATTTTCACAGGCGTCTTTTTTTATCTTAACGAAACTTTTTAACCTGTTTGGAAGAAAAAAAAAATTTGTTTGTTTTTTTAATCACCCTAATATATATATACATATATATATATTTTTTTTTGTAACGGATTTTTCACTACCTGGGATCTACCAGAGTCATGTCTGAATACACTTACTAGTAGCAACCTTCCATTCGGCTGCCAGAAGGCATTTTTGTTTTGTAATATCACAATTACTTAACCCTCCAACAAAACAGTCAGCACGAATAGTTCATGCAAACTATTATGAAAAAAGCATTAATCAGTATCAAAAAATTCAAATACGTAATAGTTATATTTATATTGTTTTTGGATCGCCAAACAGGCATAAAAAAATTTTCAATTTGAATAATTGTAGTATTCGCAAGTTGGAATTTTGAAAACTAATATATTTATTATTTTATTCAGAGTAACACATTGAGAGAGTTTGATTCAGCATTTACTGCGAAACATTTTGGATATAAAGATGTCAATGAATATTATGCGAATGCTACATTGCATAAAAAATTACATTCTATCCATGTACCACTATTGTGCTTAACTGCAGCTGATGATCCTTTTCAACCTTTTGATGGTAATAAATTACCATTTTGAATTTACTCGATTCTAAATTAAAAATCAATAATAATTAAATTTTTTTTTCAGTGATACCACTAAAAGAGGCAAAAGAATCTAAAAGCATTGCTTTTTTAATAACATCTCATGGTGGTCATATTGGTTTTCTTGAAGGGCTATTTCCAACTAAACAAGAACAATATATTTCTAAATTATTCAAGCAATACTTTCAAGCTGTATTTTTCAAAAACCATACATAATTTACAAAAATATACCAAAGGAATAGATATTTTATAGACAAGTGTTGGATGATTACTGTTTTATATACTAATTGTTCGTAATAAAAAATTAATTTTTACTGCTACGATAATTCACCACATGTAGTTATGACAACTTTTTGGGAAGTTGTACCAGCTTTACTACCGAATTTTTCAATTTTTTTCAATACGTCGAGTCCACTGAGTACGTGTCCAAAGACAACGTGTTTATTGTCCAACCAATCAGTTTTTGCAAGACACAAAAAAAATTGCGAACCATTGGAATTGGGTCCTGAATTAGCCATTGACAATATTCCTGGTCCCGTGTGTTTTAATTCGAAATTTTCATCATCAAATTTATTACCGTAGATTGATTTACCACCTGTACCATCGTGATTTGTAAAGTCACCACCTTGACACATCTATTTTGTTTATTATTAGTTTTTAAAATAATTAAAGAAACATATTTACTGTGAGGAATATCTATCCGTACGAATGTTACATTCAAAGACTGTTACACATTCGAGGAACATTTTATAGGTATAATGTAGTACATTGCATAGCGAATGGGCTAGGTAAATTTATACGAGAAGTACAATGTTTTTATCTGGCTGAAATTCGATGAGGATTTTTTTTTATAATATAAAGTAACTTTTGAGGCCATAAGACGTTAAAAAAAAACCGACTATTTTTTTTTTTTTCGAGTCTCTTATGAAAATTTGTTGGTTTAAGATGTTTTAAGGAGCCACTCCAAAAATCAGCTCGATAAAAATTTTTCAAGAGGTCGCTCACGAATTTTGAAAATATCAAAAATAATCGAAATTCGGATTTTTTAGTTCTAAACTTGAATATTAACTGATAATATGTAACTAATACTTTGAATTAGTTTTTGTATTTTTTTATAACTCAATTCCTGTCATTTCACTTAAATATAACTTTTGCATTACCGAAAATATACAGGACAGCAAAAAAACCTAAAAATTGAATTAAAAAATAAAAAAGGATGTAAATAACTTATTATTCATATATCTCGGGTTGTATTTTTATTCATTATGATACAAATTGATGGTGAAAAAATTGAGAAGCTTTATTATTAATATTCAAGGGTCGCTCGAAAACATCCGAAAGACAGTACTCGAAAACATTAAAAATTCTTGAGCGACGGTAAAATATTTTAATTTTGGGCTGAAATTTTCAGCGTAGTCATGATTTCATAAATATAAACTATAGCTGCCACGAGAAAGAAGAAATTTAGACAAAAAAATCCAAATTTCGATCATTTTTGATATTTTCAAAATTCGTGAGCAACCTAATGTTATTGAATTTTGATTTTGTCAACTATCAATCAAACTTAAATCCCCACTACTTAAAAAATGTTCAAAGATTTCAGCAGTAATTTAAAAGTATAAATCGATATCGATTTATATACGAATATTTATAAGTTTATAGATAAATAGATTTGATTATATCTATCTAATGAATTCTATTGTAATTTATGTACAAAACCAAATTCTTCATTAGGTGCATTATTTACGTAAGATGTATCAATTTGATTATTTGAGTTAAGTAATGCCATGAATTTTTCATAATTATAAGTGTATAGCAGACTAGAGGATCAGACTACAATCCAGCGATAACCAAAGTCAAGCAGCATCAACGTGGGATATTAATTGGACGGGTGACCTCGAATTAAAATAGTAGTGAACGGATAGTAATTTTTTTTTTTTAATTTAAATTTAACCAACATTTATATTGATGAAGACAATAAATCCTAATTAAATAACTTAATTAATAATTTACAGACATTCTAAATGAGATTCTAAAAATGACTATATTCGTTCATGCATGATTATATATAATCAGATCTGGCCAATTTTTGGATCTGATCATATATAAGTGATTATATATAATTAGGCAAAATCATTTTTTTCCGGGCGTTTATTCATGAGTTAAAAAATTCATAAGCAAAAAACAAATTTGTCTTAAAATAATCAAACTTCAACCTTCAATATTTTTAAATGGTGAGATTTACGATAAAAATGTAAGAAACCTTTCTTGTAGAGCATTCAATTTTCCACAAAAAGTTCTACAATGTTTTGCTGTACGATTAATTAATGAGTGAGATATGAATTTTTTTCTAATGGACTGAGGAAAAAATCAAAAACTGTAATGCAGAGGACCTTCCTATTGAAAACAAGAGCTCATTTTTAGTGAGAGTTTTCTAGAGGTGTCTAGCAACCAATTTTTCCGTGTAGCGAGTTAAAAAAAATAGTCGATTTTTTTGGCGCACCCTAATAATCATATATAATTGTGTACGATTATATATAATCATTAGGGGTGTGCGAATAATTCGAACTTACGAATTATTCGTTCCGAATCGAATAATTCGAAAATTCCCGAATAATTCGAAAAAATTCAAATAATTCGAGAAATTTCAAATAATTCGAAAAATTTCGAATAATTCGGAAATTTTCGAATCATTCGCGAATAGCTCGAACAATTCGCGAATTATCGAAATATCGCTGGATTTTCGATTGTTTCCAATTTGAATTCCATTACATCATGTATCAAAATATTCTACTTACGAATAATATACTTTTTGATTAAAAATCAATTACTCGGAGAAAACAATTGCTCAATTTCAATTTATGGTCATCTCTGTCAGTAACGTAAAAAATGTAGATACTAATATTGGCAAGAGATCTTTTGAATTCATTTTGGTTTTTATAACTATTAATTTCCGTTTGAAAAAAATTTATAATAAAAAAAGTTACACATGCAATATTTTAAAATTCTCTATAAAAAAAACTTGGAGAAATTAATTTCGAGAATTTCAAAATATTGCATGTGTAACCTTTTTCTTATAAATTTTTTTCGAACGGAAATTAATAATTTTAAAAACCAAAATGAATTGAAAAAGTCTCTTGCCAACATTAGTATCTAGATTTTTTGTTACTGACAGAGATGACCATACATTGAAATCGAGCAATTGTTTTCTCCGGGTAATTGATTTTTAATCAAAAAGTATATTATTCGTAAGTAGAATATTTTGATACATGATGTAATGGAATTCAAATTGGAAACAATAGAAAATCCAGTGACATTTCGATAATTCGCGAGTTATTCGAACTATTCGGAAAATTTTCGAATTATTTTAAATTTTACGAATTATTCTAAATTTTTCGAATTATTCTGGAAATCTCTAATAGTTCGAAAATTCGAATTATTCGATTCGAACGATATTCGCACACCCCTAATATATAATTCTGTATAATTATATATAATTGTATAGAATTATATATGATTCTATATAAATCATATATAATTGTAAGGTACCGGCAGGTAATAAGGCCTAGCTAAGGGAGATTTTGAATAGAATCGAGAATATTGCATTTAATTATCGAAATGTATCATTAATCTTTATTTCAATACATTAGCCATAAAATATGATGAAGTAATGGTAATTTATACCACAAACAAACAGAAAATTAAACTTTTACAAAAACCATACGAATAGGCCTTATTTTACTACGGTAGGGTAATAAGGCCTACGGATTGAACAAACTGAAATAGTTTAATTATACTTAATAAAATTGGTATTAGCGATGAATCATCACTTAAATTTAGCAACAATACTTTTCTAAAGACAGAGGACTAGATTGCTTTGCTCAACAGCACTACAAACTATCAGTATCCTTTTTAAGAGTCAGAAGACTAGATTGTTTTTTATGATTTCTTCTGCGCTACGACATCATATGATGAATGATGAAATATAGAAGACAGGGAACGTGGTATCGGGACTCTATAAACTTGTCGTAACATCTCTATGTAAGACCCTTCTACTAGAGTAGCCTTTAGCGGAGGCGGTTATTTTAAATATCATTTCTGTCACTTAGGCCTTATTACCCGCGGGTACCTTATATAATTATATATAAATTTTTTTACTCGGATATTCAACATACGTCTGATTTTTTCGAATCGTTATATCTGGAAAATAAGCCTTAAATCAGATGGGGGTAATATGTGGCATTAATTCTCGACTGTTCTCGCTATTTATTTTTTAATTAATCAAAAATAATCATCGTGTCTATATACAAACACCAACATGAAAGTTGTTGGATTGATTGTACTACTCATTCCAAGTACATTTAGTGTCGAGATTATTTGCTCTTGTGATAGTAGTAGAGTTTCCCGGGAAAAAATGATCAGACATGACCATGCCTGTTCATGTATGATCAGGCCTGAAATTAGACCTGATCATGCCTGTTCATGTATGATTAGGCCTGAGATTAGACATGATCAGGCCTGATCATACCTGATCATGCCTGTTCATGTCTAAAGCGGTAAATACAGTTCGGTCTGATCATGCCTGTTCATACCTGTCCATGCCTGTTCATGTCTGTTCATGTCTGAAGCGTTGAATACACTCAGGCCTGATCATGTCTGTCCATGTCTGTTCATGCCTGTTCATGTCTGAATCGTTAAATACGCTCAGGCCTGATCATACCTGTCCATGCCTGTTCATGCCTGGTCATATATGTTCATGTCTGTTCATGGCTGTTCATGTCTGCTCATAGATCTAAAATTTTGTTGACCAAGAATCTATCACGTATAAGATTTTTATTACTTGAAGTTCATACGAAACTTACTTTTCAACTAAATCTCTAAGGTCAGTGGGTAGCGAGTTACACTTTCGAGCGCAAGGTCCACGGTTCAAATCCTGCACACGCCCGAATTTTTTATTTTTTTTATTTTTATAGCAATAATTATATACATGTATAATTGAATATAGTTATACATAATTATATATAATTATATAGGGCCATTTTTTATATATAATTTTTTTACCCGGATGGGCATGAACAGACATGAACATACCTGATCAGACCTGAACATGCCTGATCAGGCCTGGTCAGGCATGGTCATTTTTCATGTCTGATCAGGCCTGAAGACTCATGCCTGTTCATGTCTGATCAGGTCTGATCATTTTTTCCCGGATTGTTTTTGAGAACGATTGATAATGACTTTGAAGAAATGTGATTTTGGATTCAAATGAGTTTGTTTATGACCCCTGTAACCAAACGCTATTGAGGAACACAGGAAACCATTTGCTTTTAGACAGATTATTAATCACCGAGCGTTAAACGGCTATTTAGGGTTTGCTTTGCAGATACAATAAAGCGTGATAATGAGACATGTGTAGAATAAAACATTAAATAACGTACTAAATATAATAAAAAGGATACGAAATCGGAAATTATGCGATGAAATATACTTCCTTGGTAACCATAACCTTTTTCATGAGTACAAAGACAACGAAAATTTTCGGCAGTTTTAGGAACAATGTCTGAACGTAACATCATTATAATACGCCCCAATTCATGTTTACCGACACTTATATCAAAGTAAACCTGTGGATTACGTTTTTCTTTTACAGTTGTGGAAGGTATTTTACTCGTGACGTCATCTTTGTTGAGAGTTTCACCAGCATGTTCTTGTAACCAAGCATCATCAGCCCAAACAGGCTTAGATGAGCCTTCTTTTATACGTTGTGGTTTAGCTATATTGACGCGTATTGTACGACCGAACAATTCCGAATCATTCTGCAACACATCAAATTAATTGATAATAATGATCAGATCTAATGAAAATTTTATTGGCAGTAGATAAAATTTAGATTTTAATAGAGTTATTACGATTTATATGTATGATAATGTAAAATCATGTATACATTATCAACTTCGATAATGAAGACAATTTGGAAATGTTACACATGATAATGAATAATCAGGGTTGCAAATTTTTTAATTAAAACAATTTCAATTATTATTATTAAAAAAATTAATAATTGACATGATTTGGATCATTAATTTTTTTGAAAATGAGAAATGAAAAACATTTTAATTTTTATTTTAAAAAAAATAGTTAATGTAAATTATATTAATTAATTACTTTGTCCGAAATTGTTAATTGAAACGATTTAAATGATTAATTTTTTCAAAAATGGTTAATTAAAAGTATTTTAATTAACCATTTTTGGAAAAATGTATAATTAGAAGTATTTCAATTTTTAATTTTTTGAAAAATAAGTAATGAAAAGTGTTTTAATTTTTTGAAAAATGGATAATTAAAAGTACTTTAATTTTTCAATTTGTGAAAAAATGGATAATTAAAAGTATTTTAATTTATTAGTTTTGAAAGGACGAACACACACACGCGCGCTCACACACATGCACATACACAATCGCACGCACGCACGAATATAAATGAAGGATTTAAATTTATCCTATTTCTTGTTTTAGAATTTTTACAACCTTGAATGGTAACCCTGGTGGAAATTTTTCGGAATTTTCCCTGAAAAACTCAGTTCTAAAGTTCTAAAAACTTTTTCAAAGTTTTAAAGACTTTTTCAGAGTTTTTCAGAGAAAAGTCCGAAAAATTTCCACCAGAGAACAGTTACCATCTTCGATTGTAACAAATATAATCTTGAATATATACAATTATCATTTTGATAGTATTCGTTACCATCATTAATTGTTACTGTTATCATTTTCAATGGTAAAATTAATGATTATAATCACTGATAAATTTTATATTATTTCAAATAGTTAAAATTAAAAATTTTGTATCGTAAATAATATAATTAATTTCTCTCCGTGTATCATTGTTATTATTATTATTATTATTATTATTATTATTACATGTTTTATTTTTCAAATACTGTGGTGCAAATGTTTCAATCAAAAAAATTAAAATTGTGATTATTAAAAAAATGAATAATTCGAATAATTTGAATTATTAATTTTTCATTAAATGGATAATTATAAGTATTTTGATATTTAATTTTTAAAAAATGGTTTAATGAAACTTCGATTATTTTTCATTTCTCAAAAAATGGATAATGGAAAAGATTTAATTAATCCATGTCTCAAAAAATTGATAATGGAAAAAATTCAATTAATCCATTTTTCAAAAAATGGATAATGGTAAAAATTCAATTAATCCATTTTTCAAAAAATGGATTATGGAAGAAGTTTAATTCATTCATTTTTGAAAAAATTGAAAATGTAAGTTATTTTAATTTTTAATTAAATAAAAAATGACTAATGTATCTTATCGTAATTATTGAATTTAAACAAAAATGGATAATTACTATCTGATCAAATATTAAATTATAAAAAAATTAATAATTAAAATAATTTTAAATTAAACATTCATTTTTAATTTAACAATTAAATCGAAAATGCATTTAAAAAATAATGCATTTTTTGCAACCCTGTGAATAATATTAATTCCGTCCCTTTGGAAATCTAGTTATATGCGCGGTAACCTTTTCTTTAATTTTAAAAGAAACTATAGACCACCTAACTCATGGACACCTTGTAACAGTGCGTTTTAGATTTTCACCTTTAGAATCGGGCGCGAAAATTTAAATTTTCCTGGAGCGATCTATAATGCTAATAGTGTGTTATTTATACATTTTCACACTCTTTAGTTACCCAAGGCCCTGTATAAGGCCCGTTAGATCAAATTTGAACTAAGTTATAGACGGCAGTGGGGTAATCCCATTTCGTCAAAATTTACTTTATATGATGATTTCGCGCAGCATGGGACCGCAAATTAGTCCCTGCGCATAATTAGTTGGGGTCAACGCAGGTTGGTGACCCAGAGAACTGACCCGAGACGGACACTTGAGTTCGGTTAGCGAAAACGCACCGACGCAAAATTCTTTCTGCTCAAGTAATTATTTATTAGAACTTTTCTGTTGATATATTAAACTAAATTTATTTAACTTATTAGAAGTGATACGAAAACTTTCCGCTTGGTACTTTCATAATTTATTTGAATAAAAATTTAACTTGTTAATTGAGATACGTGGTGTTGCTTCGATACACCAAATTTAATATTGCACCTAAAGTTCGTTAATCTGGTCAAATAAATAAAACCAAAGTGTACAAAGTGAGTGGTGTGGTTTTTCTTCGTGTGCGACAACCTGCCGACGCGGATCCCAAGAGCCCGAGGAAACCTATTGGACACCAACATCACCAGGACCAAGCCGAGAAGAATCATCGACCAGTATCGTCAGTAAGCAGATCAAGATTCTGATAAGCTCTAAACAAATTTTATATAGATCTACGGATTATAATTCCTTTTTTCTCTCTTCAACATAACGCGAAATTTTACTATTAATAAATTCAATCCCACTACGTCCGATAAGCCTTCGCGAATCGAAACCATTAATTAATTTACTGATGGACGCATATATTTATTTAATGAATTAATTTATATAATAAAAGGGGAAATTTTCTTTGTACATTTGGGATCTTGGTTAAATGAAAATTGTAAAATATTATTGAGTCTCTACCAATTTAATTTCTTTTATCACCAGCGTCACATAGAATAAGGATTCTCTTTCAGCCGCGTGTCCGGTCAGAACGAGTAGACCTACTCCTAAGATAATTATAAAAATTTTTCCGATTTCAGAACTAGCACGCAGAACATCTAAATTTATATTTACGATAATTAATTAATGAAATTGAATTTATTCGGGGAAATTAATTAACTGTGGTCCGTGGCTACTGGACACGAAGTAGCCAAGGCCCACCGTTATACATTTTCTTCGACTAATATTATAACTATAATGTATCAAGAATAATTAAATTTTAATTCAAGTCGAATAATCTTGATTTGAAAATATTTATTCTGAATCAAAGTTATTTTATTTCCCTAGCAAGCCTGAGTTACCGTAAATTCACGGTATTTTTACCGTAAATCTACCGTAGAATACCGTAAAATTCGAGTAGATTTACCGTAAATTACGGTAAATCCACCGTAATTTACGGTCAATCGGTATTTTACGGTAGATTACCGTAATTTACGGTGGGTTTACCGTAATTTACCGTAATTTGGGTCCGTTAGAGTTTTAACCAAGTAAAAAAAACTATCAAAACAAGATGCTTTCTGTTTTAGTTGGTGAGTATAGTAAATTGTCACAATATATATTAACATTTCAAACCAAGAACTTTTTTTGCGTGGCAGAAGAATATTTACTCTCATTTTGAAAAAACAACATTATCGACTCAAGGTAACAGTCTATTGGAATGAACAATTTTTAATTTGAATTTAAATAAATTATATTCTTAATTTAATAAAATTACTTTTCTTGAATCATGTAAATATTTACTTGACCGCAGACATAAAATTCTCCGATTTAATATCTTCTTAAAAGAACATAATTACTTTTTTTATTAAGAAAATAATATTTTGAATTGATGATTTCTTTTTCAACTGAAAAAAAATCGTAGTCTCGATTCAAAAGAATAAATCGTTCTACTTAAAAATATATATCGACCTATATATTTTTGAGTGAATTTAACCTAGTATAAATATTAAATGTTGTGAAGCAGGAAAGTGTGTTCGTATATTCAGAATATCACAATCCAGCAGTAGAGAGGATAAGGAATAAACTTTCTCGATTGATGGTTTATGAACAAATTCACAAAAATAAATGGTTTGCTCATGGTAGGAATTAGGGAAGAGAATTCACCGGTGAAATAAATATTTTACTTATTTTACCAATTTTCAGCAGGTTATTTACCGGATAAATAACCAAGGTAGTTAATTTTGTTCCGTGGGTGGCGTTGATGTGCGATTGAAGATTGTACAATGTAGACTAAAAATTATTAGCGATTATCTATTATCTTTCAATATTATTGAGTTAATAAATAAATAGTTAAAAATGATAAAAGTGAAACATTGATCAAGGTTATTCGCGGATCTTGTCGAATGCAGCTTTAGTATTGAAATACGACCTTCTGTAGAGTTCTGTTATAACAAAGTAGGTTGAACAGAAGAATTTGAGATTCATCGCCCCAGGTTCGAATCTGCGGCATGCAATTCATTATTTTTTTTATTTTACTGAAGTTAGCCGACATTTTTAATTTTTTTTTTATTTGTTTTCAATAATTAAATTAGAACAAAAAACATTTTTTTTAAATTGCACTTAAAGTTCATCAAGTTTTTTAAAAATAAAATTTATTTTTTATTTTTTTGTAATAATTTTTTCAATAAAAAAAAATTCAGTATGCCATAGTGCTTTTAAAACTTAGTATACTAAACTATATACACATTCGATGCAAGTAGATATTTATCATTCAAATAAATATTTTACCAGTTAAATAGCCAAATAACTTACCGGTTAATAACCGGATATTTGTCCACTCGAATCACTACTAGGAATCGAACCCAGACCAATTCGGCATCACGCGGAACTTTACCAGTTATGCTATCCGATCATTTCCTAAACGTTCGTTTATTTTACCCATATCCATTAAGCACACTGTACAATGTAGAGTCTACACTACCGCCACTTTAGTATAGTTCAGTTAGCTTTCCCAAGAGAATTTTTGCGTTGAGCCGTGAGCGCCATTGCTGTTGGTTCAAATGTCTAGGTTCACTTGCCACAACACAACAAAATACTTAAGCCGAGATATTTCTTACTATTGAGTTTAGTACTTTTAATTTTTGACTAGAATCACAGATCATCGCGATTCAACATTAATTATTCTCACAGAAAGAATATTTTACTCTTCAAACAATTAATTTTATTTCGGGGCAAAATATTTAGTTTTCTCACTTTAAGAAAATATTTCTTAATTCAAGAAACATATATTATATCGACTGAATAAAAACACAATCTTATGCCAAGATGACTAAATTTAAGAAAATTTTGTTCTTGAACTAAGAAAATTTTCGTTTTCATTCAAAATTGCAAAAAATAATTTTGCGGCAAGAAAAAATTTCTTGCGCTACGATATCCTTTTTATCTGTGTAGATACATAAAGTGAGTTTTCTATTTATAAGCCTTAAACATACGATCAATATACCGTATAAATATATATATGATAAATGTATGATGTCGACAACATGCAGGATACGGGAAAATTTAATCTCATCATAACTAACGATTTTTGTTTATTAGTTACTAGTTACCATATTGTCGATAGCCGCCAAAGCATCTTCAGCTAATTCAAATTCTATAAACGCAAATCCACGATGTTTTTCAGATTCATAATCAAGTGGTATTTGAATGTCAATTATTTCACCAAATGGTATAAATGCAGCATTAAGAATCTTTTCGTCAACTTCCTCAGCTAAACCACCTATAATTATAGAAAAGTATTTAATTTAGGTAATGGATATCTATAATAACATTTAATAAACATTGATAATAGAGAATTAAGAAAATAAAAAGTACATGCTGATGATTTAGAATAATTTTTCATGCTATCACTGAGAGAAAAATGCATGGTTGTAGTAACCATAAAGGGATGAGTATGAAAAAATAAAAAGCTTAACTAATATTTATAGTTTCTTGTACTATATCACAGTACCCGAACCTATTTGAAAGTAGTAGTATCAACTAAGCATTACTAACAATTTTTGTATTGTTATGGTAACTATGTAATACTATTTCTCAGAATTTATACTTCAGCTTTATTCGAGTTTTATTGGCTAGCTAAATCAAGTGCAATATGAATTATTACTGGAGGCCTAATATTTAATAATGCATTTTCAATGTCAAGTTTTTAAAATTAATCAGAAATCTATTTTTTTAAGAGCTTGACATTGAAATGGAAATAACTCGCAAACAACGCAGAATTTCGAAAAACTTTATTTGTAATAATTTGTAAGGAATAAAATTATCTACAAAAAAGTTCCTGTAATATTTTTTGATAAGATTGATAGTTTCGCCGGAAAAGTAAAAAAATCTCAAAATTTACTATAAATTTGACTTGAAGCTTAAATAACTTTTGAACAGTGGGATTTATCAAAAAATGATAAGAGGATTTTTTTGTAGAGCGTTCAGTTCCCTACATAAACATTTGTTGTGCATAAAAATCCGTTGATTGGTTTATGAGCTGGATAATTCTAAAAAAAAAAAATTTTTTTTCCCGTGTTATTTCAATGGAAAATAGAAAAATGAATTGAGGCAAACCTTAATATCATTATTAAGAGCTCGGAATGGTACCACCATTTTTATTTTTAGTTATACTTTCAATTTTTGGATACCAAAAAAAAACAAAATTTTTTTTTTTTTTTTAAACACCCTAATCAACGTAAAAAAGCTGTCAATTTCTTGACTTTTTGGCATAAAAAAACTAATCGCTATTTGTCGACAAATCATTATAAAGTGCTATCGAAAAGTTACCAAAATGTTGCCATAAAGTTGTCTTTTTGAGACATAAAAAAGTTAACTTTTTGCAGGACATCAGTAGTGATATTTGTTGGAAAAAATCTGCCTTTTTACATCGCAAAATAAATGATAACATTTTTTCTTGTTAACTCTTTTGAAAAAAAAAAAAAAAAAAAAAAGATAAGATTAGGCCACTGAAGATGCGACCTCACGCAACATGTCTACCTAAAAATTTTAAGCTTTCTTAATTCGTAGTTATATCCGCTAAGCAGTAAAATATCAGGAATTTAGTGCTATATACAGTAGGGTGATCCAAAAAATAACAAATTTTTTTTTTTTACTTCCAAACAGGTTCAAAAGTTTCATTTAGATAAAAAAAGACGCCTGTAAAAATTAGAGCTCTTAATATTAACATTAAGAGGTTCCTCATCGCACTTTTCTATTTCCCATAAGAATAACATGGGAAAAATTTTTTTTACGTCTTCTGATTTTCATAAGTAGCTAACGATGCGTCATAGGAATAATTGGCAGGCATATTTTTGTAGGGAATTGAATGCTCTACAAAAAAAGATTCTTATCATTTTTTGCGGAATCTATTTGTTCAAAAGTTATTTGAGGTTGAAGTCGAATTCATATTAAATTTTGAGTTTTTCTTACTTTTTCGGCGAAACTATCAGACCTATTACAAAATATCATGGGACCTTTTTTGTAGACAATTTTATTCTCTAGAAGTTATATAGAATAAAGTTTTTTCGAATTCCGCATTATTTTCTAGTTATTTTTATTTTAATGTCAAGCTCTTAAAATCGTTCAGAATACTATTTTTTTATGAGCATGACATTAAAATAAAAATAACTAGAAAACAATGCGGAATTCGAAAAAACTTTATTCGAAATAACTTTTAGAGAATAAAATTGTCTACTAAAAAGGTTTGATGATATTTTGTAATAAGTCTGATAGTTTCGCCGGAAAAGTAGAAAATCTCAAAATTTAATATGAATTCGACTTCAACCTCAAATAACTTTTGAACAAATAGATTCCTCAAAAAATGATAAGAATCTTTTTTTCTAGAGCATTCAATTTCCTACAAAAATATGCCTTCCATTTATTCCTATGACGCATCGTTAGCTACTTATAAAAATCAGAAGACGTAAAAAAAATTTTTCCCATGTTATTCTTATGGGAAATAGAAAAGTGCGATGAGGAACCTCTTAATGTTAATATTAAGAGCTCTAATTTTCACAGGCGTCTTTTTTTATCTAAACGAAACTTTTGAACTTGTTTGGAAGAATAAAAAACATTTGTTTGTTTTTTGAATCACCCTAATATATACATATATTTGACTGTGTCAAAATAAGTTTTTTTTTCTTTTCGATTAAATGTGTCTTAAAAGTTTCTTCAATATAAAAAAAAAAATTCAGTTTTTGAGATACAAAATTGAGATTTTAGGAGGATTTTTCTTTTTCATAAAAGTAACTTGCAAAATATATTTAATTAAAAAAAAAAAAAAAAAAAAAAAACTTTTTTTTCCAAAACAGTCTAATGTAAATGTATATTTATATAATTTTGTGCTATATACAGATCAATTAAAGTATGCTTTTCACATAGTAATTACGTTGAAAATACGTACAGCTATCTATAATCCTACCAAAAACAGATTCTCTGTATAAAATCTCGCCAAGTACACGTGGAAATTTTTTTAAAAGTAAAAAAAAAAATATTTTTAATAAAAAAAAAGTCAAATCGAAAAAATACCAAGTCCCTAATATAATTCAAAATCATGGTAAACGTTTTCATAAAATTTCAAAAAAAATTTTAATGTACTTGGTGTGCGTTGCTATATTTAGTCGATCAAAATCAATTTCTAATGACATCAAAAGATGTTATTGTTTTTATCATTTTGTAACCACACAAAGTACATTGAAATTTTGTTATTCAATTCTTTTTTCAATTTTATGAATATGTTTACCATGATTTTAAATTATATTAGGTATTTGTTAGATTTGGCTTTTTAATTTATGTAAAAAATATTTTTTTATTATTTTTAAAAAATTTGAAACGTTTACTTGGTGCGATTTTATACAACCGGTTTATGGCAGGATTTATTTTAATAAAATTTATAAGCATATTTAAGGTTAAGTTTTAACTTTTACATTACCAACATAGATAGTCCTTTTAGTATTATTCATTTTCAATTTGATAGTGTTTTTATTTATTAAAAAATAGTAATTGTTGATTTTTTTTATGAATTATAACTGTTTTTTTTAAATTTATTTGTGATATTTTTCAACCAATAACGTTCAGGCCGGTATCCGTACAAAAATATATAATATAAACATATAGGAAAGTGACTTATCGTCACATTACTTGGTTGCGATTATTGACAGCAAAAGTTTTTTATACCCTACCCTAATAGCACAGTTTGCTTTAGCAAAAGTTTACTTTACAAAAGTTTCCTTGCATTTTTCGTCAAATGTCCGTCAACTTCGGACTTTTGCGTTTTTGACGACAATTTATATACAACTTGCTAGACAAATTGACGTCAATTTACTACCTGAATTTGAATGCAAATTCACTTTAAAAGTTAACTAGAAAATTTGTTTCTTCTGAAACGGTAGTATCGAACATTACCGACTTTTTTTTGTAGTAAAAATACACCTCTAAATTGAGCAATAATTAACCGCAAATTTTTCTTTCCAACTTTTACTGTCAAATTGTCGACAGATTCGGTTAGCAAATTTCAAGCAATTTCAATGTCAAATTACCGTCAATTTCAAGCTAATGTGGCTATTATGGTATTTATATTTTTTTAAATTACTCAATTAAAGTTATTAATTAACTATAATTAATCATCTATCATTCACCATCAAACGATATTACATTGAATTGTATTTAAAAAAAAGGCATACTTAAAAAATGGGGTGCTAAAAAAAAAAATTTAGGTCAGTTTTTATTTTTTATTTTATAAGCAAACAAATAACCATCAAATTATAATATTAGACTATCATAAACCATCAAACAACCATCAATCGATTGCAAAAAAAAAATTTGCAATTACTCATTATGGGATGCTAAATGTGAGGTACCACCGAAAGTGTCCATCAATTTTGGAAATACCAACTCTTGCGGCCAACTTGGCAAATAGTTGCGGCTGTTAGTTTGTTATGTCCTCAGTGGCCTCAGGTGCCTCCACCTGTCAATGAATTAATGAACTTGAGATCCATAAATAGGCGCGCATTTAAATTTCATTTGAAATTATATATTATCTTACAACACTTATTGCGTCTTATCAATATTTAGTCAATAATTTAAATAATAAATCGTCGTGGCACATACTTATTACATTATATATTTTATAATAAGAAACTTTAAATAAATAGATAAATAAATCTTTAATTTGTATTCAGAGAAATATAAATACAGTTTGAGTGGTCTTGGAACGTTTCCTGTCACTTGATACTTAAAACCTAAACAAAACACACGCATAAAAATCATGAATACGCCCTTGTTCTATAGTTAACAGTAAATATGGTTATAAACAAATGCATACTCTATAAACAAATAAGAAAAAGATATATTTAATAAATAAATGTTACTTATAAATGAAAACCATATCACAAGAACTCAACTATTATATTTAATATATATACATATTAAATAAAGAGTGACTCGTATAATAAATAAATTAATAGAAATATAGAAATATAGCATTAGAATAATTATAATGGTTTTTCATGATAAATAATAATGTCAATTGTATTAAATAATTAAATATAGAATAATTAACTAAAAGATTGTATTTAAGTACAGGAAAATGGAATATAAATAATATAAGTAGTAGGTAAAATCATAGAACGGATAAATAAAGAACGTAGATGTGTAAACTCATATCTCGTACGTGTATTCGTAGGAAGTATAAATGTATCAGTATATAATTAAAAAGAACGTTGATATGTATAAGTACATATATTGCACAAGTATGTGTGTGAATATGAGAATGGTGGGAGAAGTCGAAGAGTGGAGAGTCAGAGATCTTTCTGCCGTCTGATGTGACTTCACTTCTCTCCGAGAACTATCGACGAGCACAACTGTTATTACTGATCAAATCTTATCTATACTTTATAATAAAACTCAGTCTTCAGATAAAAGTTATTTCATCAATTACATCTATCCTTATCCATAATTTCATTATTTCATTAAATAATAATCATAATCATCATCATCATAGTCAACAATAGATTTATCACTGTTTTCAAATTCAAAATTGGTCCCGCGTGACAACGAACTGCCCACTGTCCAGGAGGTGGCGTCAGCTCCGATCCTAGTAACCTCCCAGGACATAACAACTTGGCTATCAAGAATATTGTATCAACGACAGACATGATATAATTCTCTTGGCATTCTAAAATTTTATATCGTAACTTTTTGAAGTCGCGCTCTTACGAACCGGACTTATATCGTTCTTCGTTTAATTCTGTCCTACTTCACCAGTTTTAGGCGCTTTCTTTCAAATTAGGTCATTTTGCAGAAGCAGCGCCACCTTGATTTTACTCGATTTTATGGACCACTTTTAATACACAGAGAGAGTGCTCCTTACCTCTACCCTCCATACTTATAGTGTTAGTAAACGGCCCCTGGCTGTCACATTGGAGCAATTTCACGAAGCAAGACAGTTAAATGTTAATTATTTTATAATTTGATAATACTATGCATATAGATTTCGGAGAGTAACTTATTAACTACTGAGTAAAAGCAATCATAATTTTTATTGAGTAATCTTAGGAATAATTATTTTGCAATAACATACATAACCTCTTTTATTGTTTATTTCTTTACTTTTAAATTATAAAAGATGTATTAAAATAAAAAAATTATTTTTTGTTACCATATAATATAATATTGAAAATTAACAAAAAAAAAAAAAACTTAATTGTTTGCAATGGATATTGTACCAGGAACTGCGTCACTTCTGGATGAACTCGATAGTATGTTCTATATTTATTTAATTTTCGTTTTTATGATTTTAAAGTAATTTTTTAATTTTGGTTTATTAATATAGAAAAGCTTATGGTGTTATTACGAGATGGTAGAACACTAATTGGTTATTTGCGAAGTGTTGATCAGTTTGCCAATCTCGTCTTACATCGAACAATTGAAAGAATTCATGTTGGTAAAGAGTATGGAGACATTCCACGTGGAGTATTTATTGTACGTGGTGAAAATGTTGTTCTATTAGGTGAAATCGTATGTATAGTCAATTTATTTAATTAATTACACCGGCACACAAAAAAAAATAAGTTCTCTGTACTTTTGACGGGACCGATTTATTCCCATGTATTTTGACCCGCTGAATCCGAATCCGAGGTCCGTTTAACCCGTACACCCTCAGATTTTTAGAAAACTTTAAAAAACCTCAAAAATACACAAAAATCGAACGTTTTTCAAATTTATACATTTTTTTAACCCTAACTAAGCATGATTTGTATGTATTTCGGTCCTCCACATACTAACCTGAAGTTTATTGAAAACATTAGCCATTTAAAGTCTGAGTAAATTCCAAAAAACCCCAAAAAATTGCAAAAAAGCAAAAAAATTCTTAGTATTGTGATGAAAAAAATTTTATAGGGCTAAATAAATAATTATTTTCATGTATGTTTGTCTGTCACATATAGTTCTCGAACATCCATGGCTCAGACATCTCTAAAATTTTAAATAAATGGCAAAAATTCCCAAAAAATCGAAAAAAATAAAATTTGGTACAACAAAAATCATTTTTTAAATCGAAATAAATAAAAAAAATCATATTGTTCGATCTGTGATATATATATAAAAAATATTTTGGCCTAAAACATAAAAAAATTTTAATATGCTTCAAAAAATTTTTTTCATCACAACACTAAGAATTTTTTTGCAATTTTTTGGAGTTTTTTGGAATTTACTCAAACTTTAAATGGCTAATGTTTTCAATAAACTTCAGGTTAGTATGTGGAGGACCGAAATACATACAAATCATGCTTAGTTAGCGTTAAAAAAATTTATAAATTTAAAAAACGGTCGATTTTTGTGTATTTTTGAGGTTTTTTAAAGTTTTCTAAAAATCTGAGGGTGTACGGGTTAAACGGACCTCGGATTCGGATTCAGCGGGTCAAAATACATGGGAATAAATCGGTCCCGTCAAAAGTACAGAGAACTTATTTTTTTTTGTGTGCCGGTGTTATTGATGTTAAAAGTTATTACTAATTATGGCAATTACAAATACATTTTTTTTTAATATCAGGATAGGGATAAAGAAAAAGATTTGCCATTGTCTGAAGTGTCTGTTGATGATATTTTGGATGCGCAAAGAAGAGAACAGGAATTGAAACAAGATCAAGAACGTTTGATGAATAAAGCCTTAAAAGAAAGAGGTTTATCATATATACCGGACTTGGGACATGATGATATGTTTTAATATATTAATGTAGTTATGGTATTGTTTAATATATTTTTTATTGAAATCGAATGGATAATATACTAAGATGAACGATTTTTCAATTATTTTAGCGATTTACTATTAACTGTACTATAGAAATAAAAGCTAATATTTTTTCAAACAAAAAATTTCAACAGTTTTTAAAGTCAAAGCCTACAAAATTTTCGAAGTTTATTATTTCAATATTAATAGCAATATTGGCATATATTACAAACTGTTGACTAACCAATTTAAAGATTTATATGATATGCGTAACGAAATTGCGCCGATCTCTAACAAATAAGTGAATACATCAAGGATTTATCGAAAATTTCGCTGGAGATAACATAAAAAAACAAGAGTAATGATTCCTGAGTTGGTACGAAGTGTAATGGTACAAGAAAATATTTTGGCGTTCGAAAATAATGGGTCCTTTACCCTAATAATTTACGGCAAATTTGCGGTGAAGCTGCGGTAAATTTGCGGCAATGTTGCGGTGAAAGTACGGTAGTTTACGGTAAAAATGCCGCATTTTCGCCGTAAAGTTGTGGTAACAGTGCAGTACTTTACCGTAGAAGTTTTGTAAAATTGCGGTATTTCACCATATAATTGCGGTAAATTTGCTGTATTTTACTGTAATGTGAAGCTTTTCACTGGAATGTCTGTTGACAATCGGATATTTGACTGTAAACAACTGTCTTTACTTGACATATCGGTACCGTGTTTTTAAGATTTGGTATTGTGTAGTGCTGGATATTATTCAAATCGTAAAGAAATCTGTTCTCATCAGTGTTGACCGAACTTTCAAATTGTAGATCTACATTGATATCATTACAAGTATTCAGATAACTTAGATTTTCTCACATTAAAGGTGTAGATTAGAATCTATACAATTTAATAATTTTTTAATTTTTCGATCTACTTTGATTTTTTCTAATAAATGTAAAAAATTAATAATTTGATCTACATTCATCAATATCGAATGCCGTATTTTTATTCCAGTATATTTACGCTATTTTTTCCGTAGTATGATCTTATTTTGCGGTGTTAGATGTTAAAATACGAGAGTGGATTTCGAAGTGTCAGAACCCGTACTGGTTTGCCAGAAGTTTATTCGTTTTTTGCACGCCTCATATCACGAAGCGTTTGAGGTAGTGCTCTACTCTCAACACGTCAAGATCAAGCAATGTTTTAGATTTTATTTTCTTCGTTCAATTTATCAAAACCCTAGCAAATCCGAATTGCGGTAAATTACTTACATTGGAAAGATATTGAGGCAGCACTGGAAAGTTAAAAAAAAATCGGTCTATCGGTTGACCCTGCGGGCCAGCTCCAAAACTTTCCGCTGTTTTCGAGCTCCTTGAGCTCGAAAATATTGTTGTAAACATATTTTCGAGCTCGAAAATACTTTTGTAGGCCGTTGTTTTCGAAAAAAACGTTTTTTACTATTTCTTTGATCAACGATATCTTTCTAACGAATCAACAGATTAAGACAGTTGAAGTGGCAATCGACGCGTCTTATCGAGTTCTAAAGCTGACCAAATTTTTAAATTGATTTATCAAGTCGTTTTTGAGAAATTTCCAAAAAACTAAAAAAAAAAATTTTTTTGAATTCCCTGGCGGATTCGTGATCACTGTAAAGTCATCGTAAAACGACAGTCTAATAACCGTAAATTTACGGTACCGACAAATTACCGTATATCGACTGTTAAAGAAGCGTTATTTGATGGTGAAAGACAAGTGCCGTTGTGAAAATTCTCGACAGTAACTTTATAGTTGATGTTTTGTATGTGCATTATATTTCAGCTGACTAGTGACCGTAAATTAACAGGTAATGGACGGTCCTTCTATGGACGGTCATTGATAAGTATAGGGATTGTCAAAAACCGAAATCTTGGCGGTACATTTACAGTATTGAGTGAGTCAAACACTTGTAAATCGAGCGTATAGTGTCGGTAAGTGAGAAACTTTTTGTTAGTGAACTATCGATTAGCTGTCGGTCAGATTTTTCATTTTTTAAATGTCTCTTATAGCCAGTGATAGACTCCAAGTATACTTCCCTACCTTCCCTATACTACCCTAAACTTCCCGCTGTTTTCGAGCTCTAAGAGCTCGAAAATACCTTTGTTTCTCTTTTCTTGTGAGCTTTTCAAGCTCAAAAGGGTTACGGTTCATATTAAAGTTTAAAAATTTAGAATCCAAAATAATGAATGAACGAGCGTTTTTTATATATTTATTTACAATTATGTTCAATAATTAGCTCAAAAATAAGTATTTACATCGTATCTACATCGTGTAAGTATATCGTGATACCAGCGAACATGACGATTTTTGAGCAATCACCTTCAATGACTTATATAAAGAAGAACATATTAGTTTTGAGTAATTATGATGTTTTTTAATGGAAAAAGCAGATGTAGATTTACATTTATTATTCCGTCAACAATATCTCTCGAATGGATTATCTGATTGGGACGTTCTTGGCAGCAATCGAATGCTTTTATCGAGTTCTAGAGCTGATTAGATTTTGGAATTGATCGATCCAACAGTTTTCACAATATCCAAAAAAAACGAAAAAAAAAAATTTTAAGTTTATAAAAATAAACTCCCAATTCACTCCGCATGCGGGGTGATTTTTTTTAAAACTCCGGAACTCCGAGTGGTGGAGTGAATGCGGAGTGAATTCGGATTTAATTTCAATCCGAATTCACTCCGGATTTTTTACAGTGCAACTTTATAAAATTTTATAAAATTTCATCTAAATATTACTTCCCTTCTAAGGAATTACTTTATAAAATTGTGTAAAATTTTATGAAATCGTATAAAATCTTATAAAATTTCGTACAATTATAAAAAATTTTATCTAATCATTACTTCCCTTTTAATTTCTTACCATATAAAATTCTATGAAATTTGATGAAATTATATGAAATTCTATCAAATTTCGCTGTACAGTCTTATAAAATTGTATAAAATTTTATATAATTTTATACAATTGTTTACAACTTTATCGAATTTTATCATATTTTATACAATTTTATAAAATTACATTTATTTATTACGTTCGTTACTCAGATCTTACTTTATAAAATTTTATAAGATTTTATAAAACTGTATAAAATATTATAAAGTTTTATAAAATTGTATGACTTTTTATAAAATTTTGCGGTGAAATCTTATAAAATATTACAAAATTGTATAAAATTTTATATTATTTTATAAAAACATTTTTTCCCGGGTCTAGTTTATACCAAGTAAAATATTTAATTATTTGCTAGTTAAAGTTACTAGTGAAATTGTGAAATTCTTAAATTAAGAAGTGAATAACAGTTTTACTTGTAGAAATTATGAAAATATCGCTAGTTCAGTAGTGAAAATCACTAATTTGCTAGTGAAAATTATAGTACTAAATTTACCCAGACAGCATTAAAGTCAGAATGACTGCTTTACGACGTATTTTTGAAGGAGTCTTCAAGAAGTCTTATAATGACTTCTTAAAGGTGTCATTTTTAAGAACTCTAAATTAAGAGTTCTTGAAGACTTCATAAATAAGACGTCAGTTTTGTGACGTCTAAATGTATTCTTTTTTGAACTTTTTTGAAGTCAAAATTAGGAACTCCTTAAGACGTCATGGTAAGTTCATTCTGAAGTCTTATTTGCGGAGTCAGAAAAAAGAACTCTTTGAGAATTCTTTGAGAACTTTTAAAGATGTCTTACTGAGTTCGCTAGGTGGCGCATTCGACATCTTGAGAACTTCTTAAAGACTTCTTTAACGTGTTTTTAAGACGTCCAAATCATAAATAGGAACTCATTCAGAACTCATCAAGACGTCATTTTGCTATCTGGGTTATTAGTGAGAATTCACTGATTTGTTATTTAAATACACTGATTATGAAGTAAATACTGCTTCACTAACTTAATTAATGAAATTTCCACTAATTCATGTTTAGCGAGTAATAATTTGAATTTATATTCAAATTTCATAAATATTTATTTTTCATCATTTAATATTTCCATTTTCATATTTATTTATAATCATTAAACAACAATATTTCATAATAAAAATAATTTGAATTGAAGTTCAAATTTAAAATTCATCAGCCGTAATAATGACTGGAAGTCATTTGCTAATTAATTAATTCATGCATAGCCAGATGGCATAACATGTACGATTTTTAATAATTTGATTGACAGTAAGAATGAGACGTCGTGACGTCACAAAACAATACTATCATGCAAAAGAATTGAGGTCATTCGAAGTTGCAGATTAAAAGTATGGTAGGCCTTAGAGGGTTGAAACATCTTTTTAAAAAGGTGATTACGTCCTCCATGCGCTTCGTTTAGGGTATTGAGGACTTGAATAGCATTTTAAAATATATGATACGCCATGAAGGGTTAAAATACCATTTGAAAAAGGTGATTTACTCCTCCATACGCTACTTTTAGGACATCGTAGACTTCAATAACATATTACATTCAGTGGCAAGTCCAACATCAAAAGAACTGAAGCTTTTGAGGCTAAAACTACTTTTTTAATTTTGACACGGGCGTTCCCATAATTCTATAAAATTTTTTTCTGCACCAACATAGGAACTATGACCATAAATTATGGGAGCAGTTCCTATATTTGTAGGAATGTTTTCCATAATTATAGGAACAGTTTCTATAATTATAGGAACAGGTTCTATAATTATAGGTACGGTTTCTATAATTATAGGAATGCTACCCATAACATTATAGGAATGATCCCTATGATTATAGGCATGGTTCCTATAATTTATAGGAATTGTTCCTATAATATTATGGGACAACAATTCAAACATTGGAAAAAAAATCTGTATATGGCGAAAACATTAAAATTTTTTGTTTAACTTCCCGCTAAGAAAATTGAAAATTTTAAAAAATACGGGAAGTTATTGGTTTCGGTCCAATTTGCAAAATCCGAATTTCCATCAAATTTTGGCGTTTTGAGGTTCCAGAAAGCTATCCCTGTGGAAAAGCTCTTATAAATTCTGATAAGATATTGAATATTTTTTATGAGAATCTATGAGCTTCAAAAATATCTATGAGATTTAAAAAAATTCTCATATGAATTTTTATGAGAATCTATGAGTCAAAGCTTTTGATGTTTTCCTATCATGATTTCCGTACTAGATTTTTAAAAGAATGAGTAAGATTTTTTAATTTATGAGATTTTGTGACTCGAATTCCGCCAACGATTATGAGATTGAATAAGTACTTTCACTTCTATAAGATTGTTACAGTTTATTCTGATGTGTTTTCAATAAGAATTGATCAGGCGAATTCCGATGTTATAATACTTACAAAATCTTAATAGGATTATTTTTTTATACGAAATTTTCAGAATTTATAAGTTTTAGTAAGAGTTATCTTAGGAGATAAATAAAATATCTTATTGGATATCATAAAATATTTGTCATATTTCATGAGAAAATATTTAACATGTATTTCTTCGAAATTTTATGAGACTGAATCAGGAATCACATGGACAAATGCAGACTTTTTTCTCATAAAAATTTTATGAGAATTAGTAAGAAAATCTATAATCGAATTAACTTGTAAAAACTTGGAAGATTTAATTTTAATTCAAAAGCTATGTGATTTATGAGTTTTTGTAAGTTTTATTCAGAAGGCTATTACTTATAAAATATTATGGAGTACTTATGAGATTTTATAAATAATTTCCATTCACATAAAATATTAATTTTATCAGATTCATTTAAAAATTATTGCTTAACTTCATTTTTTTTTTACAAGAATTTACACCAGAAATACTAATATTATCACTTTTTCTTGTACTTTGAATATTTTAACTGTTCGGAGATGAGTGAAAATATAAGTTTTTATGTGATTTTTTACAAACCCAGTAATGTATCTTGCCCCATTTTTTTTTTTTTGGTGCAAGATACATTATTTTTTTGTAGCAATATTGCATTTTTTTGGTTAAACAGAATAAAATTTCTCGGAACAAGTACTATTCTTTTTACGCAAGTATTTTTGTATTCTCCGACCAAAATAACAAAAGTTGCTTAAGCCAAGAGAAAAAATTTTTTGGGAGAAAAGATCGATATGGAGAAGGAGAAAGTCACCGGTGCTAGCCAGCAGCAGCGGGAGTAGTTCGGTGCTCGCCACGAGATCGCGCCTACGACATGTAGTGTCCCTGGTAAGACATTTATTTCAGAAGTGTTATATTCCAAATTTCAATACGATTTTATTCGAGTACTCTTCTGTCATTTGATAGACCAACAAGTACCTGTTTGGGTTGTACTATAGTATATCCCATAATACATCATGACTTTAATATTTAATATTAATGTTTACTTGAGTAATTTTTGATGAATAAATAAACTGACTCAATTTCATTGATTTTTCGTGAATAGATTGCTAAGGATTTTCCGCGTAAATACTCATACAAATATTCTTGAGTATACATAATAGAAACTTTTTGAATTCATGCTAAAAAATTCGATAATTAAGCATTTAAACCTTAATCAATCTTATAAATTTTTTCGTTACTATATGGAAAATTACTGTAATCACATTGATTAATCAGTATCAAATCTTGTATGATTACTTCAGAAATCGTCTCATACAATCTTATTCATTTCCAAAATCTACTCAATTGTAAACTTTACATTTTCGAAAACTTATAAATACTTATAATCACAATATTACAGCTTCTGTTTCTTATAGATTCTGATGATTTATATGAGAATTTTAAGAAAAATTTTTTTTTGATGCACCATCTATGAGAAAATAATTGTATAAGAATTTTTGAGATTTTTCGTGGACAAATACTGATCGTTTTCTCATAGCCAATTTTTTTATGAGATTTTATAAGACCTTTTCCACAGGGATCCTGACTAATTTCACGATGAGGTCCGAGTGTATGTATATGTGTACGTACGTATGAATGTATGTAAATATTCAAAACTCTTGAACTGATAAACCGACTTTGATCTTTGAGGTGTCATTCGACGCGGCTTGTTAATATCTTGAAGCTGTAAAAATTTGAGCTTAATAGGTAAGGTGCGTTCGGAGATCTTCAAAAATAAAATTTTTTCAAAAATGTTTTATTTGAATAACTTTTAATTTGCTCGATGGATTGATTTTAAAATCTAATTAGCTCTAAAACTTCATAAGCCACGTCGAATGCCACTTCAACCATCAAAATCGGTTCATTCGTTCAAGAGAAACCGTTCACGAAAGAATTCAAAAAAAATTTTTTTTTGGTTTTTTTTAAATTTCGCAAAAACGACTAGATAAATCAATTTCAAAATTTGATCAGCTTTAGAACTTGATAAAACACGTCGATTGCCACCTCAACGGTCTTAATCGGTCAATTCGTTTACAAGATATCGTTGATTTAAAAAATAATAAAAAACGTTTTTTTTCGGATATCTACAAAAAAATTGAATCATTCGATTTCAAAATCTAATGAGCTCTGGAACTTAATGAAACGCGTCGATTGCCGCCTCAACCATCAAAATCGGTTAATTCGTTCGCGAAATATTGTGGGAGAAAGAAATGCTAAAAAATAGTTTTTTTTTAAAACAATGGCATACAAAAGTATTTTCGAGCTCGAAGAGCTCGAAAATGTATTCACAATAATGTTTTCGAGCTCTTTGAGAGCTCGAAAACAGCGGGAAGTTTTGGGGCTGGCTCGCAGGGTCAACCGATAGACTGATTTTTTTAACAAATTTATTGTTGAAGAAGCTTCATTTGAAACTCTCCATATCATGAGGGAAATTTTCAAACCATTTTGCAAAAAATTTTTTATGATATTATAAGAATGGTTCCCATAATGATATGGGAATAGTTCTCATAATATTATGGGAATGGTTCCCATAATAGTATGGGAACTATTTCCATATATTATGGGAACCATCCCTACAATAGTATGGGTACAGTTCCTATACCATTATGGGAACTATTCCCAAAAGTTCCCATAATTTTCTTTCCGTGTACTATTATAGAACCTCATCTATCAGTTACCTGTGTATTTTTGATAGCGCCTCCCCTCAACATTTATCTTATTTTATTCGATTGAGCGATTGATAATATAAGATATATAATATAGAATATATAGAAAGTAACGAAAGGTTTAAGAGATAGTGTGTAGAGCTGGAGAAAACTATAATTGGAAGTGTAGAAGATACATGAAACTGCTGAGAATTGAGCGCGAGAAAAATCGACGAATGGGAGAACATAAAGAAAGAGTGAGAAAACAAGCTTAGGATTTTTGTATGCTTATAGACTTATATACACGGACCACATGGTAGAGAGCATTCCTCGTATAGTCTGGAATACTGGTAGTAGTAAATCTATTGTATAGTTTGAGTAGGGGTAAACATAGCGTATAAAGAGGGGAATAGAAAAGCCTTTACGCCGACTCTGAAGTTAGTATTCCAGCAGTCTTTACTTGACAGGTCGAGGTATAGGGTTCGTGTACATGCTTAAAGAATTGCAAGTTTTTGATTTTTAGGGAGTTTACGGTTCTAATAAAAGATCAATGTGGTAAAAGATGTAAAACTGATCTAATGGAGTTGTTTTATGGAGGTATTCAGATGATACGTATCCGCTTGGCCTTGTCATTTAACAAACTTGGAGCGGAAATTTTAGATGTTTACTCGAATTTTATTCAAGTTCAACATTAGTCAATGAATATTTCGGGACTAATTGTGAATCGTAACAGACAGTCTGAATTAGTTGTTTAAATTTTGAGTGCATAAGGGTGGTCACGTGAAAAGAAAGAGTAAATATAGGCGATATTAAGGGATATTTTACGCAGAATTTCAAAGGCAGGAATGTCTCGGAAATTGAAGGTAAAAATTTTATTTTTTTTCATTACCCTCGTAATTTTCATATTCTAGTAGTTACTTCTTATTTAAATGTGTAGTTTTGGAAATTATTTAGATCTCGATTAATTTTCAGCGATACGCAAAGAATTTTATAATGAAACTTACCTAAATATTTTACCTAACGGTTAGACAGCTCGATATTGTTGGAAATTATACTATTTGTTTCAGTAATTTTTAACGGAATTTCATTAAAATATATTCAAAAAGATAAATATATTCACTGTTAAACCGGGTTTAAAAAATATATTACTTTGTTTCAATATTTAAAATAAAAAAAAATCTGAAAAAAAGGTTGACCCTGCGGACCAGCCCCAAAACTTCCTGCTGTTCTCAAGCTCTTTATACTCCGGACATTATTGTAGTTATGTTTTCGATCTCCTTGAGCTCAAAAATATTGTTCTAAATACCATTTCAAGCTCCATGAACTGGAAAATACTCTCGAGTACATTTATTTTCTAGAGCTCTTCGAGCAAAGAAAAACTTATGCCTTGCTTAAAACTACAAAAGTTAAAAAAATCAAAAATAATTGGAAAACATGCAACTTTAAATTGTTGTGTACGATTAGTCTTGAAGAAATGCATATATTTGTACAGATCTAAATGTAAGTAATCAAGTTAAAGCGTGAGAAGATTCGATTTAATCATAACCTTGAAATATAAAATATTCAAATAATCCAGATAATAGTAATTTTTTAATTATTTTGCTGGTGGTGCGGTTTTCTAAACTGACAAGTTGATTACTATGAATCATGCAGTATTCAAAAAAGAACAGGATTCGGTATAATTTTGAAACATTTAATATATATACATTTGTAAACATTCTGCCGTTCTTTCAATTACATTTGTTAATTTCGTGGCTTTGAAAATTTTTTGTAGTAAAAAATTTTTGTGCTGAATTGATTTTTGTTTCAGTAATTATTGTTAAGAAAATATTGTTTAAAAAATTCTTCCGGATTAAGAAAGACAGGGAGACTACTGAATATAGATATACAAATACATGGATTCATCGGGTACTACTATCAGGTCATAAAGTATTGACCCTAAATTTAAAACATGAATAACTTGTGTTAAAAAAATCGCATTAGAATGTGAAACATATAGATCGTTAGATAAAAGCCTCTTCTACTCCTATCCAAAATTTCATAAACCTAAAAAATTTTTTACCTGAGATATAAAAAAATTGAAGGTTGAAAAGCGTGGTTTTTGAGGGGTATAAATTCAAGCATCAACTTTGATTGTTTAGAACTTGGTAAATACTTGTTTTGTTGCTACGCTGATTTTTCGGGTGTATAATAAGTCCTTTCCGAATAGAATTCACAGAGAAAAAAAATTTTTTTTTTATAAATTATCGCTATAATTTATAGTTTATCGTCACGGACTATCTTGGGATCTAATTAAGATACGTATTTGATTCAAATTTGTATTTACGCAGAAAGCGATATTGACTATTTCACGTAAGCGATGACTGATACCAATCGCGAATCTTCTGAACTATACACGTTTTTAGTTTATCCGAAGGTGTTTATGATCGCAGTTAACCCCTAGAGCTCACTATAATGATATATTGTCATCATTTTTGTTAAAAGCGTCCGAGCCATAAAAGTTTGGTTTCTATACCTGCGAGATTCGGAGTTTTTACTTTTTGTTGTTTGTTTACCATAGACGCCGATAGCAAAAATACAAATTTCATATATACTAAATATTCTAATAGATAACTTGTTCAGGGTATTTATTTAAGTATTTCTAATTTTTATTTTTGTACACTATATAATTTATTTATTTAATCGTTTCGATCAATGAGTCTTGTTAGACATTTTATCCACATCCATTTGTTCCTCTTCATCTGAAGTTAATGAAACTGTAACATCATGAGTTACATTACTTGTCTTAATTGTGATCTCATTCGTTGTTATTGTGCAATTTTCCGAACACTAAGCTGTAATTTGTCCTAACAGAATCTTTACCTACACAGAAAAAAAGGTTGACTTGGCCCAAGATAATTTTTGCCTTCATTTTTTTTCTCTTGGGCTGAGTAATTGGGTTTTTTTAATCCGAGAACATTTTCTTCGACTAATATTATAAAAATATTGTGTCGAGAATAAATAAATTTTAATTCAAGTTAAATAATCTTGATTCAAGAATAATTATTTTAAATCAAATTTATTTTGTTTCCAACCAAGTAAAAAAAACTATCAAAACAAGATACTTTTCTGTCTTGGTTGGTGAGTATAGTAAATTGTCACAATATATATCAACATCTCAAACCAAGAACTTTTTTTGCGTGGCAGAAGAACATTTACTGTCAGTTTGAGAAAACTACATTATCGACTCAAGACAACGGTCTATTGTAATGAGAAAATTTTAATTTTGATTTAAATAAATTATAATCTTAACTTAATAAAATAACTTTTCTTGAATCATGCAAATATTTACTTCACGGAAGACATAAAATTCTCCCATTAATGATTTTTTTTTCTTGACTTAAAAAAAATGTAGTCTCGATTCAAGAAAATAAATGACTCTACTTGAAAAAATATATCGTCCTATATTTTTGAGTGAATTTAACCTAGTATAAATATTAAATGTTGTGAAGCAGGAAATTATATGTGTACATTCAGAATATCACGATACAGCAGTAGAGGGGATAAGAAATAAACATCCTCGATTAATGGTTTATGAATAACGTAAGAAAAAATAAATGGTTTGCTATGGTAGGAATCGAACCCAGACCGATTCGGCATCACGCGAGAGCTTTACCAGTTATGCTATCCGATCATTCCCTGAAAATTCGTTTACTTTACCTATATCCAGTAAGCACACTGTACAATGTAGAGTCTACACTACCGCCACTTTAGTATAGTACAGTTAGCTTTCCCAAGAGAATTTTTGCGTTGGGCCGTGAACGCAGTTGCTGTTGGTTCAAACGTCTACGCTCACTCGCCGCAACACAACAAAATACTTGAACCAAGATATTTCTTACCATTGAGTCGAGTACTTTTAATTCTTGACTCGAGTCACAAATTATCTTGATTCAAAATATATTATTCTTAAACAAAGTATATTTTACTTTTCGGACAATTGATTATATATTGGAGCAAAATATTTAATTTTCTCACTTTAAGAAAATATTTCTTACTTCAAGAAACATATATTATATCGGTTGAATAAAAAAAAAATCTTATGCCAAGATGACTAAATTTAAGAAAATTTTATTCTTGAACCAAGAAAATTTTCGTTTTCATTCAAAATTGCAAAAAATATTCTTGCGGCAAGAAAAAATTTCTTGCGCCAAGATATCCTTTTTTTCTGTGTACAACTGTTCCAGTGAAATTACGATCAACGTCATCAACTGTAAAATGAAGTTTATAAAGAACTTCATTATCTTTAGCCCCATAGCCTTCAAATTGATCCCATTTCTCCCGTGCTGGAGTACCCTAGAAATAGATTAATAAACATCTCTATTCGTTCGTTAATTAAATATTAGGGTGTCCTAAAAAAAAAATCTTTTTTTTTTTCAACGTCTTATAGGCTCAAAAGTTACTTCATATTATAAAAAGGATCCTCACAAAATTTCAGCCAAATATCTTAAAAATTGAGCTATCACAAAGGGTCCCCTTTCCCTTTTAAAATACACCCAAAAATTTTACATTTTAGTTTTTCGTTATTAAGACTATGATAAATTTTTTAACTTCCCGCTGAGAAAATCGACGATTTTCAAAAAATTCGGGAAGTTATTGGTTTCACCCCGATTTTCAAAAACCGGGTTTTCATCATATGTCTACATTTGAAGGTGCTAGGATGCTATTCTGACATTTTCAGAGCGATGTCTGTATGTGTGTGTGTGTGTGTGTGTGTATATCTTCTGAACTTCGATTTTCAAAAAAATTTTAGACTATTTAGTCTAATTAACTCTGAGATATTTAAGAACTTCGAAAAAAAAAACAATTTTTTTTTCGTTTTTTTTGGATATTGTGAAAACTGTTGGATCGATCAATTCCAAAATCTAATCAGCTCTAGAACTCGATAAAAGCTTCTGATTGCCACCAAGACCATCTCAAGCAGATAATCCGTTCAAAAGATATCGTCGACGAAAGAAACAGTAGAAAACAGTTTTTTGCAAATATCGTCGAAACGATTAAACCAATCATTCCCAAAATTTTATCAGCTCTAGACCTCAATAAAACGCGCCGATTGTCACCTCAACCGTCTTAATCGGATAATCCGTTTGAGAGATATCGTCGACGAAAGAATGAAAAAAAATCGTTTTTTTTCGTTTTTCGTGAATATTTCGGAAACTATCGAAACGATCATTAAAAAATCCAATCAGCTCCAGAACTCGATAAAATCATCCGATTGCTGCCAAGAACGTCCCAATCAGATAATCCGTTCGAAAGATATCGTCAACGGAATAATAAATGTTAAATCAATATCTGCTTTTTTCATTGAATAACATAATAATTACTGAACAAAATTGCTTAAAACTAATATGTTCTTTTTTATATAAGTCATTGAAAGTGATTGCCTAAAAATCATCATGTTCGCTCGTATCAGGATATACACTTATCCAAAAAATTAAAGGAACAAGAAAATTTTATAAATTTTTTAGTGATTTTTGGAAGGCTGTATTTTCGTGAAAAATGATTGTATCAAAAAAATAAAAAAAGCAAATTGAAGCTTGAAATCTCTAGTTTGAAGATCTTTCAGCAAAATATTTTTTTGAGCCACGGTTTTTGCGGAATCATAAGAAAAAGGTCGAGACAAAATTTTTCTAAATTTTTTGGTTTCGTTTTTTAGGTCTACAGGGCCGGGAAAAATTTTTTCAAAAAAACCAATTTATGGCTTGTTTAGGAAATTTATTCAGCTACAATTTGCTTTTTTTTGTTTCTCTGTACGACAATTTGCTGCTGAGATATCAGCCTTCAAATGAAAAAGGATCCTTTTGTCTTTGATTATTGATATCTCAGCAAGAAATGGTCACACAGTAATTCAAAGGGCAGTTTAATAAACTTGAATAAATCCCTTACAAGCTCCATTTTTGATTTTTTCAAAAAAAAATTTTTTTTCATCCTTGACATCCATTTGAAAAACCTTTAAAAAATGGCCATTTTCTAGTTTTTTAGTCGACTCATCGCTACTCTGCAAATATTGATAAAAAAAATAATGTTGCCAGGTAATTTTACAGCTTAATGTACCCCCAAAAACCCTGGAAATTTTCAGATTGATCCATTGAACCGTTTGTCCGGTCCGATTGTTCAAAGTTTTGCAAAACAATTAAAGGAACAAGTTTTGTTCCTTAAATTGTGTAATCATTACCAAAATGAAAAAATTAATTTTTTTCGGATTTTCTTTCATTTTTGCGTTAGTTATTCAGTAAATGTAAGGTAAAGAGGAAAAAAAAAAAATTTTCCAAAAAACGAGACCAAACAAGAATTTTTTTACATTTTTTTCTTTTTACGTTTCATTCGGGGGGTTATTTTTTTTTTCATTTTTCGGAAAATTTTTTTTTTGTTTTCCTCTTTACCTTACATTTACTGGATAACTAACGCAAAAATGAAAGAAAATCCGAAAAAAATTAATTTCTTCATTTTGGTAATGATTACACAATTTAAGGAACAAAACTTGTTCCTTTAATTGTTTTGCAAAACTTTGAACAGTCGGACCGGACAAACGGTTCAATGGATCAATCTGAAAATTTCCAGGGTTTTTGGGGGTACATTAAGCTGTAAAATTACCTGGCAACATTATTTTTTTATATCAATATTTGCAGAGTAGCGATGAGTCGACTAAAAAACCAGAAAATGGCCATTTTTGAAAGGTTTTTCAAATGGATGTCAAGGATGAAAAAAAATTTTTTTTTGAAAAAATCAAAAATGGAGCTTGTAAGCGGGAAGTTTTAGGGCTGGCCTGCAGGGCCAACCGATAGACAGATTTTTTTTTTTAGTTACCGAGAAATTATCTTTACCCGCATGAAAAAGCTTTGTTATTTATCGAACATTTATCGAACAACCAAACCCTTCTACCCCAGTCATTTCCAAATTTTCTTTTCTCTATCCCCCATACCTGCCCTAACACACTCGCTCCTTTTTTCACTCTCTCTCTCACGTGCTCCTCCTGGTCCTCATTCGCTTTAACTACATACCCTAGGTACACATACTTTCTTACTTCCTTTATCTCTTCCCCCATCCATCTCCACTTTACCTTTCTATACCTTCCCCCACCCTTCCTACACCTCATAATTTTCGTCTTTCTCGTATTCACTTCCAAACCTTTCCCCGTTACGTACCTCTTAAGCGTTCTAATCATTCCTCTCATCTCATCTTCTTCCTTTGCCAATAACACCACATCATCCGCATATGCCAGCACATACACCTTTTCCCCCCACCCAACTTTACTCCTCCCCGTCTCCCCTTTTCCAACTCCTCACCCAAGTCCGACAAAAACATCACGAACAATAGTGGGCTCAGAGGGCACCCCTATCTAACTCCTTGTTCCGTCCAAAACCTCTCCCTACCCTATTTACCCACTCTAACTTTACTCACCGTTTCTCTCAAAACTGTCTCACACCTCCTGACCAACCCTTCCCTAACCCCTCTCTTTCTCATACATTCAAACAGTTTCTTTCTGTCCACCGAGTCAAAGGCTGCCTTCAAATCCACGAAGAGTAACATCATCTTCCCCTTATCCTTTCCTGTTCCCCTATTCATCAAATAGTTTAATACATAGATCATATCCACTGTTCCCATCTCCTTCCTATACCCAGTCTGACTCGGTGGCAGCAGCCCTTCTCTTTCCACTTCCTCCCTCAATCTCTTTTTCAACACCCCCACATACACCCCCCTGTAATCCTCCACTTTACTTCCATCCCCTTTCTTTATTATGGGTATCACTACCCCTTCCTTCCATCCTTCTGGCCACCCTCCCCCCTTCCATACCTTTCTACATAACTCCCAAATCGCTACCGTTACCTCATCTTTCCCATACTTCCATACTTCATTTGGTATTCCATCCTCCCCCATCGCTTTCTTTTCCCTCAGCCCTTTTACTACCTCCCTTATCTATTGAAGTGCTATGTCTTCCTCCTCATCTTCTATGCTCTCCTCCTCCCCTCCCTCCACACCTGTTCTACTCTCTACCCCCCTAACAACTCTCTGAAGTATCCCATTCTTTCATCTCAATACTTTCATTCACTCCCTTCCTTCTATTCCTTCTCTTATTTACTATCGCCCACACCTCTCCCTCCGTCCTCATTGCTTTAATCTCTTCCTCCCATCTTATCCTCTCTGCCCGCTTTTTTTCTCACATAACCTTCTAAATATTCTTTTCTCTTTCTTGTATTTTCCTACATCTCCTTTCTTCTCCCTTACTTCCCTTAGACTCTCCCTTACCCTCATTTTTTCCACCTTCTACTCCTCATTCGACCATCCGTTCGCGCTTCTTTTACACCTCGCCTTCTCTGTCTCCTCTACAACCTCCCGTACCTTCCCCCTTAACATCTCCCATTCATCTTCTACTTCCTTATCCCCCCTTCCCAACCCCTGAGCTTTTCTCTAAACAACTTGATCCCGCTCTTCGTCCATACCCCTCTACTCACTCTGTCACCCCTTCCACCTCTATCCCTAAAATTTTCTCCACCTCCTCCCTTAATCCATACTACCACTGGTAAGTGGTCCGAATCCACTTTCTCTAGCACTTCCACTCTGTCCACTCTATCTTTCACCACTTCACTCACTACTATATAATCTATAACTGAACACCCCCTCTACCTAAACCATCCCTCCTTTTGCTCTTCCCCTTCCTTTGGTCTTTACCGCGTCCTGCACCACCCACTTATACCTTTTCTTATATTTTCCATTCACCCTCTCCCACCCTTTTCCATCCAACCTCGTCTCAATCAACACTATCACATCCCATTCCTTTAAGCCCGTCCAAAACTCTTTATCCATTTTTTTCAGTCCTGCTACATTCCAAAACCCTATTTTATATACCGCTATCTGTCTCCCCCCTCTTTTACCTTGTACTCCCTCCCCTTCTTTCCCATCCTCCCTATACCTTAACCTTACCCGTTTCCCTTCTTCTCTATCCACTCCTCCCCCACTTCATCCCAGATTCCCTAGCGGATCCGAATTACGGTAAATACAGTGATTTACCGTAATTTGCCGTAATTTACGGCGAAATGCCGCAAATTTACGGCAAATTTGCGGTGAAGCTGCGGTAAATTTGCGGCAATGTTGCGGTGAAAGTACGGTAGTTTACGGTAAAAATGCTGCATTTTCGCCGTAAAGTTGTGGTAACAGTGCAGTACTTTACCGCAGAAGTTTTGTAAAATTGCGGTATTTCACCATATAATTGCGGTAAATTTGCTGTATTTTACTGTAATGTGAAGCCATTGCTAAGGGGAAAAGTTCCAAACTAACAAAGTTTTTTTTTCCATATCATTTAAATGGGATGTCAAAAATCACGATGCGCCTACCTCTTAATATTAATATTAAGAGCTCAAACTTTACCAGAATTTTTTTTTAACTCTCGCAGATTTGAATCACGTTGGAAACACCGTGGAAGTGTAAACACCGTAGATCCACCGTGGTTACACGGTGAGTTTGTTCTACTTTACCATTGGGTATACACTGTGTATCCACTGTGATTACGCGGTGTGTCCACCGTGGTTCCACGGTGGCTTGACCACTGTGTATACACGGTGTTTTCATTGTGATTACGCGGTGTATCCACCGTGAATCCACAGTGGCTGTGTGCTATTTCACCACCGTGGTTCTACGGTGTATCAACCGCGTAATCACAATGAAAACACCGTGTATACACGGTGGATACACCGCGTAATTACAGTGGTAAAATGAAACAAACCCACCATGTTTCCACCGTAATTCAAATCTGCAAGGGAATCATCCTTAACGATATTGTCATGGTAACTAAAGAATGAAAGATTAGTTCTTTTTTTTTGGCGCACCCTAATATATATATTGTAACGTAATATTTTCTTATACTCAATTAAACCCAATAATTACTCAAAAATTCTTTGCTCAATAAAATTACCCAATAACTCAAAACTCAAATTACTCAAAATCGGGATACGTTACACTTCGCCCACCAATCACCCCTCTCATCTCCTCCAGATCCTGACGGGCGCCAGCTGACTTCTATTTCCCCGGTATCGGCAACCGGTCTAAACGTACACGTAAATTAAAACCTAAAAACTATACCCTTTGGAGATGAGAGACATGACGGTGGAAGCGGCATGTCCTGGTGCGCTCAGTATGCTAGGTTGTAGAGAGAAGGTCGCGGTTCTTTCAATGCTAAAGAAGCCGATTATTTAAATAATAGAAAAGACATAAAATAACAGAACAAAACTAAATAAAATACAATAAAGATAACGCGAGAGTGACGCGGAGGGTCCAAAAGACCTGCGGTCCAGTACTCTCGGTACATCACGCAAATAAATACCTGGGCAAGACATCGGGAACCTCTCGACGACGACGAATCACAAACTTAATACACTACTAAATAGACTACAAAAAAAATATAAATAAATAATGCGGTAATCTGCGACAATTAATTAATGCGACAGACGGCTCCAAGAGCACCATACACAGGGCTACAGGCTCCAAAACGACGAAAGTCTAGGGTGGCGGTCGAGGTCCACCATGGCGACTCTCCGACTCACTCCCGCTTACTCTAAGACTCCATACTCGACCACTGGGTCGACTCGTACACGAGCGACGCCAAGTCTCAACTTCCTTCCTCAACGGTAGTCACACAACTGTCTCACGATAATCTCCCACTCTAACTCTCTTACTCCACTCCATCTCTTTCAATCCCACAATCTCGCTTCTCCATCCATTCTTACCTTCACAAACATACAAGCTGTGGACTCACGGACCTTCCCGTGATGTCACTCCCCGTGATATCCAAAGTTAGCGAATTGTTGGCTTCCTCGAGCATCGCAAACGAGGCCTGCCATCCCCCCAATAACCGTACACGTACCCCAGCTAACTCCGGGTATCACCACGAAGGGGCGGCGACATCTCAGTCGCACCTCCGTGATCACCACGTCAACCCCGAGGGCTGGACCTAGTCGTCATCACTGGTCGGGAGGCACGTTATCTTGGCCACTATCCACGACACAGCTAGACATCCCCCGTTAAATCCACGCTCCATCACACAGACACTCCAAAACATACTCCGTACCATACACATACTGTATAACACACTTAACTAACCGTACACATTTATACCCCATATCCTCAACTCATTCTCTACTACACTCAACTCAACACACATACTCACTTTTTCTCTCTTTCTCACACCGACTTACACGTACTTCAACCTTCAACTTCATCCTCTCGGCAATGTAACGTCACAATATATATATATATATATATATATATATATATATATATATATATATATGTAGTGACTGGGATGAGGTTCGTGGAACTTAATCACTACGTAAATAATTTTATCTGACTCCAATTATTAGCGTTAACAAAATAATAAATAATTAGTTTTATTTAATGAATTATATATAATACCAGGTTATGCCGGTTGCATTAGATATGTTAGCTAGTTGCCGTGTATCTCTCTATTGTACGTGTGTACTGTACCGTGTACTGTTGCTACTGAATATATCATACCCGCGTGGGGGAAATATTCGGCGATCGATGACGATCGATGATTGACGGACTTATCCCAAATTATGAATATTAGAAATATCAGTAGTGACGTAGTCGCTACAGTACTTCCCCTCTTAAAAAAAAATATGATGCTTATTTACAAATACTCGCTGTATGAAGGTATTTGTGAATTATGAATTCGCTAGTAGTTGGTTGCAGCATCGGCTTTAAATTAGCTTGTTTCGACTGGCTGTAGAGACACTGAAACTTTAATGCTGGTATCATGAAAATATATTATCGTATATTAATACGTAAACATATAAATACTGTCATATATAATACAATATATTATATTATCATACATAACCTCAGCTAAAATATTAAAATGATCTTGAAACTCGTTTATGTTATAGGAACGAAAACCCCAAAGGTGACCGTATGAGATGGCGGCTTGCTCAAATCCATTTCCGGCGTTGCCGATAGCATTAATAATAACTTCCATTTCAATAACAACCATTAAAACAAGCAGTGATCTATGTCCCGTGATCTGTAAATGTGAAGATGAATTCCTACGTGCATCATGTGTTTATGCAAGTTTAGAAGTTGTACCAATTCAGTTGAATCCAGAAATTCATCATTTGGATCTATCCACTAATCGAATTGCAACTCTCAACTTGGGATTTGGTTTTTATGACAATCTGGAAAGTCTAGATCTGTCTTACAATACTTTACATACTTTGGGATCGAATAACTTTTTACTGCAAACACACTTGGTGATGTTAAATATCAGCAACAATAATATAAGGACTGTTGGCAGAAATTCTCTAAAAGGGCTAGATTCATTAAAAATTCTCGATCTCAATAATAATAATATCTCAGAAATGGATTCTGCGGCATTCCGTCACACGAGTGAATTAGAAGATCTAAATCTTAACGGTAATTCACTGACGAGTTTGCCTAATGATCTCTTCAGAAATTTACACAGAATACGTATTCTCAAATTGAGTCAAAACTCACTTCTTGAAGTGCCGAAATCTAATCTTCATCTAGTACCGAGCCTGGAGGATTTAGAACTATCAGAGAATTTGATTCAAGAAATTTCACATGATTCTTTGCCAACACTACGTTCACTCGTTTCACTTAACTTAGCCAATAATGTAATACGAACTATTAAGAACGAAGCATTTCAACGTTTACCAGCACTTCTATATCTCAATTTACAAGGAAATAATCTTACTTATGTACCAACACCCGCTCTATCACATTTAAGTGTCTTGTCATATTTGATTCTATCACGTAATCCACTTGAACAGTTAGACAACTTAGCATTCCGCAATCTATTCGAATTAAAAACCATAGACTTACGGGAATGTACAATTGCGCATGTTAAATCCCGTGCATTTGATGACAATGTCAATCTTGAGAAAATTTTTCTTGATAGAAATCATGATCTCCAACGTCTGCCACCTCGAATTTTACATTCAGCAAGATATTTAACAACTGTCTCACTACGTCATTGCAATCTTTCTAACCTTGAACCAACACACTTTCCAGTTCATGGTTTAAATCTTCTACAAATAGGTGGCAATCCGTTGATCTGCAATTGTTCACTACATTGGCTCTGGAATGTCATGCATGATATAGAGGAGCGTAATGCATCAACACTGATCATAGATCGCGGTGAAATAATTTGTGCGGACGAGGAATTCAATGGTAAATTGTTGATGACTTTATCGGAAAGTTCGTTGCATTGTCGATTAAGTCCATTATATTTATCATTGTCTGTCACAGGATGTTTAATAGTTACTGCAATTATTATTATAGTTATTGGCTATATAACACGTGTCAAACGCCGTAAAAGACTATTTGATAGCCCAAGTCGTCCGGAGATATTGGTTTACGTTGAACCAACTGAAGATGTGACTAAATGTATTCCCATGTATCCATCACTGCAGATTGATCAGAATTGTGTGCCGATTTTATCAAGTGATAGTCTTCATACTCTCAATGGAAATCAAAAGAGATATAATAACACGTCCCATAATGCTCTACATTATGATGAGCGTATGGATCATAATATCACTAATTTTACAGTTGATGATTTTTCTAATAGATCAATGAACAATTCATGTTTGTATGGAAAATGTAATAAAGAAAATATTTATGGAGCGACTGACGTTACCAATCTACAAAATGAGCCCGACGTATATAATAATAGTGTTTACCGAATGGAAAATTCAAACAATAAAATTTCTAAAGCCAGGTGTGCTAAAGATAGTAATATAAGTGATTATGATTGCGTTAATGATTGTGAATTTTATCCACCATCTATGGCGAGATCAGCTAAAAAACCTCATGTTGTATTTGTCTAAGTATATAATATAATAAAAAAAAAGTTCAAGTATTTGGATCTGATCAGAACTGAACCTCAAATAAGGTTGTATAATTAGATCAGACCGAATAAAAATTCAATTAAGATAGGACGAAAGTACATTTAATCAGGTTTATTTATATTTAACTGAGTGAAAAAAAGTTTATATAATCACATACAATTGCATATAGTTATTTAGAATTTTATACAATTATAATATCGTTTTCAATACAAAACTGATTAACTCCATTTTTGTAAATTATACAGGAGAACTAAATATCGGTTAAAGAAAGTCATTTTTCCAACTAAAAAAAAAATTTTTTATCTCAAATTTGTAAAGTATCGGTTCTCTTTTACATTGATTGTTAGAGTTAGGTAGTTTCCGTGTCACAACTATGATGATTCAAAATTAAAAAAAAATAAATGTAAACCAAGCAATAACAACGTGTATTACGTCGATTGCTAACAGGAAATGCAAACGAGTGTTTTTTTTTTAAATGGAGAGTTAGGCTGTTTCTTACAGAAAACGACGATGTACGATAAGGTGCGTCATTCCAGAGCAACATTTTTTTTTTTACGTACTTGTTGAAAAAATCATAGTTGATTACAAAAAAAAAAAGTTTCCCGCAAAAAAGAAAATTCCGAGCTCATCGGAAAATTCGATTTGTCATATAAATAAAACCGAGAAATTTTTTTTTCCTCTATAATATAATTATTCGATACCTCAAAAATGTTTAAGAGAAAGATAGCTTATACAAGCTTATAATGCAACTGTCTTTTCAAAAAAGTCTATTGCATTGGCTCTGTACTGACAGTAGCTCAAGAGTTTTAAAAGTTGCGAGAGAATTTTCAATTAATACTTCCCTCGCAGATTTGAATCACGGTGAAAACACGGTGGGTTTGTTCCATTTTACCACTGTGATTACGCAGTGTATCCACCGTGATTACACGGTGGCTTGACCACCGTGTATACACGGTGTTTACACTGTGATTACGCGGTGGATACACCGTGGAACCACGGCGGTGAAATTGCCCAAAGCCACCGTGGAATCACGGTGGATGCACCGCGTAATCACAGTGGAAACACCGTGTAAACACAGTGGTCAAGCCACCGTGGAATCACGGTGGATACACCGCGTAATCACATTGGATACACTGTGTATACCCGGTGGTGAAATGGAACAAACCCACCGTGTAACCACGGTGGATCCACGGTGTTTACACTTCCACGGTGTTTCCACCGTGATTCAAATCTGCGAGGGTTGCATATTATCATTGATAAGTCTGAAACTATCTACTTGACGAAAACATGTCTACGGATAACCTTCTATGGAACGTATCTACAACAACATATTAAGACTCGCCTTTGCTGCTTTTCAAATAGCGTTGAAACAAATGAATCGATTAATTGAAAAATATTATTAGTTCCAGAACGTAATAAAGTGCATGAATTTTGACACAAGCCCTAGCGAGTTTGGTGCCACCGTAGGAACTCGGAAAAAACTCGACCGAAACTCAGTGTCCCGAAAGAGTTTCGACAGTGTTTTCATGGTAGAAACGTGGCGTTTCCTGTGCAATTACGACACTGAGTTTTTACAGAGTTTTGTCGGTGTTTTCGAAGAGTTTTGCTAGTTTTCTCTTCGAGTTTTATCGGTGTTCTCTTGGACTTTCGTCGGTGTTAGCCCGGAGTTTTCTTGGTGTTTTATCGAAGTTCTTTGGGTGTTTCCTTGTAGTTTAGTCGAAGTTTCCACAGATTCTAGTGCTTTTAGCATCGCCGTAGAAATTCGGAAAGAACTCGAGCGAAACTGCGTGTTTTGATAGCAGTAACCCGGGAAAAAATGTTCAGGCCTGATCAGACATGAGTCTTCAGGCCAGATCAGACATGAAAAATGACCAGGCCTGATCAGGCATGTTCAGGTCTGATCAGGTCTGTTCATGCCTGTTCATGCCTATTCTGGGAAAACAATTAAATATAAAAATGGTCCTATATAATTATATATAAATATGCATAACTATATACAATTATATATAATTATTTCTATAAAAATGAAAAAAAAAATAAAAAATATGGGAGTGTCTAGGATTCGAACCGTGGACCTTGCGCTTGAAAGTTCGCCTCGTTACCTGTTGACCTAAGAGATTGAGTTGAAAAATAGGTCTCGTACGAACTTCAAGTACTGAAAGTCTTAAGACTCATGCCTGTTCATGTCTGATCAGGTCTGATCCTTTTTTCCCGGGTTATACGTGATAGATTCTTGGTCAAAAAAATTTTATATCTATGAACAGACATGAACAGACATAACCAGGCATGAACAGTCCTGATCAGGCCTGAGCTGATTCAACGCTTCAGACATGAACAGACATGACCAGGCATGAACAGACATGGACAGGTATGATCAGGCCTGAACGCGTATAACGCTTCAGACATGAACAGACATGGTCAGGCATGAACATGTATGATCAGGCCTGAGCATATTTAACACTTCAGACATGAACAGACATGGACAGGTATGATCAGGCCTGAACGCATATAACGCTTCAGACATGAACAGACATGGTCAGGCATGAACAGACATGAACAGCCATGAACAGGCCTGAGTGTATTTAACGCCTCAGACATGAACAGGCATGGACAGGTATGATCAGGCCTGATCATGTCTAATTTCAGGCCTGATCATACATGAACAGACATGATCAGGTCTAATTTCAGGCCTGATCATACATGAACAGGCATGGTCAGGCCTGATCATACATGAACAGGCATGGTCAGGCCTGATCATTTTTTCCCGGGTCGTAAAATAAAATATTACAATTTCTGGTCCTGTATGAAGATTAAAAACGATTCATGACAATTAGAAATTTTTAATCGTCATGAATCGTGTTTAATCGCAAAATAATATTACAATTTCTGGTCCCGCATAAAGATTAAAAATTATCCATGACGATTTGGAACAATTAAAAACTTAATTGTATTTTACCCTCTTTAATTTATGACCATTTAAAACGATTAAAAATTTAATCGTTTTTAATTCTCTTTAATCATCTACTGACGATCCATGACGATTTCAAACGATTAAAACATTTTCAATCGTCATTAATTGTATTTTCTAATCAGGGATGGTAAACACACAGTATTTTTGTGTAGGGTAAACGCACCAATACATGGACGGTTAAGCAGACTCTCATGTTTCTTAATCGAAATGAAGCAATAAAATATAAATAAGTTATAATAAAATAAATTATACTTAAGCAAAAATGTTTAATTAACTAGAAAAAAAATAATTAAAACTTTGTATAACGTAGTGGTTGATTACAAAATAAGAAAATTTAAGAAAAAGTCCAAATCCCCAGTAGATGGACGAAATCTCCAATAGATGGACAGCCAATACCAGTAGATGGACGCTTCTTGCAAATGATATTTTCGTCTTTATATATATGTAAAAAATTATTAAATTTTTCATAATACCGCATGTGTTCAATACAATAATTAAAAAAACAAATCTGAGTTAATAATTTTCAAAATATATGTAGTATTTTTATTATCTTAAAAAATTTCTCACTCTTACATATTAGGTAACGCAAAATATATGATAATATATTACGTAATATTAATTAACAATTTATAAATTATTAATTGTTTTGCTTACATTTTATTTATATTAATAAAATAATAAATAAATAAAAATAAGTTAATGTAACAAACAATTTTATTTAAATGTTATGAAAAAAAAACAAAAAAAATTGAAAATTTACCCGATAAATCCAATGTCCATCTATTGGGTTAAGGTCATAAATTTATCTCCAATAGATGGACGGCAAATTTTATTAAGTTTTTTCAATTTTATTAGTTAATTATTAAATTAATAAATTTATTAATGAACTACGAACATAATCACATAATACATATGTTATTTTTTTATTTATTTATATTAGTTATAACAAATATAGTTAACCGGTTGTCTGTCACATGCTTAGTAATGGTGGCGCTTGTGAAGCAAAACGTCGTCACGTCAAAATAAAAATAATTTTTTTTATGATTATAACATATATTAAATTGAAAAAAAATTATTTTCTAACATCAGAAATATATATAGTTAAAAAAAATTTTTATGTTACATTTTCATTCCTAAATTTTATTTAATCCTCCGAATGAACTTCTTGAGTATTTTCTAACTGAAGTTAAAAGAGCTCTAGATAAATTTGCTCCAATTCGTACTAAAAAAATCTCATCAAATAAAAATCCATGGCTCACCAGGGATCTAAAAGCCGAAAGTCGAGAGAGAGATATCCTGTACAGGCGTGCTCGTAGGTCTCGTGATCCCTCTATTTTGGCCCTTTATAGATCAAAACGCAAAGCTCTCAAGGCTAGATTGGATGATGCACGGGAAAATTACCTTAAAGATGCACTAATAAACTTATCGCAAAACTCAAATGTTTGGAATAAGTTAAGACATCTCAACTTGATAAGATCAAACTCATCTACCCCATTGAACTACTTTACGGCTGATGAATTAAATGAACATTTTGCTAATATATTAAGGAAGCATCCTCCATGCGGCGAAAGTTTAATTGACTCTCTACCTACTTCTCACAACAGGATTGTCGAATGTGTGTTCAATTGGTCCAGTGTTGATATTGTTGATGTCACCAAAGCTTTGCACCTAACTCTAAATAAATCGAGAGGGAAAAGTCCAGATGGTCTGAGTTTGAGCTGATTGAGAGATCATCTACCGCAGATCTCCCAATTTCTAACAAATCTGTTCAACAAATCGTTGAGCTCTGGTATCTTTCCAAATACTTGGAAAACTGTCTTCATAGTTCCGTTAAACAAAACAACTCCTCTGAGGTCACTTACTGATACACGGCCCATCGCTAATTTGTCCCATCTAGCAAAAGTTTTTGAAAGATTGGTCGCAAATCAAGTTGTACATTACCTCGAAGAAAACAACCTATTCGACAAGTATCAGTCAGGTTTTCGTAAACACCATAGTACCCAGTCTGCACTCTTGAAGTTAACTGATGATATCAGACAAGCCATAGACAGAGATGAACTAACCTTACTGGTTTTATTTGACCTAACCAAAGCTTTCGATTACTTAGATCCAAAGGTAATTCTGATTGCTCTGTTTGAATTAGGTTTCTCCCTAGAAGTGTTTGTATGGTTTCACTCCTATCTATCCGGCAGGCAGCAAGCAGTCATTGATGAACTTGGCATTCCTGCCAAACTATTGAATACTTCATCTGGTGTACCTCAGGGTTCCATTCTCGGTCCCATTTTATTCCTGCTGATAATGAATAGTGTAACAAGATGGTTAAAATATTGTAAACGTGGTCTATTTGCTGATGACACCTACATCTATCTTCATTTCAAGCTGTCCCAGTTATCTGAAGCACTATGGTTGGCCTCTGAAGACACACAGGGTGTGGCAAATTGGGCAAAATCAAATAGGTTAGAACTGAACTTAAATAAAACCAAGGTTATGATATTGGGCTCAAACCATAAACTCAGAATGCTAAAAAACCTTGTTCTGCCTTCTGTGATGGTAGATGGAGTCACTCTCTCGTATGTTAAGTCAACAAAGTGGCTTGGGTTGATTATCACAGACAATCTATCTTGGAACAGTCATATATCACTAACACTTAGAAAAATAAATGCTTCATTGCACAGCTTAATACTTAAAAAAAATGTTTTCTCGTCAAATATTCGGAAATTATTGGTTTCAGCTACTATTCTCCCACTCATTGACTATTGCATTGTAGTTTTAACTGATTCGTCAAGTGAAAACGATTTCAAGCTTCAACGAGCAGTGAATAACAGCATTAGATTCATTTACAATCTTAAAACAGATGAGCACATCACTCCATATCGTTGTACTCTTAGGTGGCTATCAATAAAATCAAAAAGAGTGTATTATATGGCTTGTTATTTCTACAAATTATTAGAATCTGGAAAACCTATTTATCTACGTGAGCTATTCATCGATGATAATGATACAAGACATTCTGAAAGACTAGCTATTAAAAAAAATAATGTAAATTTCAAAATGCCATACTTTTCTACTGTGCTATACGAGCAATCATTTGTTGTGTCAATTATCCGTCTTTGGCAAGAGATACCCTTAGATCTGATTAAATCAGGCAGTTATGAGATATTTAAATACAAGTTGTATGATTATCTACTAAATCTAGATTTTAATTGACGAAATTTGTAGCAGTATATCGTTGAATTTTTCATTTCTTATTGTTGATTTTAGCTTTGTCTATATGATTCATTCAAATTTAAATTAATAGTATTGTTGTTGTTAGATCATTTTCAAATTTGTTCTACTGCTGTAAGATCATCTGTATGATTTCACTTTGCCATTTGGCCTATAGGCATATATGCCTTGGCATGAAAATTTAATAAATAAAAAAAAAAATAAAAAAAATAATCGGTTATTAAAATAATATTCGTCCATCCAATGGGGGGTGTCCATCTATTGGTGTATTTACCCTACCTTACGACACGGACTTTTGTCGGTGTTTTTGCTGAGTTTCAGGGCTGTTTTTTTGGAGTTTCGTCAGTGTTTTGGCAAAGCCTTGTTTGGGCTTGCTCGGAACTTCGATAGTAGTTTTTCATGGTTTTTGCGAAGTATATTGAGGGTTTCCGGGGAAAAAAAATTATATATAAGTATGTATAATTATTAGACTGTGCCAAATGAAATCGATATTTTTTTTTTTCGGTCCCATACGAAAATTAGGTTGTCTCACTAAAAAAATAAGTTCTGCAAAAATTTCAGCTCGATATGTCTATTTTTCAGTTGGCGCTCGCGTAAATAAGAATTTTCTAATAAAATTTTTTTTATCCCAACTTAATATTTTACAACTCATTAAATATAACTGATTAAAAAATGGCCAAGGTGCTCTTTTGTAGGGAATTCAATTCTCTACAAAAGGAACTTTTGATCGAATGAAAAACATCAGCCAATTTATTTCTGCAGCCATTTGAACCTAATTTTTTTTCAAAATTTACATTTATATTTATAATTAAATGCATAGAAAACAATGTTGCTATGTATGAAACTTATTGAATTCAATTTCTGTAGGAACCTTTATGATCCCAAGGAATAGTTTTCATACTTGAAGTAATAAAACTAACATCAAACTATTGATATTAACGATATTTCTAACAATATTTTTTCTTCGTTTTGACATTTTTCGCATTTAATCTTTCTAGTATTTTTTTTATGCATTAGAATATTGTTCGTAATTGTAATTTTGAGATTCTCATACTGCTGATTAAAAATTATTACTTTATTGATAAAAACATACATTGTTTATGATAATAAAATACTTATAAAAATTCAAATAAAGGAAAAAGTGATGTTCTAATTGTGCAGAAGTTTTTATCGATTCTGTTACTAGTTTTTAAGAGCTTATGATTTGTCAGGAGAACCTATTGCAAACAATCTGAAAGTTGCCTACAATGGGCAGCAACAACTTGTAGTAGAAATTATTTAATTTATCTATTTATTGATTAATTAACTAATCAATTAATTAGTTTGAAGCAAGTACAGTTTATATTCGCAATAGGGTCTCCTGACATATCATAAACTCTTAAAAACTAGTAACAGAATTGAAAGAAAATTTTCTGCACATTAGAACATCACTTTTTACTTTAATTGAATTTTTATGGGTATTTTATTATTGTAAACAATGTATTCTTTCATCAATAAAGTAATAATTATTAATCAGCAGTATGAGAATCTCAAAATTACAATTATAGACGATATTCTAATGCAGAAAAAAATTACTAGAAAGATTAAATGCGAAAAATGTCAAAACGAAGAAAAAATTTTGTTAGAAATATCGCTAATATCAATAGTTTGATGTTAGTTTTATTACTTCAAGTATGAAAACTATTCCTTGGGATCATAAAGGTTCCTATAGAAATTGAATTCAATAAGTTTCATACATAGCAACATTGTTTTCTATGCATTTAATTATAAATATAAATGTAAATTTTGAAAAAAAATTAGGTTCAAATGGCTGCGGAACAAAATTGGCAGATATTTTTCATTCGATCAAAAGTTACTTTTGTAGAGAATTGAATCCCCTACAAAATGGCATCTTGGCCATTTTTTAATCAGTTATATTTAATGAGTTGTAAAATATTAAGTTGGGATAAAAAAAAATTTTATTAGAAAATTCTTATTTACGCGAGCGCCAACTGAAAAATAGACATATCGAGCTGAAATTTTTGCAGAACTTATTTTTTTAGTGAGACAACCTAATTTTCGTATGGGACCGGAAAAAAAAAAGATATCGATTTCATTTGGCACAGTCTAATAATTATATATGGAAAATGGCCTTATATAATTATATATAACTATATACATTTAAATTCCAATGCAATGAATTAAATAAATTGTAAAGTTTTGTTCATATAGTAGAGACTCTATACTTTTTATTAAAATAATATTTTTTTGTAAGTCCAAGTTTAATTTTTAAGAATAATTATTCATGGAAGCATTAATAATAAATACTAATGCCACGATGTAAAATAGAATATACTACGTTACCATCAAAAAAGGTACTTATCACTCTGTCAAATAACAGAGAAGTACTCGTGCCAAAATTGCTTCCAGCATTGGAATATAACAGTTCTGAAATAAGTTTCTTACCAGGGACACTACAACTGGTGGACGTGATCTCGTGGCGAGCATCGAACTACTTCTACTGCTGCTTATAGCACCGATGACTTCCCTCTCCTACATATATACATATATATCTTTACTCCCAAGTTATTTTTCTCTTAGTTTAAGCATTTTTTTTCTTGGTTGGAGCATACAAAAATTTTTGCGTTTAAGAAATAGTACTTATTCCGAGAAAATTTATTGTCTTCAAACAAAAAAATGTATACTGTTCCTCGCAGATTTGAATCACGGTGGATTACGCGGTGGATGCCCCGTAGAACCACGTTGGTGAAATAGCACAAAGCCACCGCGTAATCACGGTAGATACACCGCGTAATCACGGTGGATACACCGCATAATCACAGTGAAAACACCGTGTATACACGGTGGTAAAATGGAACAAACCCACCGTGTAGCCACGGTGAATTCACGTGTTTACACTTCCACGGTGTTTCCACCGTGATTCAAATCTGCGAGGGCGCGTCTTTAAAATTACTTGTACGTTGGCCTTGTTTTGATAAATATTAAAATTATTTTTTAATTACTCATAAAAAATAAATATGATATTGATAGTTCAAGGCCAATGAAAATATTATTTTCCAATCTCAGGTTTTAGATTTTTCTTAAACCAACTAATGATTTTAAAAAATAACCTCAATTTTTTTATTTATTAAAAAATTCATATTTTGGGCATCTGCTTATTTTAAATAATTTTAATTTAATTATAAAGTTTTTCAGCTCTAGTACTTCTTTTAGTGCGGCTGCCAGCCACCAGGCAGCGCCACATTTTTTGGAAATGCACCCTTGGAGAATGGCCTTAAGATCTAAAGGACAAAACTCATTTCGAAAGAATTTGGTTAATGTATGTCTTGTATTAATTATTAATTCATTAATTTATTTAGTCATTCATTCATTCAGTCATTCATTCATTCAATGCTGCTGAATAAAAAAAAATTTACCAAAGATAATGAGTACTTTATGCCACCCATCTTTTTTGCTTGGAATCGATCTGTAAACTAACTAATAATCATCAAGTTTCAAACAACTCCTAATAGTTGTTCTAGTATATAGTATTTTTTCAGATATTTTGAACACATGTAACTAAAACATGGAAATTTAAAAATTCGAAAAAAAATAGTCCCGATTGTCATCCCATTATCAGCCCAGGCTTTAAAGTTGCTGAACCCTGATTAAAAAAGTAAATTGAAAAGTATTGAAAAAGATGAGAAATGAATCTTTTCGAATACTTTCTTTACCCCAAGGTTTTCATTTCGACATAAAATTAATACTTTTCAATCCCAAAATAATAAAAGAATTTCTGAACTTCCGAGGAATTGAAAAAGATTCAAATGAATCGATATTTTTAATCTTTCTGAATCCTTTTCAATACCTAAATAATCCGACATTTCGGATCAAGTGTGGGATTGAAAAAGATTCAAATGAATTGATATTTTTGAATCTTTCCGAATCCTTCTCAATACCTAAATAATTTCACATTTCAGGTCAAGTGTGGGATTGAAAAAGATTGAAATGAATTGAAATTTTTGAATCTTTCCGAATCCTTCTCAATACCTAAATAATCCGATATTTCGGATCAAGTGTGGGATTGAAAAAGATTGAAAAGAATTGAAATTTTTGAATCTTTCTGAATCCTTCTCAATACCAAAATAATTCCATATTGGAAGGTATTGAAATGATGAAAGATTGAATTCTTTTCAATACTTTCGAATTCCACTTTGGAATTGGAAAGTATTCAAACGATCGAAATTTCAATTCCATTCAATACTTTTCAAAACCGCCGAGGGATTGAAAAGAATTGAAATAATTTTCAATACTTTTCAATTCACTTTTGTAATCAGGGTTAATAACTGACAGTTTTTAAGAACAAATTTTCAAGAAAATCGATCACTACGTTTTTTTTGGAAATCAAAATTTTATATAATACACTTAAAAATCTTATAGAAATAGCGTTTTGAAAATTTTTTCGATTTTCATTTCAAGTGTGTCTAAAAAGAAAAATTGGAAAGAAAAGCTTCCAATCAGCTTATTTTTCGCAAAGTTATGGGCATTAAAAAACAATAACGTTTCTTTTTTGAAAAATCGACATCTTAGAAACGGTTCGACAAAAAAAATTTTAAAAAAACAGGAAGGCCTCTCTCAACCAATACTATAAAACGTAAAAAAACTATGAACAATATTGAAGATGCAAAAGCCAAATGGTGTTCGATTTGGCATGGAATGCCCCATATATTTTAGACCAATTCGAAAAAATTAACTATGTTTTATTCAAGAACACACACTAAAGTTTCAATAGGACAAAAGAAGAAGCCAGTTAAAATTTGAGCCCTTAATATTAATATTAAGTACTCCCTGATTAAGTTTTCAATTTCCCATTTAAATAACACGGAGAAATTTCTTTTTTAAATTTGAAATTTTATAACTCATCAGCTAATTATCGTACCAGGAAGGCCAATACATATTCTATTCGGAAATTGAAAGCTACAAAAAAGGTCTCTTATAATTTTTTCATAAATTTACTCTTTAAAAGTTATTCAACGTCATATTGAAATTCATAGTAAATTTCAGTATTATTCAACATTCCCGACGAGAATATCAGTTTCATTACAAAAAATTGTAGGACACTTTTCGTAGACCATTTTATTTCCAATAAATTATCTTCCACCAAGTTTCTGAAATCTGGCAATGCTTTCTAGTTATTCGCATTCAAAAGTCAATTTCCTAAGAAAAATCGTGTTCTGGCCTTTTTTTACCAGTTTTAAAACCGAGATCAATAGATTTTTTGACTTGAAGTTATTTATACATGATTAACAATGCACACGAGATAGAACCATATACTTCTTTGAGAGAAAATCGCGGATTAAGATTTTTAATTTTTGCTCAGAAACATTTTACTTAATTTTAAATAAATTTTCTGAACAAGAATAAATCCTGGTAACGAGCAATTTAACGTAAAAAAGCGTATGATTTTTTTTTCATGTTCTTCGTTAATCATAGATCAACTTTAGACCGACTTTTCGTCAAACAATCTATCATTTTCTATTTTAAAACTGTTCAAAAATGGTGAAAACGTGATTTTTCTCAAGAAATTTACATTTAAATGCAAATATCTAAAGAGTATAGCCAAATTTCGAAAACTTGGTGAAAGATAATATATAGGAAATAAAACGGTCTACTCCCTAGCAGACCTGAGTTACCGTAAATTCACAGTATTTTTACCGTAAATCTACCGTAGAATACCGTAAAATTCGAGTAGATTTACCGTAAAGTACGGTAAATCCACCGTAAATTGCGGTAAATCCACCGTAATTTACGGTAAATCGGTACTTTACGATGGATTACCGTAAATTACGGCGGGTATACCGTAAATTTACCGTCGAATACGATAAATCTACCGTGAAAAAATTCGGGTGGATAACCGAATTACCGTAATTTACGGTGGATTACCGTATTTCCGTATTTTACGGTAAATCCACCGTAAATTGCGGGAAATCCACCGTAATTTACGGTAAATCCACCGTAAATTGCGGGAAATCCACCGTAATTTACGGTAAATCGGTATTTTACGGTGGATTACCGTAATTTACGGTGGGTTTACCGTAATTTGGGTCCGTTAGGGCTATTATTGTACTAGAAACGTCAATGGATATTTTTTTCGGAAATTGAAAGCTCTAAAAAAAGGTTTTTTACAATGTTTCGATAAATTTACTCTTCCAAAAGTTATTCAACGTCAAATCAAAATTCATGGTAAATTTCAGTACTATTTACCATTCCCTACGAAAATATCATTTTTATCATAAACTATCATGGGACTTTTATTGTGGATCATTTTATTTCCAATATACATGAGAATCAAAAACACCATATAACAACAGTGGTTATTCAGTGTTTCCACCGTGATTCCAATCGGTGAGAGTTACTTTAATGAGATATCAGAAAAATAAAATAGGCACCTCTAAATATAAATTTTAAGAGCTCATATTTAATTGAGATATATTGTTTGACACACTCTTCAAAAATTTTGAGAGTGAATTGCACACCTCGAACGTGAAACGGAGAGGTACCCTGATTAAAGAAAATTATTTATTCAATGATGAATGTACATCTACATAGTATTGAAATTGAATTGTTTTAAATTATTTCTAATTGATTTGAATAATTTTTTTTTTAATCAGCATAGTACTCTACTGTCGCAAAAGTTAAAAGCCGGGTTGTCGTCAACTTAAATCATCACTAATTTTATATAGCACTTAAATAAGAAAGAAAAATGCACTAATGTCAAGAGGACATTCCAATAAACACTTTCAATATCATTTAAAGTCATCTTGTTGAGTATATTATTAAACAAAAGTTTAATAATATACAAAAAAGTTCCACTGGATGGACTTTTTTTTTATTATCTTCAGAGTTTTGTCTAGTTAATCCTTTTTGATTTTCACTATTGTAACCCTTATCTTTTTTTTTTATAATTAATTAAAAGTAATGACCAACGATGAATTTTTCTATATAAACCACTGTTTATTATTATTTATTTATTTTTTTTTTTTCAAACAATTTTTATACAAATTATAAAATTCAATGTGGTTCGGTTGGTTTTTACTTTATTTCATTTGTTATTTAAAAGTAATTTTTTCGATCAAGTCAAGAAGAATTGTCGATATCGTACCTTCGAAGAATATTTCGTGTTAGTATAAAAATAAATTGGTTAATGAAAATATAGTATGAGCGTTTGAGGTGTGCACTTTTGGATTTTCCGAATTCTTCAACAATATTCAACACACCCACATCATGAAATTTGATTTTGTAGGACCTTAAATGGTATATTTTTACATTAAGCACTAATTGTCAAATAAATTAATTGATGAGATAAAAAATAAAAGTTATTACTACAATATCTGAGTATTATAATTATTATTATTCTATGTAATTTGGCCACGTATACAATTTAAATATTCCATTAATATCTGAGATGAGATATAAGAAAATAAATTACAACAAATTTACTGAATTCATAAAAAAAAAATTAAACCCTATTAATAATCTAGATTTAGTAAAAAAAAAAAAAAAAAAAAAAATGTGACAGAGGTAAAAAGTGGAAATCGTAAGATTCTTTTTTTTAATCAATTTTTACTTATTACAAAAAAAATTTAAATTTACGGATGATTTAACTCGGAGGGCTTCAGCAAATTATCCATGGGATAATTGAATTTTTTTTTTTTTTTTTCATCAAACTAATAATTAATATTAATTACATATTGATTTGTTGTTAGTGTTGTTGTTTGTTGATTAATGAAAAATATATTTTCTAATAAGCGATAAATAAAGAATGTTTGATAATTGTAATTAAACTTTTTTTACATTTAATCCCTCAGTTCATGAAAGGTTTACAAAAAGTTTTTTTTTTCCATAATCATTGCTTTTAATAGTTATGTGTATTATTTTAAATTAATTTGTTAAAATTATAATTACTTAAAAATTTTTTTTTTCTTGTTCTCCTGTATTTTATTACATGGCGTTTTCATTTTTAGAAGTTAAGCAAAGTTTGTTTTTACGTTTTTTTTTTTTCTTTTTAAATAAATTCATTATTCGGATAAAATTGGCAATATTGCAGCGGCACTGGTTTTAATCATTATATTGATTTATTCAATCATATTGTTGTGTATTTCATTATTTGTTTTTAACTATCAATATAATTATTACTTCTAAATCTATTGGCGTGGAACTGTCATTACGACGATGTTATTAAGTAAACAATGCATGCAATGTCCCTTTAAAGAAGAAAATATTAATTGACTGAGTACTTCATTATAATAGATAAAACTCAATTGGTGGATGCACATGTAATTTGCTTACCAGAATTAAATAAGTCTTTCAGTTTTTATTTATTTATTTATTTTTGTTTCTTTTTTTTTTATAGTTTCTTTACCCCTACAAACATTCTTCTTGGCTTTTTCGTACGCACCTAGCAACTTTTCGCTTAAACTCTGAATAACTTTCCCTCCACTCTTTCTGTAATCATAATTTAAAAAATTTATTAATTACTTACATTGAAAAATTAATATGAATTAAAAATTTTAACAAGTTTAGAAATTTTAATTCCTAATAAAAGAAGTAAAAAAAAAAAAGCATGTCTCTAGAAGAAGGTTAACTACACTTTTGCCGAATATCTACGCAACTGCATTAGACCGTTAAAATTTCATCGCAAAAATGTTGAGAGTTGAGATACTCTAGGTACTGTGATATAAGTTGAAAACAGTATTGAATTTTCTTTATCATACAAGCATTACGGTGTTTCAGAAAAAACAAATTTTTTATTGGTATTCAAAAATTGAAAGTATACCTGAAAATAAAAATTTTGGTGCCAATCCGAGCTCTTAATAATAATATTAAGGTTTGCCTCAATCCATTTTTATATTTTCCATTTAAATAACATAGGAAAAAATTTTTTTTTATTTTAGAATTTTCTAGCTTACAGACTACTCAACGGATTTTTATGCGTATTAAAACTTTGTGTAGGAAATTGAACGCTCTACAAAAAAAGTCTCTTATAATTTTTTGATAAAACCCACTGTTCAAAAGTTATTTAAGCTTCAAGTCAAATTTATAGTAAATTCTGAGATCTTTTCACTTTCTGGCGAAACTATCAGTCTTATTACAAAATGTCATAGGAACTTTTTTGTAGGTAATTTTATTCCTTACAAATTATTACGAATAAAGTTTTTCGAAATTCTGCGTTGTTTTCAAGTTATATCCATTTCAATGTCAAGCTCTTAAAATTAATCAGAAATCTATTTTTTTAAGAGCTTGACATTGAAATGGATATAACTTGAAAATAACGCAGAATTTCGAAAAACTTTATTCGTAATAATTTGTAAGGAATAAAATTACCTACAAAAAAGTGTCTGTGATATTTTTTGATAAGACTGATAGTTTCACCGGAAAAGTAAAAAAATCTCAAAATTTACTATAAATTTGACTTGAAGCTTAAATAACTTTTGAACCGTGGGATTTATCGAACAATGATAAGAGACTTTTTTTGTAGAGCGTTTAATTTCCTACAAAATCAATTGTTGTGCATAAAAATCCGTTGATTGGTTTATGAGCTGGAAAATTCTAAAAAAAAAAATTTCTTTTCCCGTGTTATTTAAATGGAAAATAGAAAAATGGATTGAGGCAAACCGTAATATCATTATTAAGAGCTCGGAATGGTACCAAAATTTTTATTTTTAGTTATACTTTCAATTTTTGGATACCATTAAAAAAAAAAATTGTTTTTTTTTTTTTTTGAAACACCCTAATAAGCATACATTAATTTGAATGGAAATTGTTAATTTACTTTTTCGGTTCATATTTTATTTGCATACAGTACAACTACGTAGTTTATCAAAGTCTATATTATTTTACTTATATTTCCTACCAATTACAGCCGATTTTGGCTTGGCGGTAAATCTTGAATTCGAACGCTAAAATTTTCTCTAGAGCAGTAAAGCTATTTAATGCCTACGCAATTTCGAGTCCTTAGTAAATTCAATTTACTAATTTTAAATTGTTTTGTATGAAAATTGAAAGCAATTATTATTCGAAGCTCAATTTAAAAATATCTATATCTGAAAGTATAAAAATTAGTTTTCAATCGTAGGTACTACGTCAATATTTCGAAAGATTACAAAATAATTACAACTCCATCAATAGTTGAATTATCTACATTTTTATATGTGTTTGAAAAGATATAAAATATGAAGAACTCCAAAACTTCACATGAAGCGAAAACTAATTATCAATAATCAGTTCCACACTTGTATGATTATTTACGATTTCATGTTGCACTGTATATAACTTCAACTCAGCGAAAATCCCCTCAAAAATTTTGGTTCAATTTTAATTTTAATAATATCTTTACAGTAATTCTATAACGGTTCAATGTATTGCGAAATAAAAATAATTAACTTACGGCGGCATCAACGTTGGCAGGACTTTCGTCATTAGGATCAGCAAGCATACTAATAACGCTGATAAGAATTGTTTCAACTGTGTGCACTGGTAGCCATCGTTCTGATGCTTTTTCATAGCCCCATTTATCATCCCCGGGTTCATGTAAGATCGATATACAGACGTCACCATTTTTTTCAACTAAAAAAAAGTTTTAAATTGATCAATAATAATGAATAAATTGAATTATTTATTTTATAAAAATATAATTTTCAAATTTTACTGTTTGGATGCCATATTTCCGTTATAAATTTCATTCTTGGTGGTCTGAGTGGATACTCTTTCGGAAATTGTAAATGCGCTTTAAAAAATCCTCCTTCGCTGATTTTCAAATAAAAAAAAAAAAAACATTTTTTGTTAAAAAATATGTTCCTAAGTAATGTTACAAATACTAATAATTCAAATCTGAATAGGATTAAAATAATTACTATAGTGTATCCGGAGGTCCAATAATGAGCACTTCCCATCGGTAAATATCATTGTCGTCAATAAGGCCAGCTGAAAACCCTTCTACTGGATTTTTGTTTAATTCTGTAAAGAATACAATACAATATTTAAAAAAAAATCAGAATTAATGAAAATTAATTTATTTATTTTTAACTAGATAGACCCAGCGTCAAATTTAATTAGATAATATTTTTTACTTGATGATTATCGGAGCAAATTACACTTAAGAAAATTTAACTAAGTAAAATATCAAAACAAAGAAAGTAGCACAGATTTAAAACTATGATACACGGATCAAAACAAATTCATTGTGATATGAATAGATTTAGATATTTTTATTCAAAACAAAATAATAAAGTTTTCAACTAGATGTGGATGAGTAAGAACTAAATGTATTTGACAAGATATGATTAGAACTTTACGAATTTAGTCAAATAATAATTAATTTGCACCCAATGTAGCATCATAAAATCAAACTTGTCTAAATAATGTTCAAAGTATAGGGACAAATCAATTCAAGTATAAATTAAACTAGTACTTTTTATTTACTTGTACTTATTCTTATAGCCTTCCCTATTCAAAAATTCCCATAGAATCCACTCAACTGCGACAAAAACCGCATAGAATCCTATAGACTGGATTGGTTTCTATGCGGTTTTTGTCGCAGTTGAGTGGATTCTATGGGAAGTTTTGGATAGGGTTATCATTGTAATTTTTTTGTTCGCAAACATCATAAACATATGTATAAATAAACAAATATAATTGGTATGCCTAAACCTAATCTCTTAAGGCTGGGCCGTAACTGACGGTTGAATTTTAGATTTCTATGAATTTATTATTACACCGATTTTTTTAGCTTTTGGAAAAATGCATATGACGAACTTCCTCGAAAGATTTTTATCATTCGAGTGCCATAAGTATTCAAAACGTAATTAAAAATCTGAAATCCGGAAATCTAGTTAGTACTATCGACCCTTAAAAATAAAAACCTACAAAAATTTAGGTTAACATGTATAAGATTTCATCGATTAAATCCTGAAATTTTTTAGCGTCTGGATGCGGTAAAACATTATATTCTTTAGCCTAAAATTTAAATCTACCCCATTATTAAATTAGACTTTTTTCCTACTGAACTCAATGAAAAATGGTATATTTCCATATATACATATATATATATGTATATATATATATAAATATATATATATGTATATATATCTGTGTGTATATGTGTATGTGTAAATATATATGTATATAAAAAAAAATTGGAAGGTGAATCAGACAAAAAGAGAAATTTCACCGTCAAAATGATGGCTTTTAACGATTTTAAACAAAAAGAAAATAATTGTAAATATGTCTTCTAATATTATATATATATATATATATACATATAATTAAATATAATTTATACATGCATGTATCGGCGATTTATATTTATGTACGTTAATTAATTTTACAACCAATAATTGAAATATCATGAAAAAATATAATATAAAAATCTTACCTGCTAATTGTTTTCTCAATAAAAGCGCGGACTGTGGCTCTGACATTAATATAAATTTTGAGTTTGAATTATAATTTATAAGAATATGAAAATGATACTTTCAGTATAATCTTTTAGATTATAGTGTATATTTTTACTTGACTCAGAAAAAGATGGCTAGGTATAGGTACGTTTGCGGAAGTGAATGGATGAGCATGCGCTAAAAAATAAAAATTATAATAGCTTTAAGCTGCATTCGTATTGAGCGCTAATGAGTTCCGTCATCCTGTAGCATTTTCTATTTAATACACCTATAGACATTTGCGATAACCATTCAAATCGCTCAAGACGAATGCCGCTTTATTCCTAATAGCCACCTTAACCGCAAGTTAACTTCAAGCTACTGCCGTATTCTGAAGCCAACTTAAAGGAAAGTGTTGGAGAGCAAACAGTTACGGTTAAGTTGATAGTAAATTGCCTGTAACTTGAATTCAATTTGACTACAAGTATTACTGTCAGACAATGACGTTAAGTTGATTGAAAGTTTCACTTCAAATTGACGGCAAGTTTTTCTGTCAAGTTACATTCAAGCTACTGCCGTATTCTGAAGCCAACTTAAAGGAAAGTATTATCCAGCCAAGCTTACCAGAAGCTTTCTTGTTAAGTTAGCCGAAAATGTTTCACTGCAGACCTTACTGAGTAAGATGTGGCTATCAGGGCCGATTTTTATTAATTTTACAAATTTTTTCATGCGTTAGGGGCACTGCCAGAGAACAAAAAGTTGTAAGAAATGCCATGATTCAGTAAATAATATATAATTTTTCTATAGCAATAATTAATTTTTTTCGCCACCAGCGGAGTTTCAGTCTGTATTTTTTACTATAGTTTCATATGAAATTTACCCTGATAGTCACCTTAACCGCAAGTTAACTTCCTAATAGCCACTTTAGCTTGAAATTTCCTGAAAATCGCTGCCTGAATTTGCCGACAATTTGACAGCAAAAGTTGTAAAGAAAAATTTGCGGTTAATTTTTCCTCAATTTAAAGGTAAGTTTTCCCCGATAGCCAGGGTTTCTTGTCCAAAAGATGGTATTCATTAGCCCTAATAGCAACTTTAGCTTGAAATTGACGGTAATTTGATGTTAAAATTACCTGACATTTGCTGCTCGAATTTGCAAACGATTTCACAGCAAAAGTTGAAAATAAAAATTTGCGGTTAATTTTTCTTCAATTTAAAGGTAACTTTTTACGAAAGAAAACAGTTGGTAATGTTCATTCTTACCATTTCAGAAGGTAAGCAAATTTATACTTAAAATTGTCTACAATTTGAGGGTAAAAAAATTCTTAACAATTTTTCAAGTTAAATTAACGATAAATTGACATAAAATTTATCTGAAAATTAAAGACAACTTTTTTCTAGTCAACTTTTGAAGTGAATTTGCATTCTAATTCAGGCAATAAATTTACGTCAAATTCAATAGCAAGTTGCATACAAATTGTCGTAAAAAATGGAAAAGTCCGAAGTTGACGGAAATTTGACGAAAAATTCAACGAAACTTTTGTACAGTAAACTTTTGCTCAAGCAAACTATGCTATTAGGGAGTTTTGCGACCAACTTGACGACAAGCTGTCGACAACTTTAGCATTGACCACTTTTAGCTACAAGTTACCGCCAACTTTCTGAGAAAGTTGACGCCAGTATGGAGCCGCAACTGGAATGCAGGTTTCTGAGACAATAGAAGGTAACTAAACGTCAATTTATTGAATTTCCAACTTTCTCAGAAAGTGACTAAGTGACTAACTTGGTGTCTAGTTGTGGCTGCAAGTTTCACGCCAACTTGGCTATCAAGATGCCTACAATTTTACGGTAAAAAAATACTTTACAATTTTTCAAGTCAAATTAACAATAAATTGATGTAAAAATTTGCCTGAAAATTGAGAAAAAATTATTTCTAGTTAACTTTTGAAGTGAATTTGCATTCTAATTCGGGTCGTAAATTTACGTCAAATTGTATAGCAGGTTGTATATAAATTGTATATAAATTGTCGTCAAAAACGGGAAAGCCCGAAGTTAACCCTTCAGCACCCGCGTTAGAGCAACGTAAAACATTACCCGCATGATGAGAGAAAGTCTCACGCTTCGGCGCACCGTAAATTTTAAGTTAAATAAAACAAAAATATTATGCACTTTCTTAGGTATGACGTATTTATAATTTATTTGAATATTTCGCTTATTTTTATTTTTAAATTTTCTATAATGTACTTGTTTTTTAACTTTTTAATTTTGTAAGTAATGACAGATGTAACGGCTGAAAAAAATGGCGGTGATTGCCGAAAAGATTCGGAACTGTCCGAACTGAGCCGAACCGTAATAATTTTTACGCCTTACTTTACTCGCGTGATGAGAAAAAGTCTCATGGCTTTTTCAAATAAATCTTTTAAAAATATTTTTTATGTTCGAAATAATTTTCAAATTTCAAAATCATAAAAAGCATGAAATTTTATTAAGATAAAAAAAATTTCACTAGGTCATTCCATTTGAAATTACTTTGAAAAAAATATTCGAAGTCAAGTGTGAGAAAAAAACTCATAGCGCGGGTGCTGAAGGGTTAAAGGACATTTGACGGAAAATTTAAAGACACTTTTGTAAGTAAACTTTTGTCAAAGCAAACTGTGCTATCAGGGAAGTTTCCTCATGTTGTTATGTCCTCAGTGGACTCAAGTACCACCACCTGTTAATAAATAAGTGAACTTGACAATCATAAACAGGCGCGCATTTCACTTCCATTTGAAATTTACATATTGAGATCTGAGCAAGATCACATCAAGTGGACCCCCCCCCCTTTTCCGCTTGATTATTGAATTCAGGTATGAATATTTTTTCATGAAGTATTTACTGTGAGTAATTAATTCCTAAAACAGTTTTTGAAAATTTTCATTTTAACATTTTTTTTTTTTAATGAAAATTTTTATGACTTTTAATTAAAAAATCAATAAATAAAAAGCTATTAAAGATATTTTAATGAAACTTTCAGGATTCATAGTTCAATAGTTGTACTTTAATATGATATATAAAAGTTCAAATTATTTATTGATTTTCATATTGTAAATTAACTTTTAAGTTAACAAATTAAAATTTCAATGTCTTCTCCCTCAAAAAAAAAAAATTTTTTAACTTCCCGCTAAAAAAATTGTAAATTTTCAAAAATTCGGGAAGTTATTGTTTTCACCCCGATTTTCGAAAATCGAGTTTTCATCAGATGTTGACATTTTGAGGTCCTAGGAAGCTATTCTGACTATTTTCAGAATGATGTCCGCGCGTGTGTGTGTGTGTGTGTGTGTGTGTGTGTGTGTGTGTGTGTGTGTGTAAACTCTTTGTAACTTTTTAGCCTTTTTAACTAATGAACCAATTTGAATGGTTAAGGCGATAATCGAAAGAGGTTGTTGGCCGTCAAGTTTCCTGAAAATTTTAAAACATTTGATCAAGTAGACTCGAAAATATTGGGGAATTACGAAAAAAAAACAATTTTTTTTTTCGTAATTCGCCAATATTTTCGAGTCTACTTGATCAAGTGATCTGAAATTTCCAGAAAAGTTCATGGCCAACAACCTCTTTCGATTGCCGCCTTAACCATTCAAATCGGTTCATTAGCTAAAAAGTTACAGACCGGTCACACACACACACACACACACACACATACATACACACACACACACACACACATACATACACACACACACACACATACAGACACTCGGACATCATTCTGAAAATAGTCATAATAGCTTTCTAGGACCTCAAAACGTCGACATCTGATGGAATTTCGTTTTTCGCAAATCGAGGTGAAAACAATGACTTCCCGAATTTTTCGAAAATTTCGGTCAATATTTTTCAATTTCATCTAAAAAATTGAAATCAATTCAAACTTTTTTCAATCGTTTTCAATCAATATTTTTAATCAGGGCTTAAATAGTTGTATTCCTAAACAAAATTTATTCTAAATTTTTTCAATTCTTATATATCTTCATTCTAAAATAACTATTCGTCAATTTCACCATTCTTAAAATTTCTCTATTTTTAAATATCTCTATTCCTAAATATCTCTATTCTTAAATATCTCTATTCCTAAATATTTCTCTTCTTAAATATCTCCATTCCTTAATATCTTTCTTACACATAGCGAATATACATAATAAGTTGCAATAAAAACGGATGTAAAATATATAAAAAAAATTTTTCTTCATATTGCAAGAACTGAAACAAACAAAAAATTATTGGAGCTGTACACTTGGTCCAGGCTGGATTACCAAGTGCTCTAGCTGTCATGGACGTCTAAGATGGCCAGCTCCTTCTTTTTTTTTGTTAAAAGAAAAAATCGTTACTATTAAAAAATTAAACTATTGATTCAGAATATCAATAGCTAATTAAGTAGTTTAAATATGTGTAATAAATTAAGTGTACAGCTTAATTAATTTTTTCTGTTCCACAATTTTTTCTTCAACATAAAAAAGATGTTGAAAGCTCGATTTTCGAAAATCGGACCGAAACCAATAACTTTCTTTAATTTAGAAAATTTTCAATTTTCTTAGCGGGAAGTAAAAAAATTAAACCTTAAGTTTAAATTTTATTTTTTTAATTCGTTGAAAATGAAAAAAACTTTTTATTCCACAATAGAAAACTTAAACTTTTCAAATACCATGTAAAATATCAATATAAACGTAATGATTGTTGAGGTTTTTAAGATCAATATATAAACCTATAGAATAGTACCGACTATTAAGTTCATGGTTTGGAAGAGTAGTACAATCTTCAACTGATACGCAGAAGAATCCAAGTTCGAATCCCATAAAAATACCGAATATTTCTTCATCGATAGAAAAATTAATAATGAGTGAACGATAGCTATATATAAATAAATTCCAATGAATGTTAATGAAAAATAAAATTAAAACATTATTTTTTTAGTTTAAATAATTTTTGTCAAACCTATATGTATTTCATATACGATCAGACATGGCCAATTTTCATATATGATCATATATGGTCAGACATTAATTTTTTTCCCGGGAATTATTCATTAGTAAAATTTTTAAAGTTCCTCAAAAGACTACTGACGTCCTCAATGAAGTTGAAAACGATAATATTCTAATGGAACCTATGGAAATCATATCTAAAGCTGATGATTTATTTCAAATTAAAAAAATAACAGAAATAATGGTTCTCTATGAAAAAAGCTTATTAAATTAAATTTAAAAAATAACTTTATTTTTTAAAAACTATTACATACACTTAAAATGAAATATATTTTTTTTCAAGTAATAAGAAACTTATTACCAATGTCTTGTAATTTCCAATATCTTGTTCAAAATCCTTGAACGTTCTTACTCTATACAATGTATTTAAATACAATCTTAATTAATTACCCGATGCTTTAAAAACAAATCCTCATCACTATACTCGGTTTTTAAATCCTTTCACAGTTAATTATTAATCAAATTATCGTCAATTAACGTCCATATCCACCTTCAGAAATTGGTTGCACTTTTTGTTGAATAATTTTACCATATCCTCCTCTACCACTGTCAAAATCTGATCGGTATTCATCTCTCACCTTGAAACAAAGAAAAAGAAAAATTAATAATAATTGCAGATTAAATTTTGGTAAGTTTTTTTTTTTCATTTAACCCTTTGTCTGACGCGCTATGAGCGCAGCACTGCAATTTTTATTAAAAGATTATTTAAAAAGAAAAAAAAATTTCTGAAGTGTTTTTTTTAATATCACTGAAATCGTTGAAATAATTGTCCCTAAAATCTTATCAGCGTTAGAGCCTGAAAAATTGGGTAGAATGTCGTTTTCAACATCAACATCGGTTGATTTTTAAAGAAATTAAACGATTATTTAATTATTATTTCTTGTTTAAAAAATTATACAAGATGTTTTTCAAGCTTTTGATGACCGTATCATTTATTATTATAGATTCGTTAGTACGGAGCATGTAGTCAAGGAAAAATTCAATGAATTCCTCTTTGTTAAATTTATTTTGGACACTTCATATCGCAACAATGTGAACTAATTTAAAACTCATTCAACTTTTCATCTCAATGATCTTATATTAATTTCTATTAGAGACTAATTGAAGATTTCTATTAGGTATAACTTTTTTCAAGATGGAAAATATCAACATACTAAAGAATACTATGATCTCGAAGAGCTCAAAAGTGTATTCACAATAAAGTTTTTAAACTTAAGGAGTTTAAAAACAGCAGAAAATCGTGAAGCTGGCTTTCAGTCAACCATTTTTCATAGTTATTTACATGTGCCTTTGAATCACATTAAGAATACTTTTTGCTGAATTAAGTGTTACGTTCCCGTAATATTTTATTGATTAAATTTAATTAATTAATTTTTTGCAATGTAACGGAAATTGGTTACGACAAGAGAGTCGCCGTGGCTCGCGGGTAGTCAAAACAGATGACGATGCATGAGACTCGGGCCACGACGATTCTTTCACAGGGAACCTGAGATGCAGCGTCAACATTTTGTCAACTCTGTTGGCTTTATTATATTTTTATAATGACAAAATATAGAGTCCTTCGAGAGAGCTCATAGAGCTCGAACCTCTGTTCTCCATGTAATTAATAAATTACAATTTATCGTAAATTAATTCAACCTTATTTTGGGGTGCCAATTGGCACCTCAATATTAACACCTACACTATGACCTATCCATTCACTTGCTGCTATAATAAATAAAATGGAGACCCGGTCGGAAAATACATTTTAAATCACGAGAATTTAATAAATAAATAATTATAATAAAATAATCGACGACCAGGGCCCACCGGGGGTCTATCGATACTCCAATGAGACCAAACCTGAATAAAATTTAATAATTAAAAATTATTTTTATTTTTAATTAGTTTGGGGTAATTCTCAAAACGTAACAGTGGTGCTGTGACTAGGATCAGTGGCCATTGTTAATAGACAATACAAATAATTATTAAATAATTAAAAATTAATATTGGGAATTATTCAAAATGTAACATAAGTCCTGTCAAAAGTTGTCACGCAACATGATTTCAACGAATAAAAAAAAAATACAACTTACTTGACCACCAGTTTTTCCACGTCCATACTGTCTTCCCTCGATGAAACCAGCATCCCAATCAGTTCTAATAATCCTGTCGTCTAATCTTGTACCATTAACATATCTCATACAATTTTCGGCATCACTACGGAGATAATACTCAAGAAAACAAAATCCACATGGTGTTTTTTTATATTTATCTAAACCCATGACTATACGTTTTATATCACCACATTTACTGAACAATTCATATATCTGTTCTTCAGTGGTATAAAATGATAAATTACCAACGTAAAGTGTTGTTGACGTACGTAATAAACGATCTTGTTCAGCTCTTGACCCCTATGTATTCAAAAATTAAATTAAATTAGATTAATAACAGTTATCACAGATGAGTATCATATTTAACAATTTGAAAGTAGAAAAATTTGTTACCTTAAAATGTTGGTCACGGTAAGAACTCAGTTCAACTGATTGAGATGGCAATGAAGTCATTTTACTGCTATATGTTTGATTTTTTTAATATAATATTTTACTAAATTGATAACTAAGAAGAACTTAGTTTTTTTTTTCCTAGACTTTTTACCTTGTTTTAACTTGTCTTAGTTGTTTAATTGAAACTAATAGTGACAATCTACTACGATACACGTGTGTTGTTCGTTGAAACCATCTTGATACAAACAGACATATTTAATTACTCATTGAATACCAATGATTGCTAATAGAGAGCAGTCGTGCTGATGAATTGTGGCGGATCTGAGCCCTCATTCGCGCCTCTCGAGACCGGAATTAAGACTAGAGCGACTAACACGCCGCTCTACAGTCAAATCCTAAAAACCATAAACTAGCGCCAACGGGATACCAATGTCATGTCCTCAGTGGCCTCAGGTGCCTGCACCTGTTAATTAATTAGTGAACTTGAGATCCACAAATAAACGCGCATTTAAATTTCATTTGGAATTATATATTAATATCTTACAACACTTATTGCGTCTTATCAATACTTAGTCAATAATTTAAATAATAAATCGTCGTGGCACATACTTATTAAATTATATATTTTTATTATAAGAAACTTTAAATAAATAGATAAATTAATCTTTATTTTGTATTCAGAGAAATATAAATACAGTTTGAGTGGTCTTGGAACGTTTCCTGTCACCCGATACTTAAAACCTAAACAAAACACACACATAAAAATCATGAATAGGCCCGTGTTCTATAGTTAACAGTAAATATGGTTATAAACAAATGCATACTCTATAAACAAATAAGAAAAGATATATTTAATAAATAAATGTTACTTATAAATGAAAACCATATCACAAGAACTCAATTATTATTGTTAATATATATACATATTAAATAAAGAGTGACTCGTATAATAAATAAATTAATAGAAATATAGAAATATAGCATTAGAATAATTATAATGGTGTTTCATGTTAAATAATAATGTCAATCGTATTAAATAATTAAATATAGAATAGTTAACTAAAAGATTGTATTTAAGTACAGGAAAATGGAATATAAATAATATAAGTAGTAAGTTAAATCATAGAACGGATAAATAAAAAACGTAGATGTGTAAACTCATATCTCGTACGTGTATTAGTAGGAAGTATAAATGTATAAGTATATAATTAAAAAGAACTTTGATATGCATAAGTACATATATTGCATAAGTATGTGTGGGAGTATGAGAATGGTAGAAGAAGTCGGAGAGTGGAGAGTCAGAGATCTTTCTGCCGTCTGATGTAACTTCACTTCTCTCCGAGAACTATTGACGAGCACAACTGTTATTACTGATCGAATCTTATCTATACTTTATAATAAAACACAGTCTTCAGATAAAAGTTATTTTATCAATTACATCTATCCTTATCCATAATTTCATTATCTCATTAAATAATAACCATCATCATCATAGTCAACAATAAATTTATCACTGTTTTCAAATTCAAAATTGGTCCCGCGTGACAACGAACTGCCCACTGTCCAGGAGGTGGCGTCAGCTCCGATCTTAGTAACCTCCCAGGACATAACAACTTTGCATTGAAATTGACGGTAATTTGATGTTGAAATTACCTGAAATCTGCTGCCCGAATTTGCAGACAATTTCACGGCAAAAGTTGAAAATAAAAATTTGCGGTTGATTTTTCTTCAATTTAAAGGTAAACTTTTACGAAAAAAAACAGTCGGTGATATTCATTCTTACCATTTCAAAAGGTAAGCAAATTTATACATAAAAATGTCTACAATTTGACGGTAAAAAAATACTTTACAATTTTTCAAGTCAAATTAACAATAAATTGACATAAAATTTGCCTGGAAATTGATGACAACTTTTGAAGTGAATTTGCATTCTAATTTGGGTAGTAAATTTAAGTGAAATTGTAGAGGAAGTTGTGTAAAGCAAACTGTGCTGTTAGGGTACGCGCGTGTCACAATTTCTACGTAAATCAATGCGCATGCGCACAATAATAAGACTGCCAGATTTCTATAACCTCAAAAAATTGTTTTCACAGCAAATGTCATAGTGAGTTTTGTGATTTATACTATTTAAAATTATGATGCTGAAAGTAGCCTTCATCTGATAATTTTAAGGTTTTAATTACCTAATTAAATTTCAACAGAAATTTTTTTAAAAAATGCCCAAAAATCAAATCTTTGAAAATTCTTCACATGCATTTTTTTAAATTTTAACTTGTCAGTATTGCCTTTGTTTGTTGAAAATAAATAAATTTTTTTAATGACTGCTATTTTCAGCATCATTTTAAAATTTTGAATTATCTTATAACTATGAATTGTTGATTGATAGAAAAATAGCTTTATAAATACACTTATTCAGAAGACATACAGATATTTTCAATATTTTTTGTAGTTTTGAATTTTTTTTAAAGATTTGCAACAATGCCAAAACGAAAATTAGAACAGGATAGTGATGTTCTGAGCCATGAAAAAAATTGGTCGAGAGCAGTAGCATCATCTACAAATGATTCAATTAATAATGACAAAACAATAAATAAAAATTCGTTAGATTCAGATGAAGAGGATGACGAAGCCAATGAAGACAATTACAATGTTATGGATGAAAACGATATCGAAGGTTAGTGACAATTCTTAATGTTTTGTTTAGAGTTGTCATTTTTCTCGCACTAAAGCGAACGAACAGTAGTATTCTCATTGCACTTACACAGTTGACGGAAACTGTCCTCATTTTTCTCTTCAACAAATAAAAATTTTTAAAGATTAAAAAAGATGGTTAAATTATAGAGTAATGTATCGAGCCTCAAGCTTTATTTATGATCCTGAAGTTGGCAGACAATTGAAAATTTGTAGGTTTTTTTTTTAACAATTAAATTTGAAGAAAAAAAAAATTTTTAAATATGCACATTAGGGTGTCCGTTCTTTACCAAATTAGATTTTTTTACTTGGGTATGATATAAATCATATATTTGTGATCCAAAAATAATAAAAAAAAATCGGTCTGTCAGTTGACCCTGCGGGCCAGCCCCAAAACTTCCCGCTGTTTCTGAGCTCTTCGAGCTCGCAAATACTTTTGTATGCCATTGTTTTGTAAAAAACCATTTTTTAGCATTTCTTTCTTCCACGATATCTCGCGAACGAATTAACCGATTTTAATGGTTGAGGTGGCAATCGACGCGTTTTATCAAGTTCTAAAGCTGGTCGAATTTTGAAATTGATTTATTCAGCCGTTTTTGAGAAATTTCAAAAAAACCAAGGAAAAAATTTTTTTCGAATTCTTTCGTCAACGGTTTCTCTTGAACGAATGAACCGATTTTGATGGTTGAGGTGGCATTCAACGCGGCTTATAGAGTTTTAGAGCTGATTAGATTTTGGAATCAATCCATCGAGCAAATTAAAAGTTATCCAAATAAAACATTTTCGAAAAAATGTTATTTTTGGAATATCTCTGAACGCACCCTACCGATTAAGTTCAAATTTTTACGGCCTCAAGACATTAACAAGCCGCGTCGAATGACACCTTAACGATCAAAATCGGTTCATCCGTTCAAGAGTTATGAATATTTACATACATACATACGTACGTACGTACGTACACACATACATACACTCGGACATCATCGTGAAATTAGTCAGGATAGCTTCCTAGGACCTCGAAACGTCGACATCTGATGGAAATTCGATTTTCGTAAATCGGACCGAAACCAATAACTTCCCGAATTTTTGAAAATTTACAATTTTCTTAGCGGGAAGTTAAAAATAAAAAAGTTTATTCTAATGCCGTTTAACCCTGCCTTAGTAATGATACATTCTCATTTCAGTATAATGAGAAAAATGTAATTACTTGCTTAAAAATGAGTGCACAGTAATGACTAATACATATTTTTGTAGGAAATTTCCCGCTCTTCAAAAAAGGTTTCTTATGTTTTTTTTCGTGAATCCAACGGTTTAAGAGATATTGAAGGTCAAAGTTAGATTTGTTTAAAAAAATTTGCGTTTTTGTTTGGAATTTGATTACTCTCTAACACCTAGACATAAAATTAAGCGCTGTAAACTTTCTTGTAGGAAATTTATTGCTCTTCAAAAAAGGTATCAAACACTTTTTCCCTAAATCAAACCATTTGAGTGATATCGAAGCTCAAAGTTGATAGATTTAAAAATGAATGTTTTTCGATTAAAATTCTATAACTCTCCAGCAAACGAATATTTACGTAGGCTTTTAACAGTTTTTCGTCGGAAATTTACCGCTCTACAAAAAAACTCTCTATAATTTTTTTGATAAACTCAACCATTTAAGAAATATTTAAGCTTTAAGTTGAAAGAAAAGTTTCACAAATCAACACAAAATTTTGCTCTGATGATATAAAAAATTTCTTTTTTTTCGAGCTTAAATATCTCTTAAACGGTTGAGTTTATCGAAAAAATTATAGAGACTTTTTTTGTAGAGCGGTAAATTTCCGACGAAAAACTGTTAAAAGCCTACGTAAATATTCGTTTGCTGGAGAGTTATAGAATTTTAATCGAAAAATATTCATTTTTAAATCTATCAACTTTGAGCTTCGATATCACTCAAATGGTTGGATTTAGGGAAAAAGTGTTGGGTACCTTTTTTGAAGAGCAATAAATTTCCTACAAGAAAGTTTACAGCGCTTAATTTTATGTCTAGGTGTTAGAGAGTTATAAAATTACAAACAAAAACGCAAATTTTTTTAAACAAATCTAACTTTGACCTTCAATATCTCTTAAACAGTTGGATTCACGAAAAAAACATAAGAGACCTTTTTTGAAGAGCGGGAAATTTCCTACAAAAAAATGTATTAGTCATTACTGTGCACTCATTTTTAAGCAAGTAATTACATTTTTCTCATTGTACTGAAATGAGAATGTATCATTACTTAGGCAGGGTTAAACGGCATTAGAATAAACTTTTTTATTTTTTTTTATTATTTTTGGATCACAAATATATGATTTATATCATACCCAAGTAAAAAAATCTAATTTGGTAAAGAACGGACACCCTAATGCACATGTAGAAAATTTCAAAGACTACAAGTGCAATTTTTTTAAATATTTTTTTTTTGATAATTTACCGTCTAAAAAAAAGTCCAAAAATTAGTAGACGTCGGCTAACTTCAGTATCGTCTTTATTTTGCATTTAGGAGTTTTTGTTTGAGACAAATTCTTGGACAAAAATAACTGAACTCTCATGTTAAAACTATTATTGATATGACTTAAAGAATTCTATTAAAACTATATATAATCATGTTCTATACACAGTTTGATTATTAATAATTATTGATTTATTTTTTAGGAGTGGAAGAAGGACCAATGGCTAAAGAAACAAAAGTGGGTTTTACAGCATTCAATATGAAAGAAGAGTTAGAAGAAGGGCATTTTGATAAAGATGGTCATTACTTATGGAAAAAAGAAAAACAAATTCGTGATAATTGGCTTGATAATATTGATTGGGTCAAGGTAATTATTTACTTTTTCAATCTTTTTATTTCTCTTCTCGAAATATTTATTTGTTTTGTTAATATTTTTTCTTCTTAAGGTCGATTCCAAAGAAGATAATGCAGAAAAAAATGATACAGTCGATGAAAAGAATAGGGGTTTAGCTGATAGTGATAGTGATGACGATGAAAGCTTGAAAAATTTATCATTTGATCCTACGGAACTATACAGACAAATTTTTGATTATTTGCAACCAGGGGAAACCGTTTCGAAAGCTCTATGTAGACTCGGTAGGTCATTCACAATGTACTTTTTTATATAATTAAAATTCACATCAAATAATAGTAATACACGCGATTCTATTGATTTTGTACAGTTGGTTTGTAATAAGTAAACAGCGCCTGACAAATAATTTATGGAGTATTTATTGAAAAGTTATATATTTTTTTAACTATTATTTTTGAATGTCATAAAAATCAGTTTTTAATTTTTTAAATTTCACAAATTATATTATCATGCTTAGGTTTAAAGCAGTGACCGCCTTTTGAGAAAGGTATAACTTAGTGCGTTTTTCAAAAAGTCTTACATTGTTAGCTCATTTTATATATTCTAAAAAATAAAATCTTGGAAGTCTTGAGGTTTTTGCTCCGTGAAAAATGAATATTCTTTCAAACGTCTAAAATAAATGAATTACGTCAATGGCAATTACTTTTCATCATTTTAATCACGTCTATTATTAGTGAATTTACAATTATATGTCACTAATTTATACTCAATATGATTTAATAATTATTATTGCTTAATTATTAACGATAATTTTTTATTCGTTTAGGTAAGGGAAAGAAAAAAATTTCATCTGCTGAAAGATGGAAACGTAAAAAAGCCGGCTTAAGTGAAACCGATGAAAATTCCGAAAAAATTATCAAGCTTACTGAATTATCTAATGAATTATTGACACGTACTGGAAATATGAATATCTATCAAGAAACGTATGAGGTAATAAAGCGTAAAATAAATCTAGCCGAAAAACAATCGCATCCTGCCAAACATGAGGCTGAATCTGATATGTTTGCCGACGATTTTGAATTAAAAGAAAAGCAAAAAAATTCGACTAATCCTTCGGTATCAGATGAAAATAAAAAAGATGAAGACCTCAAAGAAGAAGATGAAGTAGTAAAATGGGAGTTGAAGTGGTCACAAAACGATGACGCTGAAATAAATGGTCCACATACGACGGAGCAAATGCAAACGTGGGCTAAAGAAGGTTACTTCAAAAAAGGAGCTTGGGTTAAACGTGTTGGACAGGCTGGACAATTTTATAGTGCTGCAAGAGTCGATTTTGAACTTTACTTATAATATTTTTTCATTTGAAATTGTTAGAATTTATAAAATATACGGAATCAAATGTTTTTTTTTTTGTTTTTTTTTTTTTTGTTTATTATTTAGAAAGTACGACTGTCAAGTTTTAAGTTTTTCTCTTACTTTTATAAAATTTTGAAAAATTTACCTTACACTGTAAAAAATCCGGAGTGAATTCGGAGTGAAATTAAATCCGAATTCACTCCGCATTCACTCCGCCACTCGGAGTTCCGGAGTTTTGAAAAAAATCACTCCGCATGCGGAGTGAATTGGGAGTTTTTTTTTAGCGAAGTGATCTCGGAGTGATGCGGATTTTATTTCACTCCCAATTCACTCCGGTCCGGCGTTTTAATACTTAAATAAATTTATACTAATTTATATTAAACTGCTAAACAATGTGTGTGTGTGTGTGTGTGTGTGTGTGTGTGTTTGCGTGTGTGCAAATGTGTGCATGTGTGCAAATTCGTGCGTGTGTGCAAATTTGTGCGTGTGTGTGCGAGTGCGCGTGTGTGCCTAAATATATATGTGCGTATGCGTGTGCATATCAGATGATCAATAATGTAATACGCGAATTTTTACTTCGATTTTATTGAGTGGAGTTATTTTTATTAGTAATATTTTCAAAACTCCGTTCCGGAGTAAATTTCACTCCGGAGGGATTAAATTAATAAAAAATTATTCACTCCGCGAAAACTCCCCTGCGGAGTGAATTTCACTCCGAGGAGAGTGAATAATTAAAAATTCATTCACTCCGCATTCACTCTGGATTTAATCCGCATTCACTCCGCGAATTTTTTAGAGTGTAATAAGACGTATTTATGGAATAAAAAAGTAATTTATTGTCTTCTCAAAAATGCAATTCAGTGACGCAGAAGAAAGTAAATTTTGCAGAACAAAAATAAAGAATATCCATAGAACTATTTGCATCACAAAAATAATTTTTTTTTTTATTATTATTAAAAGGAACTATAAATAGGAAAGAAACAGATTGTTCCAACTATTGTCCTAAAAGAGCTCAGCGAGAATTAAAACTTTTTGATCACGAGCATGTCTTAAAAAGTGGAGAAAATTTTTCGCAAAAAAAAATATTTTTTCATCCTAAAACCCATTGGAGTAAACAACTCGTAATAAGAAATTTTTTCTTTGACACCATCTATTGATATTATCTTCTTTGATAAGTATGTACAATGATCTCCACCAAATAAAATAATTTTGAATCGACCTAGCATAACAACTATACGACTTTGACTAAGAAATCAAACTTTGAAAAAATTATTTAATTAATAGCTTCCATAGATGAAAAAATTTCATTAATGTGGAATATTAGTCTTCAACATACCTAGAAAATCCCAGAATTTTTCAAAATTTTGCAATTATATTTAGATGGTATATAAATTTTTTTTATTTTAAATCGCTTGTTTGCTGATGATGCGCCATTGCCACTGGTCATGCAAGTTTATATTTTCATTTTTTTTTAATAATAAAGCTGAGATTCTGATGGAAGCATGGAATTATTTATAGGGAATTTCAAAGTTTTTAAAAATTTTTTGTTTTTGGAATTTACGCTGTCCTTTACAATTTTCAAGTAATTACAAAATTCGTATATCCTACTTGTAATTATTGCAATTTTTTTTTTTGCTTGATACGCATAGTTTTTGCATTACTAATCGACTGACACCTACTTCATAGTTTTCTGGGATGTCCAAATCTCTCGGCTAGATCGGAACTTCTTGCTTACGCTAATGGGTTGTATACAACTTTAATGGGTTGTATATATACTTTATAGACTATAATTATTAATATAATATAATATTTTTATTTAATTGAATATTCATCATTACTACATATATTTATAATCAAAATGAAATGTAACTGGTATTATTCAGTGTAGATTTTGATATTAATTTTATATTCATTTAATGTTTTATTTATCCACGACGCTGTGTTTTCCAATTTAACGAGTTTAGTCCAAAGTTGATTTTGATCTAACAGCATTCCTGTTAAAAAGTAGGTGGCTGGATCTTCATTGTATCGACATATTAAAGTACTACCAAGTGGTAATGCCTATAAAAAATCGAATAAAGACATGAAAAATTATACACAAAGTATTTTACGCTGTTGTATCTTTTCAAAAACCATCCTTTCGAATTGACTCCACTATTTTTGTTTGGCGAACGATCAATGACTAAGAAAACTCATGAATTTTAAAAAATTTTTGAAATTATAATTTCTTTTCGAATGATCTGCACTTGGTTAAATATTTATGGAAAACTTATTTAGTTTAAATTTTCCATTCTGTTAAAAAGTAGCTGATCGTCGAAAACAAAAAAAAAATTGTTTATTAGATGAAATAAAAATTGATAACAAATAATTTTGAGTAAATGAATTTTTAAAGTTCTAGAACGCTTTCAAGGTATGAAGGTCTTTTAATAAAATAATCACTGAGAAAATTCGAGTAGTCGAGAATCCTTGACTCGATAGGTGAGCATAGGGTCCTCTATATATTTTTGAAAATCATATAGTTTTTATTTCCTCATAGAATATTAATTAAACATTTTGTTAGCATACTTGTTCAATAGGTTTGACGAAAGGAGCGCAGAGTGTTGTTTCAGATGTTTCTGTAAATTCTGCATTGTTTATCGGCTCAATATATGATCTTGATTGACATTGTGAAATTTCTGTATATGTTGCATCCAATTTGTGTACAATGAGACCTTTTTATTATTAAACAAATAATAATATTATATTATTTTAATTAAAATATACAAAAATTGTCTCAGCTAGTTAAAAATAAAACTTTTAAAAAATGTTGGAAAATCCAAAGTGCACACCTCAATCGCTCATTTTATTTTTATATAATCATTACTTTTATTTTATAGTAATGACTTTTTTTTTTTTTATTAAAATTTTCTTTAAATATCCTGTTTTTTTTGTCTTTAGATGTCGCTCTTTTTTTCAATATTAATATAGTAACTACTGTTACGCTACCTTAGCAGATCTGATTTACCGTAAATTTACGGTAATTTTACCGTAAATCTACCGTAGAATACCGTAAAATTCGAGTAGATTTAACGTAAATTACGGTAAACCCACCGTAAATTACGGTAAATCCACCGTAATTTACGGTAAATCGGTACTTTACGGTGGATTACCGTAAATTACGGCGGGTATACCGTAAATTTACCGTCGAATACGATAAATCTACCGTAAAAAATTAGGGTGGATTACCGAATCACCGTATTTTACGGTAAATCCACCGTAAATTACAGTAAAACCACCGTAATTACGGTAAATCGGTATTTTACGGTGGTTTACCGTAATTTACCGTAATTTGGGTCCGTTAGGGTAGTGCTGCTGCCAGTAGTTGATGGAGAGAAAAAAGGAAAATATAATAACAATTGTAGATATAACAATGGCAGCTAAATTTTTCGTGAATTACAAGTTTTTAAGTTATATATAACTTAGAAACTTGTAATTACGATACTTGTATAAGGTAAGGGGCCCTGTTTCTGACCTTTTAAGAGTGCCGATTGAGGTTATGCGATGATAGTTAATGTAAGATTTAACTTAATGAGAAAAAAAAATTTTATCGACTAGTTTAGGATTTGTCAAATAAAGTCATGTGCGTAAATCAATTATTTGAATTGAATTAATAATTTAAATTGAGGTTTTAAAAATTGACTTTCAGAAACCCAGTTTCTGACCCTCATTTTAAACTATGATTATGAAGTACTTACTAAGTTTAAATAAACTAAAATTATTGTTTAGACAAATAAATTAAATATTTTTAACAAAAAATACATAGTTTTTTAAATATTTAAATATAAATAATTGGGCAAGCTATAAAACACTACAGAAATGAAAAAATTAAAATCATTTGTTAAAACTACTCTGGTTTATTTTTTTTTTCCCTCCATTTCATCACTCCAAGAATATACTTTCAAGATCTAAATATTATCTTTTATTTAAAAAAATAAATATTTAATGTCAATTTATACCTTTATTATAAAAAATAATTTAATAAAACTATAAATATTGTTATTTTTACATTTTATAGAAGTAATAAAAAAGATAACCGCGTTCGTAGTAGGTTAGAATTTGAGGGTCAACAACTTCTTCACACCTTTAAAATTGAGCCTAGTTATTGACCCTAAAATTTTAGCAACAAAACTGATTTTAATATGTTTTATACGTATATTAAAATAAATTTTAATTTGATTCAAGGTTTGAGCAAGCCTGGTCTCAAGTTCGATAGACGTTAGTGTCTTTTCCTACCTATGTGTCTTGCTGCAGATACTTGTAGCTAGATTTCAATAGCAAGTCTAGTGCAAACCTTACACTAGAAATTCATGCCAGATTATAACTCAATTCTGGAGGAAGACTATAGTTGAAAATAGTTGCGCATGGCTTGCTCAAGATCTGCTCAAGGCTCAAAATTGACCTTGAGCCTTGAGCAGATCTTGAGCAAGCCATGCGTGAGTACCTGCCATAAGTTACTGGTGCAAGAAATGCGCCAGAAACTTTTAAACTGCACCGCATCTAAAATATCTTCAATATTCTTGTGTACAATGCCTTGAGCAAGTTACGCACAAGTCTTGATGATGATTTCTTGCTATATGATCTTGCACAAGGCCCATACGTAGAAAAAGACACTAGTGACTAGGGGTTTTGCTCAAGGCACTGGCACCAGAATATTGCTCAAGCATGTGTTACTTGGGTTCTAACATCTACTGTTAAGACTACACTTAAAAAATGGCTTCCTCAGCCACCTTCGATTAAAACATTTTTTTTTATTTAGTTAATAATTTCTATTTTTTTTAAATTGCCATTAATTAGACTCAGAATAGATTACTATAAATTAAGAAAAAATCGATTTTCTTATGAAAGTTATAGTTTTTTAAGTAAGTTAGAAAAAAGTTTTCAAAGGTCAGAAACTGGATAATGGTCAACAACAGGATCTTTTACCTTAGTGTAAATTTTCATCGAATTTTTTTTCCATGTAACCTAATCGGACATGTGCCGATTGATCTGATTATTGATTCAATTCAATTTGATACATTGCATTTTAAATTTGTCTAAATACTAACCTTGAACATCTTCAAAAAGACTCACAAGAAGGCATCCATCGCTATTAATACTTCTTTCCATTGTTGGCTGTAAAATTCCAATTGCTGGATAATGGATTATACCTAGATCAAGAACCATTACAATGAGATTACGTTTAGACACACTACTGAAATTTTCATTATCTGTTTTCCAGTGGTAGAAAACTTTGATAATATTGCGGTTGACATATGAAATTCGTAAAGCATCATCTCTCTTCGGATCATTGTTTATTGGATCGTATCCACGAACTTTTAAATGTGATAATTTTGTACCTCTAATAATTTTTAAATAATGATTATTAGTTAAAACAGTGATTTCAATTACTTATCAATAAAAAATTAATAAACTTTAAAGTAAAACAAAAAAAGCCAATCATTACTTTACAATACATAGGCCCGGTGCTAAAACAATTTTTGGATTAATGAGTGCGCCTTGACAAATATATTCATACACATTGTTATCTTTCGAAGAAAAAAATGTCCGTTTAAAAATGCCTACAGTCCATCCAAAATTGTTTTCATACGTTTTCACATCAACTGGATTTATTTCGGGACGTAAATAATCCATATTTTCAGCGAAAACTCCGATAATATATAGTTGTGAGGTCATCAGAAATAGAAGCAACATAATGTACTTTCTATTTTTACTGCTTGAAAATGAATTCGTTATAAAAAATAAAATTAGTTTTATTTCATTCTTATTTATCTATGATTAAAGACTATGAAATAGAATAGACTGGGCCAAAAAATTGACTATTTTTTTTTCATAGCTATATCGAGAATATTATTCAGAATGACAAAAAAAAAAATTCACGAAAGTTTGAGCCCTTAATATTAATTTTAAGAGGCCTATCATCGCTATTTTTAATTTTAATTCATAATTTGATGTTTTACGTCAGAATTGCTAAAACATTGGAGTAAAAAAAATTTGGAAAATCCAAAAGTGCACGACTCGTAATGCTCATATATTATGAAATAATAAATAACAATAAAAAAAATGGCGGGAAGTGCGAATAAATTTAAAATATATACAATTCTCTTTCATTAAAACTTGTCTTGTTTTTTATTATGTTATTATTTTTTTATAATTATAAAAGAACTTATTCAAAATATCTCGATTAATAACAAAAAAAAAATAAACGTAAATAAAAACAAAAATAAAAAAAAATTGAATTGAAAAAAAATTCAGGCCTACCAATTAGCAAAAAAAACAGCTGTTCTAGGACGGTAATGCACAAGCGCCCCTAGCGGAATAAATGTCCGTATAATGTATAGATATATCACCATCCATGTTAGTTTTACACAGATATATAGATATATAGTTATACAGCCTTTTTTATTCTTTTATTAATTGTAATTAAACGACACTGAGTTACCTAGCCATTTGCAATAGGAGACCTACAATTATTTCAAAGAATTTTTTAAAAAAAAATTTGATTCAATTACTGCATTTTTTCGCAAGTTATCGTGTATACGGGTTTCATACTTAACGGACAGGAAATTTTTTAAAACTATTTTTGATGTTTTTTCCGTTTTTATTCAACTAAATAAATTTTTGAAAAGTATGGAATTGATCTCCATTAAATTTTCTTCAAAATAGTATGCAAACCATCTTAATTCCGTAAACTAACAAGGGTATAATAATTGATTAGTTACCGAAGTGAGGCGAAAAAAAATTTTTCGATCGTAAAGCACGAACGAGTCGTGCAAAATTCATTTCCACTTATTTTTATGTAAAATTAAATTCCCTACAAAAAAGGTCTGATTGAAAATTTTCGTCAGACGAGCCGTTTCCGATTAATTAAGCTTAATAAATTGATATATTTTTTCGATTTAACATTTTTACTTTGGAATTTTGTAACTGACGAATCAATAAATATCTAATAAAGACCATGACAGATTTTTGAAGGAAATTTAATGCTCTACAAAAAAGGCCTCTTAACATTTTTTGCTAAATTCACTCCTTCGAAAGTTATTCACGTTATTGAAATCGTTTTGACTCAAATTCAACCTTGAATAACTTTCGAAGGAGTGAATTTAGCAAAACATGTTAGGAGACCTTTTTTGTAGAGCATTAAATTTCCTTCAAAAATCTGTCATGGTCTTTATTAGATATTTATTGATTCGTCAGTAACAAAATTCAAAAGTAAAAATGTTAAATCGAAAAAATATATCAATTTATTAAGCTTAATTAATCAGAAACGGCTTGCCTGACGAAAATTTTCAATCAGACCTTTTTTGTAGGGAATTTAATTTTACATAAGATTAAGTGGAAATGAATTTTTTTTACTCTAATGTTTTAGCAATTCTGACGTAAAACATCAAGTTATGAATTAAAATTAAAAATAGCGATGATAGACTTCTTAAAATTAATATTAAGAGCTCAAACTTTCATGAAATTTTTTTTTTGTCATTCTGAATAATATTCTCGATATAGCTACGAAAAAAAAAATATTCAAAAGGGTTCAATTTTGAATCATGTATTAAAGTATCGAATCATACTGTTTTTCGACATAAATTTTGAAATAAATCTATTTGAATCGTATACCAAATCATAAAAACAGGTGATGTTATTTTACGACTCAGAATTATAGAAAAATATTCTACTCTCCAAAGACTTCATATGTAGTCTAGTCGAGGAAATGAAAACCTGCGAAAAATAGTTACCCGTCTCCTAAAAATATGGTTGATGGCTTAAACGATTCGGAATGGCGTTTAGACAAAAACGTTTTTTTTTTCCGCCAACGAAAATTACAATTGTTATTAACAAAAAACCGTTAAAAAAATTGAACGTCCAGCTTTTTGGCAAAATCTCAAAAACTATAAGTGATAGCTCAAATATGAAAAATGTTTCTGAAAGAGCAGAAAATTTGAGTAAAAGATTTCTCGACTCCCCCATTTATAGCTCCAATATTTATAATTTTAATTTAACGTTGAAAATCGGCTTTTGCGCGGCAGTTTCGGCATGCGCGCGGCGCCACTCTAGTGAGCGTAGTCGTTAAATAATTTTTTTACGCAATTAAATATTAATTAAAAAATTTGAAAAATTCCGCGGTAATAAAAGTTGTATCACCATTTTCCAAAGAGTTATTCAAATGTTAATTAACATTTTTTTAGGGGTATACGTTGTAATAAAAGGTGGTATAAAAGTTTAAATAATTAATCTATAAATTTTTTGTTTCTTGGAGCCCTTTTTATAAACATACTCAACAAGATGACATGATGAAAGTTTATAAAATATTTTTATTTCATTAGTTATTCATTTTTGAAGTACCAAAAAAATTAAAAATTTACATAAAGTATATTGTTAAATAATTTTTTTTCTTAATCTTAAGTTATTACTGATTTCATATTCTTGTTAGGCATTATTGTTAAAATTTTTTCATGTCATTTGTTTATAAATTTTTTATAAACAAATGGATTAATTAAATATTTTTGAAAAATTTTTTTTCACCATATTGTTAGCGTAAGAAAATAATGATTTTTAAAAAAAAATTTTTTCTTAAAAACAATATCTTATTGTTTATAATCGTTTTTTTCATATTTCGATTGTTTACATAAATAATTAAGGAATCGTTTTTTTCTTCAAAATCATTATTCGCATTTCTATATATAATGGCAAATAAAAATTTTTTTGGTCAACAATTTAATCATTTATTTATTTAACAATTTGTTATAAACAATTTTTTTCTTCATTTTTATTTTTTTCTAGAACATAAAAAATGTACAAAAACAGCAACCTGCAACTATATGGCAAAAAAAATTTTTTTCAATTTTTTAAAAATCATATGGATTTTGGAGCACGAAAAGTCCAAGCACTGACTCGATTTGTCAACAAACAAATTGCTGTAACTTTGCAACTATTGCAGATACAGTTTTCGACCTTTAAGACGTTTTTAAACAGTATGACCCAGAGAGGAAAGTACCACGGGCCCAAGCTTGGCCCAGACTTGGCCCAACTTTGTAGAACCTTGGGCCAGGCTTGTAAGCCAGTCTTGGCCCAGCTTTGGTAGAAGCCTGGAATGATAATCTCGGGCCAAGCCTGGTTGCCACACCTGGCCCATGCTTGGTTACCAGACCTGGCCCATGCTTGGTTGCCAGACCTGGCCCAGGCTTCCAGGAAACGAATAAATTTAATTAAAAAAAATTTATTATTATTAACCTCGTAGAATTCATGATCATTAACGTTTTAATTATTTAAGGGAGGTAAATGATGTGAAAAAAACTCGGTGGAAATTCTGCTGGACTCTGGGCGCGAACTGCCGTCCTTCTGATTACTGGGTCCGAACGGTAGCTACTGGACGAACCTACTAACGTTGAACTGGTACATTTATATGATCTACTTGTATAAACCATGGGTATATCCAAACTTGGGTAATCCTACTTTGGCCCAAGCCCGGGTAATCATTGTAACGGCCAAGGCTAGGTTACCCAGTCCTGGCCCAAGCCTGGCTTGCCATTGGATGGCCAAGGCTAGGTTACCCAGTCTTGGCGTAAGTCTGGGTTGCCATTGGACGGCCAAGACTAGGTTACCCAGTCTTGGCCCAAGTCTGGGTTGCCATTGGACGGCCAAGGCTAGGTTACCCAGTCTTGGCCCAAGCCCGGGTAATCATTGTAACGGCCAAGGCTAGGTTACCCAGTCTTGGCCCAAGTCTGGGTTGCCATTGGACGGCCAAGGCTAGGTTACCCAGTCCTGGCCCAAGCCTGGGCAAATATAGGTGTGCCAAAGCTAGGTTCCCCAGTGCTGGGCCAAGTAGGGGCCCGTTGTTCAACTCTGGCAGCTCCTGTATGGGGAGTCAAGCTTTCTTATTCATTTATAACCTAATGTTTATCTGTTATAGCTCTTTAACTACACGCAATTACTTATAAAAATTTGCATTTTCTATTTCTTACAATGCTTATATCTCATAAACAAATAATGTTATGACAAATATGCTTCAGAACTTTTTTGTTACCTGATTATTAAACTATTCAAATATATTTTTTTTTATATTTTTAACTTTATTTGTTTATGGGATTTTAGAATTTATTAAAATTTTTTGCTACTTTTACTCGCATTTTATTTATACCGCCTTTTATTACAACGTATACGCCTAAAAAAAATGTTAATTAACATTTGAATAACTCTTTGAAAAATGGTGATACAACTTTTATTACCGCGGAATCATATTATTTGTAGTGTCTAGATGAGACCAGAATTTATTCAAATTTTTTAATTAATATTTAATTGCATAAAAAAATTATTTAACGACTACGCTCGCTAGAGTGGCGGCGCGCGCATGCCGAAACTGCCGCGCAAAAGCCGATTTTCAACGTTAAATTAAAATTTTAAATATTGGAGCTACAAATGGGGAAGTCGATAACTCATCTTTTACTCAAATTTTCTGCTCTTTCAGAAACTTTTTTCAAATTTGAGCTATCACTTACAGTTTTTGAGATTTTGCCAAAAAGCTGGACGTCTAATTTTTTTAACGGTTTTTTGTTAATAATAATTGTAATTTTCGTTGGCTGAAAAAAAAAAAAATAGTTTTTGTCTACACGCCATTCCGAATCGTTTAAGCCATCAACCATATTTTTAGGAGACGGGTAACTATTTTTCGCAGGTTTTCATCTCCTCGACTAGACTAATGATTTTAATCACAAATCCAAAAAAATACTCGAATTTTCATTCATTTTGACAATTCATAATGATTGAAAAATATCCTACTCCTCAAGCATTTTCAAATCGTTTTATATTATTAAATAATCCTTGAATTACTGTTTACTCTGATATCAGATTATTATATAATTTAAAATGATTAAACTGAATATTTCTAAGCCCTGATTAAAAGAAACGATTTGCAATGTTAAATGCCCATAAGAAAGGCGATTCAAAAGTATTCAAAGTATTCAAATGCATTAAAAAGTATTAAAAAATTTTTTTTTCTAATCGTTTTAAATCGTTTTTTTAATAAGGGAGGGCCTCCCTGATTAAGAAATATGATTTGCTCCATATTAAGTGTATATCTATATATTAGTCGATTCAAGTTTTAAATCATTTCAAATTGTTTTGAATCATTCCAAATAATTTTTTTAAATCAGAGCTGGTTCGATCCAAGATTTTATTAATCTATGGGATTAAAAGGTAGTTTTTCAAACCAGTTATTTTTTGGTATTATATCAAATATCTTATTTACACTTACACGATCACATACGTAGGTCAGCGCAGTAGATACCCTGCTTAAAAAATCCGATAGATTCTTATAGCTGTATGTATAAAAGGCCCTATACTCAACTTCTCATAGAACTCATCCATTCTTATAAAATTTCTATAGGAATTTATGAGAATCTAATGGATTCTATGAAATTTTCTAAACAGGGTAGGACCTTAAAACGTCGAGATCTAATTTTTAATTTTTTTTTTGCGGGAAATTGAAAAAGTTTAAATGAAATTTTATTAAAATAGATTAAATCTGATCAAATTTTATGTATGGGTAGATGGCTTGGTTTAGCCAGATCAATTTATGAAATTGCAGTCTATTAATGGGTGCTGGTAAGCTACATCTCTACCGTAAGGTAAACCAATTTTTCTTCTCAGAGTAAAAATATGATTTGAATGTAATCGTAATGATTTGAAATTTCTGACTAAATCATAAATATATACGATTTAAGAGTATTGAAAGTGATTTGAAATTTTTAACTTTAAAGATTTTTATCATGTATTCATGATTGGTACGTATTTAAGATTTTGAATTTTTTTTTAAATACTGTCAAAAATTTTTAATTTATGTTTTGATCCGATTCGAATGCAGTCGAGTATTTTAAATCATTTTTAACCATAGACTTTAATCGAAGATACTCAATACTAATTCGGCAATACATAGTTATGTTATATATAATTTCAAATACTTACTTTGGCAGTAGGATTATGCAGAACTATGTTCTTGAATATTCTTTCCAACTCTAAAATAATATTCGCAATTTAGTTAGTATTTATACAACCTTGTATTAATGAGGCCTTGTAAATTTTTGTCCGATTTATCTTATTCTCATATTCTATAGTATTCCGTTTAAAAATTTTTATAAAATTTCTTAGAAAGAAGATTTGACTACAATTTATGAAACGAGTTTTGTACTCGTTAATTTATTTATTTTATGCTTAATCATGTATTTTGAATATTTTATGTGGAATTATTAATATTCAAATATATGAAAGATAATAAGACGGAAGTTTCCGATGAATGAATTCGTGAGTATGCATACATTATTATTTGTATCTTTATTTATTTTTCCAAGTAATTTTTTACTCTTACTTAGGGGCTTATGCATGGCTGGCTCAAGATCTGCTCAAGGCTCAAAGTAAATTTAGAGCCTTGAGCAGATCTTGAGTCAGCCATGCACAACTATTTTCGACTAAAGTCGTCCTCCAGAATTGAGTTATAATCTGGCACGAATTTCTTGTGTAAGGCTTGCAATTTAAATCTAGTCACAAGTATCTGCAGCAAGACATACGTAGAAAAAGACACTAGCACCTGGTATGTCCTGGTTGATGGTTTGGCGCTGGCGTAGTTCAGCGGTTGATTACGAATGTGGACGAATAACAAACTTAAATATAATTAGAATAAATAATTATAAATCGGTTGAACTGTTCAACTTGAACAGCCACCATTTGGTGATTGAAATAAACTGGTTGTTTGAATATATTATTTAATATATCTGAATCCAATTTATTCAGTTACAAAGAAATAGTTTGAGAGATGTGAAAATGTACAATTGAAGTACTTTATAATATTGTTGAAGTATTCTTAACAATAATTTCGAGAGGGTGAGAAAGAAGTTGAGTTTTCTACTGAGCCTGACTGCTCTCGATGATTCTATATTTAGGACTGATTTCTCTTGATCGAGAAAAACTAGAGTAAGTCTTATCAATACGCGGCGTTTGGGCATCAGACCCGCGCGTCGATTTTTATGGAGGGGTCGTTCGAGATAACGTATGCTCTCGAATGATCCATTCAAATATTTATTGAAACTACTTAATTCTCACGATCTCTCCGCTTTTGTTACTAACAAATGAGTCACTTATCTATTAACAAAAGTTATCTTAAACAAAATAGATGTTTGTGCAGCTACACGTCTCGAGGATTTACTCGAGGCGTCAGCGCTTATTTATATTTGATAAAATACAGAAAAATAACTTTATCAACTATTACTCATATTCATAACGTTCAAATATCTTAAATAATATTATTCTACACTGAGAAAAAAATTTTCTCCTGACAACTAAATTACAGTTTTGGCAAGAAAATGATTTCATTGCCCATTGCCAATCATATCTTTGGTTGTTTTCACTGAATATTATATAATTCACCAACAAAACAAATTATTAGAAACTATAAAATATTTAGTAAAGATAGTTATGCGTTAAGTAGCAAGTATAAAATCAAATTGATTACCTGTAGAGCTTATAAAGTAGTCATAATGAAATATATGAGTGATCATTATAAAGAATGAGTTATTAATAATAATTAAATATTATTTTAAAATGACAGAATATTTATTTAACAGTTAAATAAATGCATATTCAGAAAAGTATTTTATTTCCTTCACACGCACTTTTTTTCATATTTTGACAAAAATTGTTCAGGAAAAACATTTTTATTAGAAATTAATGTCAGAGTGTAATACAGGATACCCCTATATTATTATCAAAAATATTCAGCGGACAAACCATCCCATGAATGCTTTAAGCTGGCGAATATAAAAACTCTAAAATAAGTATCTTACCAGGGACACCACAAATGGTGGGCGCGATCTAGTGGCGAACACCGAACTAATCCCGCTGCTGCTGCCTAACACCATAACTTTTAAATCAATAATCATTAGGTTCAAATATATATTTATTAACCTCGAACAAATATATATATTTATTCTAAATGAATATATTTTTTTGTGTCTAAGTAATATTTATTAGAGTTAATATAATAATATTTTGCTCTAATATTTGGATTTGTTGGCACTATAAAATAGTTTAGTTGTCCATTAAATAAATATTTTCTTAATTCTACCATATGATTTTATTATCTTAGAGAGAGAAATATTAATGTCAACCAAATAGAGTCTATTAAATCATTTGTTAAAAATGACAAAATAGATTATATTGACGTAATAAAATTTAGTTGTCCCAAATAAATTCTGGTTTAACAGAATTTAACAAAACCAATTTAATTGTCCAAAAGGAAATTTTTTCTCAGTGTATTATTATAGTATACTATTTTATGTAATTAATTAAATATTATCGGAGTCACTAGGTTATCGATGTAACAGGGAAAAATGAATTATTTTATCGCGATTTTTTGCTGATGGTCATTTACCCTGCCCGCAACCCCAAACCAGCAATTTAATGAGTTTTTCGACTTGTCACCGGGCGCGCTGATTGAAAATACTCTTACGCTAGGCCCAATCATAAATTAGTAGAGGAGTGGTTTTTCGATAACAACCGAAGACACTCGAGCGAAATTATTAAAAATGTAAGATAGCAGCAGAGGACACACAGAACCGGCAGGGCCGGGTAACCATCAAGACCTACACATACAACCGGACATACCACTCGAGGATTGAGACGCTGAATTAACGCAGTAGAGTACAAGTAAATTTGGAACTTTGACGAACGAGACGAAGAGCCGAAGGAACCTGACGAGACGAACCACCAGACGGAGACAAAGCCACTGGAAAATATCAAAAATAAAATCAGGTATTAATGAAATTAATTGTTCTAGGCCCAAGCCAGAATATTAATTTAATTCTATAAAAATACTTAGTCGTTCGTCGGGGTAATCCGCGTCTAGGCCCGTAATAGATTAAGTAGTGTAAATTTTGTTAAAATTAATTTAAGCCAGACGTTTGTCTAACCAGATCCAGGCCCTTTAGCCGGATCCAGCGCGTCGTTCATAATTCCAGGCCATTGCTGGAATTATTGCGTCGTAGAAAATTCTAGGCCTATTGTGTGACAACACAAGCCAGAAATTTCGTGGTCGAGTCCGCGTTAAATAAAAGTAATTAATTAAAATAAATAAATAAAATTAAGTAAATTAATTAAATAAAATTAATTGAATAAATAAATTGAAATTTATAAAGAGACCGTTAAATAACTAATTAAGACAAAGTTAACAGACGCGAAAAGTCTGAGATAAAATTTAATTAATCAATAATTAAAATTATTAAATAATAGTGAATAATAAATTAAAGTTAATAACAATAAAAGAAAATTAATTGCTAAACAGAACAGAAAAGAATCAAGGAAAGTCAAAAGTAGTCAGTGACGCATACTTTGAAGAATCGAGTGAGAATCGGGTGAACGTGGTATTGGGATTTCTGACGTAAATTCATTGTGGTTACAGATAATTACTAAAATAGAAATAAAAGTAATAGTGAGACAGTTGATAAAAAATTAATTAATTAATGTAAATATCTTTAAACTAAATTTTAATTAATTAATTTTATTGTTGGTGAAGGACGATTAATTAGTTGTATATTAATTGATTTGTAATTTTAAACGGTGAATTGAATTGAAGGATTTTAATACTGGTAAAAGGAAAATTGTTAAAAGAATCCCTCGCAGATTTGAATCACGGTGGAAACACGGTGGGTTTGTTCCATTTTACCACTGTGATAACGCGGTGTATCCACCGTGATTCCACGGTAGATTGACCACTGTGTATACACGGTGTTTCCACAGCGATTACGCGGTGGATACACCGTGGAATCACGGTGGTGAAATAGCACAAAGCCACCGTGAAATCACAGTGGATACACCGCGTAATCACAGTGGAAACACCGTGCATACACAGTGGTCAAGCCACCGTGGAATCACGGTAGATACACCGCGTAATCACAGTGGATACACTGTGTATACCCGGTGGTGAAATGGAACAAACCCACCGGGTAACCACGGTGGATCCACGGTGTTTACACTTCCACGGTGTTTCCACCGTGATTCAAATCTGCGAGGGATGTGTGGGTTAAAAGTGAAAATAGTGTTAGTGAGATTAAAATTGTTAGTGTTAAAATCACGTAGAGGGTCAAGGTGACCGCGTGAATTTGTTGTAAAGGTTTTATATCACGTAGAGGGTCCAGGGAACTGCGTGAATAAATTAATTGTTAAGGTAAAAGTTGCATAGAGGGTCCAGGGGACCGCGTGAATTAATTAATTGTTAAGGTAAAAGTCGCGTAGAGGGTCCAGGGGACCACGCGGGAATAATTATAAGGTTTTAGCCACGTAGAGGGTCTTGGTGACCGCGTGGAGGATTAAGTTAAGGTTTAGTTGAGTCACGTGTATGTGTATAATAAGCCCAGGGGACTCAGTGTGAGTCTGTGTGTGATGCCAAAGGTAATTGGCTTAATAAAGGTTTAGGAAATCGTCAAAGGTAGTTGACAAGAATAAGTTTTAAAAACGTCAAGGTAGTTGACGATAGTAATAAGGTTTATAAGTGTTACAAGGACAAAAGGTTTATAAAATCATATAAATAAAGGTTAAAATTATTATTCAAATAAAGTGTTAATAATTATAAATTATCCTTCCTCTTCCTTCTCTTACAAATTAATTAATTTACAACGACCCTGATGATCTAAGATCCGGCTCTGGGAGGCCGTTATTACTTCCAGTGGCGCCCTTAAAAAGGACGACCAGAGTAGCAGCATAGCCCTGTTATATCGATATTCGATATAATTACCCGATAAAAAATGATTTTACCTGATTACATATAAGTATATATGATTATATATGAGATCATATATAATTATATATAATCATTAGAGTGGTCCAAAAAAAAAAAGTTTTTTGGCTATCATTCCAAAAGCTTCTCTAAGGTATAAAAAAAATTCCCTCCAAAGCGCAGCTTGATATCTCATCCCGAGTCAAAATTAAAACAGTAGTTTGAGCCTCCAAAACCTCAGTTCTTTTGATGTTGCACTTGCCGCTGAATGTAATATGTTATTTAAGTCCTCGATGTCCTAAAAGTAGCGTATGAAGGAGTAAATCACCTTTTTAAAATGGTATTTTAACCCTCCATGGCCTACCATACTTTTAATCTGTAACTTCGAATGAGCTCAATTCTTTAGCATGATATTATTGTTATACATAAAGATATTTCCAACTGATCGTGAGCGTCCGAGTAGCAGTGCGGCAGTGGTTGTGCTTCCCGGGAAAAAATGATTTTGCCTAATCATATATGATCATGCATAATTGTCTATATATAATCAGATTCAAAAATTGGCCAGGTCTGATCATACATAACTTGATCTGTTTATACATGATCATATATGATTATATATAATCATGCATGAACGAATATAGTCATTTTTAGAATCTCATTTAGAATATCTGTAAATTATTAATTAAGTAGTTTAATTAGGATTTATTGTCTTCATCAATATCAATGTCGGTTAAAATTAAATAAAAAAAAAAAAAAACATTATTAACCATCGACAATTATTTTACTACGAGGTCACCCATCCAATTAATGTCCAACGCCGATGCTGCTTAACTTTGGTTATCGATGGTTTGTAGTCTGATCCTCTAGTCTGTTATACACTTACAATTAAGAAACGTTTATGGCATTAATTAACTCAAATAATCAAATTGATACTTTATACTTTTAAATTACTGCCGAAACCTTTGAACATTTTTTAAGTATTGGGGATTTAAGTTTGATTGATAGTTGACAGAATAAAAATTTAATAACATTGATATTAAAAAATTGTCATATTATTTAATATATATATATATATATATATTTAAATATTTATAGGTTTCATATCAATGAAATCTGATCAGATTTAATCATAGACATATATAACTACATATAGGTTTATATCAGTCACGTCTGATCAGATCTAATTATATATAGGCCTATATCTAATTATATATGGGTTTGTATCAATCATGTCTGATCAGATCTAATCATGTATAGACTTATAGATGATCAGATCTGATCATATATAGACTCATATATGGTTATATATGGAGTTATAACAGCCAGGTATGATTATATCTAATTATATATAGACTCATATATGATCAGACCTGATCATATATAGACTTGTACATGATTATATATGGGGTCATAACAGCCAGGTATGATCAGATCTAAGTATATATAGACTTATATATAAATAGATCTGATCATATATAGACTTATGTATGATTATATATGGGGTCATAACAGCCAGGTATGATCATATCTAATTATACATAGACTTATATATAATCAGATCTGATCAGATCTAATTATATATAGACTTATATATAATCAGATCTGATTATATATAGACTTATATATGGGCTTATAACAGCCAGGTATGATCAGATCTAATTATGTATGGGGTCATATATAATTATATATAATTATATATGACCCCATATATAATCATGCATGATTATATATAACTTCATATATGATTATATATAATCATATATGATTAGGCAAAATCATTTTTTCCCGGGTTCATATTCGTAAGGTCGTGGTTTCGAATCCCGGCGGCAGCAGATTAGTTTTCAGCAGTTTTTTTCAAATTCTTCGGCAGTTTCCGTTTTCCTATACTTCGTTTGTATTTATTGTTCACATAAAATAATTAATTAATCATATACTAATAAGTTATAGGCTCTAATTATTCGATTCGGATTTCGAATGACATAGTACTAGTCTATTCGAACGCCTACTCGTATAAGTTTAGCTATTATTATTAATATTTTAAATTTTGTTATTTTTTAACTCACAACAAAACATTTATTGCTAAGAAATTATTTTTGGAATTTTTAAATTTCAAATTTTTTTCAATCATGGCAGCCATTTATAATTAGTGGCCTCCTTTTCCCTTCTGTTTCTTTACCAATTGTACACGATCCGATGAGAGTTTTTCTCGATCTATAAATTTAGGCTCTGCACAGAAAAAACAGTTAACTTGAATCAAGGAAAATATTCTTGATTCAAGAAAGTTTTTTTGATCAATTCGGAAAATAAAAATTTACTTGCCCCAAGTAAACAATTATCTTCAAATTTTTATCTTGAATCAAAATTTTTTTTCTCACGTCAACATATTTTTACGCTTAAATCAAAAAATTTTCACTTGTTTCAAGAGTTTATATTTCTTAAAGTAAGAGATATTTTTTTTGGAGCAAGATACATTATTTTTTTGTAGCAATATTGCATTTTTTTGGTTAAACAGAATAAAATTTCTCGGAACAAGTACTATTCTTTTTACGCAAGTATTTTTGTATTCTCCGACCAAAATAACAAAGGTTGCTTAAGCCAAGAGAAAAAATTTTTTGGGAGAAAAGATCGGTATGGAGAAGGGGAAAGTCACCGGTGCTAGGCAGCAGCAGCGGGAGTAGTTCGGTGCTCGCCACGAGATCGCACCTACGATTTGTAGTGTCCCTGGTAAGACATTTATTTCAGAAGTGTTATATTCTAAATTTCAATACGATTTTATTCGAGTACTCCTCTGTCATTTGACAGACCAACAAGTACCCTTTTGATTTGTACTATAGTATATCTTATAATACATCATGACTTTAATATTTAATATTAAAGTTTACTTGAAATTCAAGTCTTGAATAATTTGGCTCGAAAAAAAAAAAAAAAAAAAATTACGTTTCAGATTAAAAAAAAAAAAAAAGAATTAACACATCAACCCGTCGGAGAGAGAATACATTTTTGACTAAGAAAAATTTAAGTCTTTATTGAAGAAGCAAACTTTTGGAGCAAGAAATTTTTTTTTCTTGGCCCAAGCAACTTTTATTTTCACTTAACCAATTTATTTTTCGGAGCAAGAGAATTTTTTTCTTGGCCCAAGGGTTTTTTTTTTTTTCAATCAAGACGTTTATTTTTTGGAGCAAGAAAATTTTTTCCTTGGGCCAAAAAATTTTTTCTTAGCCCAAGTTATTTTTTTTTCGTTCAAAACTTTGATTTTTTGGAGCAAGAAATTTTTTTTCTTGGGGCAAGAAAAAGTTTTTTGGCCGAAGTTAAACTTTTTTTCGTTCAAAACGTTGATTTTTTGGCAAGAGATGACTTATTTTCTTTAGCCAAGAATTTTTTTTCTTAAACCAAGAAATTTTCAATTTCGCTTCAAAAATAATTTTTTTTTGGAGCAAGAGAATTTACTGTCTTGAACCAAAAAAAAGTTTTTGAATCAAGCGTTTTACTTTTATTAAATCAAGAAAGAAAATTCGGAAGACAATATTTTTCTTGAACCAAGTTAACTGTTTTTTCTGTGTGGAGGCTTATTTTACCTTTTTAAAAAGATGATTTGAACCTAAGCTTGGTAAAAGCGGACAAAGTTACCACGTTTAGGTTCAAAGTACCTTTTTAATTCATGGATCTTCATATTCTAAAAAGATGATTTGAACCTCCTTACCCTCATGTAGGATTTGGAGGCTCAAATCACCTTTTTAATTTTGACTCGGGATTCCTTCAAGAAGCTCAATACATTTATATTTTCGCATTTAAATAACACGAAAAAAATTTTTTGTTACGTTTTCATCCGGTAAAACTACGAAAAAAAATTTTTTCTGTATTTTCCATCAGTTATTCTTGTAGGAAATTTAATTCTCTACAAAAAAGTATTGAATAAGTTTTTTCGTAATTCTCACGGTTAAAAAGTTATTGAGCTTTAAGTACTCGTTACTAAGTAAATTTGAAGGAAGATAGTTCGAGCAACTCTTAAATGGAATTGAAACCATTACTAGATAATTTATTTAATTTTGATAGATTTGAAATAATTTTCAACTTCTTAAAAACTTTTTTGGTGACTGCATGTATTTATTTTGAAATTAATCAAACTCTAAACTGTTTATAATAATTAAATAATTTAATAATCGTTTATTCAACTCATGCGCGCTATTCACGTTTCATCATGCCTAAAATGCGAACCCTAAATGGCCGTTTACCGACTGGTGAAAAATTATTTGTCAAAACGCAATAAAGATGTCTACTATCCCGGCCATTGTGACGTAATGAAAATAAACGTAACTATCTTTCAAGCTCTTACTGAATATGGGGTAATGACAATTCCCTGTTGTTACCCATTGAGTAGCCAAGGTTGTGATGCCGAATGTTTTTTTTTTCACCATGTCACTAAACAGCTATTGAGACTTCGCTTTTTAGGGGATTAATAAAATATGAATAGCGCATATGAATTAAATAAAACTATGGGCGCAACATGTAGGGTAAGTCATAATCCGTCACCCGCGATGTGTTTAGCACTCGTCTCCGGTGCGCAGTATGCGACTCGTGCTAAACGCATCGCGCTGACACATTATGAATCACTTACCCTACTAGTTACGCCAATAACTATGATATAATTATGAATAATTTTTCTTATTACAATTTGGATATTTTTTCCTATGATCAGCAACTATTTGTAACAGATATTGTATCTGTTCTTCATCTCTTGTCCCAAATTCATTATATTTTTCAATTAAAGCTAGTACTTGGGGATGGATACTGAATTAAATTTTCATCATATCTGATTAAATTTTCTTTTATTGCGAATATTTAAAGCTTACTAACTTTTTACCCGTTAGGATTACGAAAAAACTAATTCAATACTTTTTTTTAGAGAATTGAATTTCCTACAAGAATAATTAACGAAAAATTCAGAGAAAAATTTTTTTCGTAGTTTTACCGGATGAAAACGAAAAAAAATTTTTTTACATGTTATTTAAATGGGAAAATATAAATTTACTGAGCTTCTTGAAGAATTGAGATATCAAGCTGTGCTTTTGAGGGAATTTTTTTCATACTTAAAAAAACCTTTTGAGACAAGAGCACTTAAAAAAAAAAAATGTTTTTTTTTGGACCACTCTAAAATATATATATTAGGGTGATCCAAAAAATAACAAACTTTTTTTTTTTCTTTCAAACAGGTTCAAAAGTTTCATTTAGATAAAAAAAGACGCCTGTGAAAATTAGAGCTCTTAATATTAACATTAAGAGGTTCCTCATCGCACTTTTCTATTTCCCGTAAGAATAACATGGGAACAATTTTTTTTACGTCTTCTGATTTTTATAAGTAGCTAACGATGCGTCATAGGAATAAATGGCAGGCATATTTTTGTAGGGAATTGAATGCTCTACAAAAAAAGGTTCTTATCATTTTTTGAGGAATCTATTTGTTCAAAAGTTATTTGAGGTTGAAGTCGAATTCATATTAAATTTTGAGATTTTCTACTTTTCCGGCGAAACTATCAGACTTATTACAAAATATCATCAGACCTTTTTTGTAGACAATTTTATTCCCTAAAAGTTATTTCTACTAAAGTTTTTTCGAATTCCGCATTGTTTTCTAGTTATTTTTATTTTAATGTCATGCTCATAAAAAAATAGTCTTTTGATCGATTTTAAGAGCTTGACATTAAAATGAAAATAACTAGAAAACAATGCGGGATTCGAAAAAACTTTAGTAGAAATAACTTTTAGGGAATAAAATTGTCTACAAAAAAGGTCTGATGATATTTTGTAATAAGTCTGATAGTTTCGCCGAAAAAGTAGAAAATCTCAAAATTTAATATGAATTCGACTTCAACCTCAAATAACTTTTGAACAAATAGATTCCTCAAAAAATGATTAGAATCTTTTTTTGTAGAGCATTCAATTACCTACAAAAATATGCCTGCCAATTATTCCTATGACGCATCGTTAGCTACTTATAAAAATCAGGGGACGTAAAAAAAATTTTTCCCATGTTATTCTTATGGAAAATAGAAAAGTGCGATGAGGAACAACTTAATGTTAATATTAAGAGCTCTAATTTTTACAGGCGTCTTTTTTTATCTAAATGAAACTTTTGAACCAGTTTGGAAGAAAAAAAAAAATTTGTTATTTTTTGGATCACCCTAATATATATAAATAATATATATGTTAGGCTGATTGAAAAAAATGGACTATTTTTATTTTTTTGATATCCCCTGTGAAATATATTCAGAGAGACGAGAAAAAACGCCTGTAAAAATCAGAGCTCTTTATATTAATATTTAGAGGTCGCGCATCCCAAATTTCTATTTCCCATTTAAATAACATAAGAAACATTATTTTTCAATTTCATAATTTTATATCTTAAGAACTAATGGACAAATTCCAATGACTGAAGCATATTTTTTTTGGAAATTTAACGCTCTACAAAAAAGGTCCTTACAAAATTTTCGATAATTATACTCCTTTAAAAGTTATTCGAGGTCAAAGTTACTTGAAGTAAAAGTTATTCGAGGTCAAAGAACTTACAAAAAAATTGAATGTTTTTCTTTCTTTTTGGGCAAAAATTACCAACAAACGGTAGTTAATGACTCAGCAGAACGTGGTATTGCTCTGATTGAAGATTACAACAACTGTTTAACCAAGAACGAAGAACAATTACAGTATCTATTGCAAGTCGTCCAAGAACATCGTCGTAGTTTCCCAGATTGTAATAAAACAACCTTAAAATAGTCTTTATTTGAAAATATTATAGATGAGAAATCTAAATCTGAGAGTTATAAAACATAAAACAATAAATATATCTTGATCTAATTGGGCTTTTTCAGTCATTAATTTTTCCATTTAGTTCAATATAAAGTAACCTTATAATAATGCGATGTTGAAAAATGAATATGTTACCATGGAGAACCCATAACTGATGCACATAACTATTTAAAAATGTAAATGTTCACAAATCTGACCTCTTCATAACAAAATATTAATAAAAGATTAATAGTACCATCAAAAAAAAAAAAAACATTCAATTTTTTTGTAAGTTCAACTATGACCTCGAATAACTTTTAAAGGAGTATGATTATCGAAAATTTTGTAAAGACCGTTTTTGTAGAGCGTTAAATTTCCTACAAAAATATGCTTTAGTCATTAGAATTTGTCCATTAGTTCTTAAGATATAAAATTATGAAATTGAAAAGTAATTTTTCCTATGTTATTTAAATGGGAAATAGAAATTTGCGATGCGCGACCTCTAAATATTAATATTAAGAGCTCTGATTTTTACAGGCGTTTTTTCTTGTCTCTCTGAATATATTTCACAGGAGATATAAAAAAAAAAAAAAAAAAGTTTGGAAAATCCAAAAGTGCACGACTCATAATGCTTATTTGATCGTAAACATTAAAATATTCCGAAAGGGTAATGTCGCAGGCAAAATAAAAAAAATAAAAATAAATAAAATTTGAAGTACAAATGTTATTTATTTATATAAAAATGATAAAAAAAATAATTTTATTTAAAATAAAAAAAAAAAAATAATAAATTTCAACCGTAAAAAATTCCGAAATTTTTCGCCGTACGATCTGTGAAAAATTTTACTTTTTTTTTTCTATTTTTATTTTTCACTTGTTTATTTATTATTTTTATTTATGTATTTATTCGTCTAATCTCAATTTTTTATATTTTTATTTTCGAAATACCCGCGCCAAATGAATCGGTTAAAAGTATGGCGCAGGCGGCTTGCAGGCACACCGTCAAAAGTAAAAATTTCAGAAATATACCAACTTCAGAAACTCACAGTTAGGAATGTAAAAAATAAAGATGGTTCATAATTCAGAATGACAAATTATCACCTTGTCAAAAACATCGAATCTCTAATCTTTATATCAACACATACTCAGAATTTACAATATTCATTCTTTCGTAATAAAGAATTAACAATATTTAGAATGACAATATTTCAGAAATCCAATACTTCCGAAATTTCGAACTACGAACGCCAATTCTTCAGAATTACATTTTATACGAATGACCATTTTAGTAAAATTTTCTAAGCTTTGCTGACAGTCGGTTTTACAGACTTTCCCTATGAATTTACCATTATCATGTGAGTGCTTTGGCGGATTGATTGGGTTTAAAAAATTTGTATGACTCGTTATGTAATAATTATATATGAATTTTACGAGTTTAATTTGTATGAAACGATTATATTGAATGTACTGAATTAAGATAGAAGTGCTATTTTTGGCCAGTAATAATTAAGTTCTAATAACTCTCTAAACATGAATAAGTGAAAATAAGTGAAGATTTACTAATGCCAAGTGCAAACCGAACCACTAATTTCAAAAAGTGGTTCGGTTGGCACTCAGAATTAGTGAATATTGACTTATTCATGTTTAGAAAGAATAGTTGAGTTATAATTATTTAAGCTTCAACATAAAATCGTAAAATTAGTGACATAATTTTTTTAACACATACTAATAAACAATATAATCTCATCTGTTTAAAAATAGTTTATAGATTTTAAATATTATCAATTTAACTAAACTAAATTTTAATCGAAACTAATCTTGATGTATATCAGTATATACCCTGTCCAAAAATTCTTGTAGAATCCACGTAACTGCGACAAAAACCGCATAGAATCCTATAGACTGTATTGGTTTCAATGCCGTTTTTGTCGCATGTGATTGGATTCTATGGGAATTTTCGGATTATTATTATTGTAACTTAATTATTATTAATGCTTGTGTGATGAATAAAAATACAGCCTAAATCAAATCCAGATGCATTTTTTATTTATAAATTTATAATTAACATATATGTTTATGTTTTATTAGGTCCAATATTTTAAATAATAATTATAATTCAAGAATAATTGATTCATTCTATTGGACATTGATCCGTGTATTATTTTCAATATCTTATTTGAATTTTATTTTATAATTCATATAGGATAGAAGTACCATTTTTGGCCACTTTAGTACCAGTTTTGGTTACTTCAAAAATTTTAATAAAATAATACGCAAAGTACGTAATGATATGATGAATTTTTTTTAATTCATTTAAAGGGAATTTTTAACTTCCCGCTAAGAAAATTGTAAATTTTCAAAAACTCGGGAAGTTATTGGTTTCGGTCCGATTTACGAAAATTGAATTTCCATCAGATGTCGACGTTTCGAGGTCCTAAGAAGCTATTCTGACTAATTTCACGATGATGTCCGAGTGTATGTATGTGTGTACGTACGTACGTACGTACGTATGTATGTATGTAAATATTCATAACTCTTGAACGGATGAACCGATTTTGATGGTTGAGGGCTGGCCCGCAGGGTCAACTGACAGACCGATTTTTTTTACTGTATTAGAATGAATTTTTTTTTTTTTTATACTTCTCCATTAATTAAAATGAAATATTTAAGGTCTAAAAATAAAACACTGGCCATAAATAGCACTTCTATCTTAATTCAGTACATTCAATATAATCGTTTCATACAAATTAAACTTGTAAAATTCATATATAATTATTACATAACGAGTCATACAAATTTTTTAAACCCAATCAATCCGCCAAAGCACTCACATGATAATGGTAAATTCATAGGGAAAGTCTGTAAAACCGACTGTCAGCAAAGCTTAGAAAATTTTACTAAAATGGTCATTCGTATAAAATGTAATTCTGAAGAATTGGCGTTCGTAGTTCGAAATTTCGGAAGTATTGGATTTCTGAAATATTGTCATTCTAAATATTGTTAATTCTTTATTACGAAAGAATGAATATTGTAAATTCTGAGTATGTGTTGATATAAAGATTAGAGATTCGATGTTTTTGACAAGGTGATAATTTGTCATTCTGAATTATGAACCATCTTTATTTTTTACATTCCTAACTGTGAGTTTCTGAAGTTGGTATACTTCTGAAATTTTTACTTTTGACGGTGTGCCTGCAAGCCGCGCAGGCACACTGGGTGATAGTATTAGAAAAAAAATACCACGCATGCGCACTTGTTAAGACGAATGTCCACACATATTTTTTAGGCTAAAATTAAAGAAAATGCGATTTAATTTTTTATTAATTACAATTGCATAACACAAAGTTAGATATCCATTTTCGAAAGCAAATCCTTCTAGGGCAAAACGAGTCATTTAAAAAAAAAATGGAGTTAAATTATGGATTCTTTTTCGAGATATTGTGTTTTCAAGCTACAAAATTTTTTTACTGCTTGACGGGAAAATATTTTTTAGTTTATTTTAATGATTTTCTCGTTTCTATTGCACTGAATTTGTTTTTGAAAATCGCAGAAATAATCTTTATTACATTGACTGTAAATTGGTGCATCATGTGAGATGTTTCTGTTCACTAATAAGACGATAATAACAGAAATAGTTGTAGAAAGGAGGCGAATAAAAATTTTCGATCGTAAAGCACTCCCTAATGCTTCGCATTATGAGTCGTGCAAAAAAAAAAATTTTTTTTCCGTAATTCGCCAATATCTTCGAGTCTACTTGATCAAATGATCTGAAATTTTCAGAAAAGTTGATGGCCAACAAGCTCTTTCGATTGCCGCCTTAACCATCCAAATCCGTTTATTATAGTTAAAAAGTTATGATTTAGTTTAAATGTTTGAAAATTTATTAATCGGAAATCATTAATAAACAATCTTTTCTTTAATTATTACTCCATATTATGGTCAATAAAATAAATATAATTATGCAGGAATCAATGTTAGTGATCATAAGTCAGATTTAAAGGATTTTTGACTCAGATTGAAGCTTTAGCATTTAGAATATCTGAAAAGCATCATAAAAAATGTGTTTTTGAAATGTTTTTGTTGATAATATGATTTGAACTAAAGAATAAGTCATACATTTCTTTATAAGGTGATCGAAAGAGACCATAAAGACGAAAATTTTTCATGATTTTAAACACATTTTAGTACATCCCTAGTGAAAATTTTCCAGACTTCTATTTGAAAAACTCAGTTCTAGAGTTCTAAAGACTTTTTCAGACAGAAGTCCGAAAAATTTTCACCAGTGATTATCTGATCCTGTTTCTTTATCCGGGAAAAGGGACATAAAATGTTATTTTTCAAAAATTTTGAAGCCCATATCTTTTGAACAATCAACAGATTTTGATGTTTGATGTAACAATCAGCACGTTTTATTAAGTTCTAGAGCGGATTAGATTTTGAAGTCGATCGTTAGACGTCTTTATGTCAGCACTGGAGTGGAACACTTTTTTACTTTAACTAGATAAACTCTACAGTACTCGATATCACTGGATGTTTAAGATAACTATTTTTTAACTAACCCGTTTTGCCTGAAGTCAGGGTGGTGCTGAAAATTTTCGAAAAATCTACCTTTCATTCTGATTGCCAGATGGTATTTTTTTTTCATTTTTTTACTAACCGCGTTTTACCCTTCAGCTCTATATGTTTTTGACATTCAACTATAGATCTCAAACTCGATACTCCGTGATAACTTTTGGTCTCGTAAAATTAAAAATCTAGTAATTTTCCATCGTTATTTATTTTGCAAAGTTGAAGTTTACATTTATTAGTTTATAAGATAAATTTTATCAGAAAAAAATATTTATCATCGGAAACGTCGAAGGACATAACAGTCAATATATATAAAGGTTGGTAATTCGCGGATCAGTAACAAAGAAGCTTGCAGAACAATCGGTAATATATAATAATTGCTTATATATTTTTAATTATAATTTTTATTCTATTGAATTTACGAATAAAAAAGTAAAATATTTTTTCAAGATTTAAAATAACAAAATGTCGAAAATAACTTTAATATTATCAATTTTCGTATTGATTGTTATCTGTTCTGGTGCGTATGCAGCATGTCCTGGCGGTTGGGTAAGTAATTATCATAACACAGTGGGAAAAAAAAATTAGAAGTAGACGTGAATAGTTTTGAAAAACTCTAAGCTTCAGTCAATAATTTTAAACTGATAAACTTCTGTGTTTTTACATTTTAATCCTTAAATTAAACATTTAATAAATTACACTCGATATTAAATCCAGCGCAAGACTGCGAAATTTGAATATTTTATACTTTTCACTTTAAAGTCCTATCCATTTTCAAATTCCAAATTCTACGATTCGCAGTGAAGGAGTTAATTTTTTTTCTTTAAATTTTCATTTCCTATGAGTACGTTGCTTAAAGGTTATTAAAAAAAAAGTTTATTGTTTTGCTTCTTGAAAAACTGCAACAATTTTTATTGAAAAACGGAAAATCGATAAAATATAAGTTTTTTGTAGTGCCATCCATCACAAGGATATGGCTGCTGTGAAGGACATATATGCAGTTCGCATTATTTTCAAGGTACATGTTTAACCGATAAGGAATGGGAGGAGAGAAACTCGGGGACAGTAATAATATAGGATCAGGAAAATAATCACAACAATACAGTGAAGATTTTAAATGTATTGTACCAATTAATAAAAATCACTGTCTTACGAAAAAAATTATGAAGGACTTATTTTCATTCATATAAGATTTGTTTCTGATATCTTTTAGAGAATATTCTGGTTTTCAAGCCATAAACATCTTAACTTTTAGATATCTGACAGATCTCTAAAAGTTAAGATTTTTATATGCCCGTTATTCCGATAAGAAAAATTATATATAAATTTTCTTATTGGTATGAAGGCATATAAAAAAATCCGTCTATCGGTTGACCGTGCGAGCCAGCCCTAAAACTTCCCGCTGTTTTCGAGCTCCTTGATCTCTAAAACATTGTTGTGAATACATTTTCGAGATCTTCGAGCTCGAAACTACCTTTGTTTCGCTTTTTATGAGCTTTGCAAGCTCAACAGGGTTACGTTTTATGTTAAAGTTTAAAAATTGAGAAACTAAAATAATAAATGAATGAGCATTTTTTATATTTATATTTTTTCACAATTATGTTTAATAATTAGCTCAAAAATAAGTATTTACGTGATACGTTGTATCTATATCGTGTAAGTATATCCTGATACGAGCGAACATGACGATTTTAAGGCAATCGCTTCTAATGACTTATCTAAAGAAGAACATATTAGTTTTGAGTAATTTTGTTCAGTAGTTATTATGCTATTCAATGAAAAAAGCAGATATTGATTTAACATTTATTATTCCGTTGACGATATTTCTCGAACGGATTATCTGATTGGGACGTTCTTGGCAGCAATCGAATGATTTTATCGAGTTCTGGAGCTGATTAGATTTTTTAATTGATCGATTCGATAGTTTTCGAAATATTCACGAAAAACGAAAGAAACTATTTTGTTTCATTCTTTCGTCGACGTTATCTCTCGAACGGATTATCCGATTAAGACGGTTGGGGTGGCAATCGACGTGTTTTATTGAGTTCTAGAGCTGATTAGATTTTTTAACTAATCGATTCGATAGTTTCCAAATTTAAAAAAGAACTGCCCTTGCTCGCTCTTTATCTCTCGGAAGTTTATCAATACGATCAATGCATATTTTATGAACATATATAACCGAGTTATTTTTCTGGCCGTTGATAATCGCACGACAATCGGATGAATAATAGTATATTACACACCTAGGGAAGTAAAGTAAGGAATGTCTCAGATCACATGTAATTGTTGACCGAGGCGAAGCCGAGGTCAACAAACATGTGATCTGAGGCTTTCTTATTTACTTCCCGAGGAGTGTATACTATTTTTCTCCTCGACGGAAGCGGGAAGCGGCAACTTCGTTTTGCACAGCGGGACGAAAGTTGACGCTTTCCGCCCGGAGGTGAGAAAAAACTAATTATTTATACGACAATCGTATGAATAAAAAATAAAGAATAGTCTACTCATACGACTAGTTTAAAAACAATAAAAAAAAATCGGTCTGTCAGTTGACCCTGCGGGCCAGCCCCAAAACATCCCGCTGTTTTCGAGCTCGCTGAGCTCAAAAACATTATTGTGAATATATTTTCGAGCTCTTCGAGCTCGCAAATACTTTTGTATGCCATTGTTTTGTAAAAAACCATTTTTTAGCATTTCTATCTTCCACGATATCTCGCGAACGAATTAACCGATTTTGATGGTTGAGGTGGCAATCGACGCGTTTTATCAAGTTCTAAAGCTGGTCGAATTTTGAAATTGATTTATTCAGCCGTTTTTGAGAAATTTCAAAAAAACCAAAGAAAAAATTTTTTTTGAATTCTTTCGTCAACGGTTTCTCTTGAACGAATGAACCGATTTTGATGGTTGAGGTGGCATTCGACGCGGCTTATAGAGTTTTAGAGCTGATTAGATTTTGAAATCAATCCATCGAGCAAATTGGAAGTTATCCAAATAAAACATTTTAAAAAAAATTTTATTTTTGAAATATCTCTGAACGCACCCTACCGATTAAGTTCAAATTTTTACGGCCTCAAGACATTAACAAGCCGCGTCGAATGACACCTCAACGATCAAAATCGGTTCATCCGTTTAAGAGTTATGAATATTTACATACATACATACGTACGTACGTACGTACACACATACATACACTCGGACATCATCGTGAAATTAGTCAGGATAGCTTCCTAGAACCTCAAAACGTCCAAATTTGATAGAAATTCGGTTTTTGCAAATCGGACCGAAACCAATAACTTCCCGAATTTTTGAAAATTTTCAATTTTCTTAGCGGGAAGTTAAAAATCGGTCTATAAGTTGACCCTGCGGGCCAACCCCAAAACTTCACGCTGTTTTCGAGCTCGTTGACTTCGAAAACGTTGTCGTGAATACATTTTCGAGCTCTTCGAGCTCGCAAATACTTTTGTATGCCATTGTTTTGTAAAAAACCATTTTTTAGCATTTCTTTCTCCTACGATATCTCGCGAACGAATCAACCGATTTTGATGGTTGAGGCGGCAATCGACGCGTTTTGTCAAGTTCTAAAGCTGATCAAATTTTGAATTCGATTTATTGAGTCGTTTTTGAAATATTTCAGAAAAAATAAAAAATTTTTTTTTTTTTAATTCTTTTGACAACGGTTTCTCTTGAACGAATGAACCGATTTTGATAGTTGAGGTGGCATTCGACGCGACTCATGAAGCTCTAGAGCCCAGTCCATTTTGGAATCAATCCATCGAACACATTAAAAGTTATCCATAAAAAACATTTTTGAAAAAAGTTTATTTTTGGAATATCTCTGAACGAGTCCTACCGATCAAGCTCAATTTTCTTTCAGCTTCAAGATATTGACAAGCCGCGTCGAATGACACCTTAAAGTTCAAAATCGGTTCATCCGTTCAAAAGATACAGGTATTTACATACGTACGTACGTTCATACATACATACATACACTCGGACGTCATCTTAAAATTAGTCAGAATAGCTCCCTAGGACCTCAAAATGTCGACATCTGATGGAAATTCGATTTTCGTAAATCGGACCGAAATCAATAACTTCCCGAATTTTTGAAAATTTACAATTTTCTTAGCGGGAAGTTAAAAATCGGTCTATCGAATAAGCCTGCGTGCCAGCCCCGAAAACTTCCCGCTGTTTTCGAGCTTAGCGAGCTCGAAAACATTATTGTGAATACATTTTCGAGCTCTTCGAGCTTTCTCCTATAGGAGAAAGAAATGCTAAAAAATGTTTAAATTTTCCGGACTTCTATTTGAAAAACTCAGTTCTAGAGTTCTAAAGACTTTTTCAGACAGAAGTCCGAAAAATTTTCACCAGGGATTATCTAATCAAGTTTCTTTATCCGGGAAAAGGGACATAAAATGTTATTTTTCAAAAATTTTGACGACCATATCTTCTGAACAATCAACAGATTTTGATGTTCGATGTAACAATCGGCACGTTTTATTGAGTTCTAGAGCAGATTAGATTTTGAAGTTGATCGTTAGACGTCTTTATGTCAGCACTGGAGTGGAACACTTTTTTACTTTAACTAGATAAACCCTACAGTACTCGATATCACTGGATGTTTAAGATAACTATTTTTTAACCCTTCGTTGGTCGCGCTTGAGCGACTCCCCGCTTTTTTTCATTATTTTGTAATATAAAAAAAAAAATTTTTTTTTTATCTTTCAACAATTCAGCTATTCCTTCTTTGATCTATTCAACATACATTAAAAGAGTTTCTAAAGTTATAATTATTTATATTAATTATATATTAAATAATGAATGTCGAATGAACGTCGAATTACGGCGATTCCCCGTAAGCGCGACCAAACTAGACAGTAAAATTTTATTCTCAACGTTGCCACATGTACGGAATCGAAATATAGATAGCTAGTATGGCTGTCATAAATTGTCTATAAATTTGGCAACGCTGTATGAAAATTAACATTACGGCGATTCCCTAACCACGCAACCAACGAAGGCGGGCAGAGAAGCGCGACCAACGAAGGGTTAACTAACCCTGTTTTGCCCGAAGTCAGGGTGGTGCTGAAAATTTTCGAAAAATCTACCTTCCATTCTGATTGCCAGATCATATTTTTTTTTTCATTTTTTCACTAACCGCGTTTTACCCTTTCAGCTCTATATGTTTTTGACATTCAACTATTGATCTCAAACTCGATACTTCGTGATAACTTTTGGTCTTGTGAAATTAAAAATCTAGTAATTTTCCATCGTTATTTATTTTGCAAAGTAGAAGTTTACATTTATTAGTTTATAAGATAAATTTTATCAGAAAAAAATATTTATCATCGGAAATGTCGAAACACATAACAGTCAATAACTAAAGGTCAGCGATCCGTGGATCGGTTACATAAAAGCTTTCAGAATAATCGGTAATAAATAATAATTGCTTACACTTTCTGAATATGAATTAGTGATTTTTCACTAATTTTAAGTGAAAATATACCCCAGTCGAAAAGTTTCAGCATTATTTCAAACTGATTAGGCTTAACTAAACCTTAAATGAAGCTGAATGCGCTGAACTGAACCTTACTTGAAACTGACTAAGCTTAATTGAGCCTTAAATTAAATTGTTCAGCCTTTCAGTTGAAATTATTTCAAACTGATCAGCCTGCTAGTGGAATTAAGTTAAAGCTGAATTCAACCTGAATAAGCTTAAGCTTCAAACTGAGAAATCAATAGAAAACTAAAAAAAAAAAATTTTTTTTCCGTAATTCGCCAATATCTTCGAGTCTACTTGATCAAATGATCTGAAATTTTCAGAAAAGTTGATGGCCAACAAGCTCTTTCGATTGCCGCCTTAACCATCCAAATCCGTTTATTATAGTTAAAAAGTTATGATTTAGTTTAAATGTTTGAAAATTTATTAATCGGAAATCATTAATAAACAATCTTTTCTCTAATTATTACTCCATATTATGGTCAATAAAATAAATATAATTATGCAGGAATCAATGTTAGTGATCATAAGTCAGATTTAAAGGATTTTTGACTCAGATTGAAGCTTTAGCATTTAGAATATCTGAAAAGCATCATAAAAAATGTGTTTTTGAAATGTTTTTGTTGATAATATGATTTGAACTAAAGAATAAGTCATACATTTCTTTATAAGGTGATCGAAAGAGACCATAAAGACGAAAATTTTTCATGATTTTAAACACATTTTAGTACATCCCTAGTGAAAATTTTCCAGACTTCTATTTGAAAAACTCAGTTCTAGAGTTCTAAAGACTTTTTCAGACAGAAGTCCGAAAAATTTTCACCAGGGATTATCTGATCCTGTTTCTTTATCCGGGAAAAGGGACATAAAATGTTATTTTTCAAAAATTTTGACCCCCATATCTTTTGAACAATCAACAGATTTTGATGTTTGATGTAACAATCAGCACGTTTTATTAAGTTCTAGAGCGGATTAGATTTTGAAGTCGATCGTTAGACGTCTTTATGTCAGCACTGGAGTGGAACACTTTTTTACTTTAACTAGATAAACTCTACAGTACTCGATATCACTGGATGTTTAAGATAACTATTTTTTAACTAACCCGTTTTGCCTGAAGTCAGGGTGGTGCTGAAAATTTTCGAAAAATCTACCTTTCATTCTGATTGCCAGATGGTATTTTTTTTTCATTTTTTTACTAACCGCGTTTTACCCTTCAGCTCTATATGTTTTTGACCTTCAACTATTAATCTCAAACTCGATACTCCGTGATAACTTTTGGTCTTGTGAAATTAAAAATCTAGTAATTTTCCATCGTTATTTATTTTGCAAAGTAGAAGTTTACATTTATTAGTTTATAAGATAAATTTTATCAGAAAAAAATATTTATCATCGGAAATGTCGAAGGACATAACAGTCAATATATACAAAGGCCAGTAATCCACGGATCAGTAACAAAGAAGCTTGCAGAATAATCGGTAATAAATAATAATTGCTTATATATTTTTAATTATAATTCTTATTCTATTGAATTTACGAATAAAAAAGTAAAATATTTTTTCAAGATATAAAGAAACAAAATGTCGAAAATAACTTTAATATTATCAATTTTCGTATTGATTTTTATCTGTTCTGGTGCATATGCAGCATGTCCTGGCGGTTGGGTAAGTAATTATCATAACACAGTGGAAAAAAAAAAATTAGAAGTAGACGTGAATAATTTTGAAAAACTCTAAACTTCAGTCAATAATTTTAAACTGATAAACTTCTGTGTTTTTACATTTTAATCCTTAAATTAAACATTTAATAAATTACACTCGATATTAAATCCAGCGCAAGACTGCGAAATTTGAATATTTTATACTTTTCACTTTAAAGTCCTATCCATTTTCAAATTCCAAATTCTACGATTCGCAGTGAAGGAGTTAATTTTTTTTCTTTAAATTTTCATTTCCTATGAGTACGTTGCTTAAAGGTTATTAAAAAAAAAGTTTATTGTTTTGCTTCTTGAAAAACTGCAACAATTTTTATTGAAAAACGGAAAATCGATAAAATATAAGTTTTTTGTAGTGCCATCCATCACAAGGATATGGCTGCTGTGAAGGACATATATGCAGTTCGCATTATTTTCAAGGTACATGTTTAACCGATAAGGAATGGGAGGAGAGAAACTCGGGGACAGTAATAATATAGGATCAGGAAAATAATCACAACAATACAGTGAAGATTTTAAATGTATTGTACCAATTAATAAAAATCACTGTCTTACGAAAAAAATTATGAAGGACTTATTTTCATTCATATAAGATTTGTTTCTGATATCTTTTAGAGAATATTCTGGTTTTCAAGCCATAAACATCTTAACTTTTAGATATCTGACAGATCTCTAAAAGTTAAGATTTTTATATGCCCGTTATTCCGATAAGAAAAATTATATATAAATTTTCTTATTGGTATGAAGGCATATAAAAAAATCCGTCTATCGGTTGACCGTGCGAGCCAGCCCTAAAACTTCCCGCTGTTTTCGAGCTCCTTGATCTCTAAAACATTGTTGTGAATACATTTTCGAGATCTTCGAGCTCGAAACTACCTTTGTTTCGCTTTTTATGAGCTTTGCAAGCTCAACAGGGTTACGTTTTATGTTAAAGTTTAAAAATTGAGAATCTAAAATAATAAATGAATGAGCATTTTTTATATTTATATTTGTTCACGATTATGATCAATAATTAGCTCAAAAATAAGCATTTACGTGATACGTTGTATCTATATCGTGTAAGTATATCCTGATACGAGCAAACATGACGATTTTAAGGCAATCGCTTCCACACAGTAAAAAATATTGTGTTTAAATCAACACAATCTGTGTGTTAAAAACGGTCCACACAATATTTGTGTTATTTTTTAACACATACTATTTGTGTTGAATTTCAACACAAAATTTGTGTTAAAATTTCAACACAAAATTCGAGTAATATAAGAAGTAACTTCAACACTTTTTAAATGTTAATGGTGACACAAAAAAAATGTTAACTTTTATATTTGTACCATGGATTATTTGCAGGTTGTCAAAAGTGTCAACAATTATTATTTAACATTGAATTATTTTGTCATAGTAAACATGATCCTAAAGTTAGCAGACAGTTGACAATTTTTGAATTTTTTTATAATTAAAGAAATCAATTACGAAAAAAAATGAATAACAAAAATGTGCGCACACTGATAGAAGGATTTTTTTGTATTTAAAAAGATTTGTTAATATTTAATAAATAATTTATTAGAGGATAGGTCCTTAACAAATATTTATTAACAGTTAATAAATCATTTATTAGCAGCGATTTTTTTGTGCTAACCAAATATTTATCACTATTTAACAAATGATTTATTAACATATAAAAAATGATTTATTAATATTTAATAAATCATTTATTAGTATTTACACACTGGATTATTAATATTTAAAAAATTCCTCTTATTATTTTTAGAAAAGTTTTACATTAATCTCCTCGTGATGGGAAATCTGTAAATAAAATAAAATTATTTATCAATAATAAAATTATTTGAAATAATTTTTTGAGAATAATGAATTGAATTTAAAAAAATAAATAGTTGTAAAATAAAAAAGAAACCTACATATTCATTATATTTTTTATTTAAACGAAGTCGTAAACCAACACTAGGGATTATTTCTTTTTGGGTCTCTTCCCTAGCGAATTTGATTATACCGAAAATTTAAGTTTCTTTTGGGTTCATTTCCGGTATAGTAGAAATTGATAAATATTTCGGTATTTTTTAAGAATTATACCCAATTCATTCCCAGATTATACTCAAATCGTCTCATGTTTTGGGTATGTTTTTGAATTTTTTATACTTTAATGATACTGAAAAAATATCTATTCCAAGCACGATGTATACTCAAATTATACCGAAATCAGAGAGGTTGAGGACAATATCTTTCTACATAAGTCTTTACCTGGGAAAAAGAAAAATGTTTCTTTGAAGTTTGAAGTAAATAAATTTATTGAATACATAGAAAATTATAAAAAAAAGTTTGGAAAATCCAAAAGTGCACGACTCATAATGCTTATTTGATCGTAAACATTAAAATATTCCGAAAGGGTAATGTCGCAGGCAAAATAAAAAAAATAAAAATAAATAAAATTTGAAGTACAAATGTTATTTATTTATATAAAAATGATAAAAAAAATAATTTTATTTAAAGTAAAAAAAAAAAAATAATAAATTTCAAACGTAAAAAATTCCGAAATTTTTCGCCGTACGATCTGTGAAAAATTTTACTTTTTTTTTTCTATTTTTATTTTTCACTTGTTTATTTATTATTTTTATTTATTTATTTATTCGTCTAATCTCAATTTTTTATATTTTTATTTTCGAAATACCCGCGCCAAATGAATCGGTTAAAAGTATGGCGCAGGCACACTGGGTGATAGTATTAGAAAAAAAAAATACCACGCATGCGCACTTGTTAAGACGAATGTCCACACATATTTTTTAGGCTAAAATTAAAGAAAATGCGATTTAATTTTTTATTAATTACAATTGCATAACACAAAGTTAGATATCCATTTTCGAAAGCAAATCCTTCTAGGGCAAAACGAGTCATTTAAAAAAAAAATGGAGTTAAATTATGGATTCTTTTTCGAGATATTGTGTTTTCAAGCTACAAAATTTTTTTACTGCTTGACGGGAAAATATTTTAGTTTATTTTAATGATTTTCTCGTTTCTATTGCACTGAATTTGTTTTTGAAAATCGCAGAAATAATCTTTATTACATTGACTGTAAATTGGTGCATCATGTGAGATGTTTCTGTTCACTAATAAGACGATAATAACCGAAATAGTTGTAGAAAGGAGGCGAATGAAAATTTTCGATCGTAAAGCACTCCCTAATGCTTCGCATTATGAGTCGTGCAATAGTCCATTTTTTTTAATCAGTCTTATATATGTGCATAAATGTTTTTGTTTTGAATGCTGTAGAAATTATAAAAGTAAGTTGATGAATAATTAAAAGAAAATAAAGGATTCATAAGGAACACATACATACTTATTAAAAACTGAGCTTATACTAAAATCAATAGGTCTTCTTGCTAATAAAATTTTCAATTATTTCACTAATAAATTCAAAGTAGAATATTACCGACAACTCAAAAGATATATGATAGTTAGTAACCTAAAATATGCAGTACTATAGCAACGAATTATTTTTACAATCATATATTTTTTTATTAAATGTAAGCTTTAAACGTTGTATAATAGAACTAATAGATTAAATTATGACTAATTAATTTATTTGGATTAATAAATGAGTAAAATAAAATAAAAAATCGTCGAAACATGAAAATGATATCTGCCAGGCTAGAAATAACATATTTAACAACAGGTAACGGTTGGCTCACGTTAATTCAGTACATCTTGATCAACATAACTTAGATATTTACGATTTATAAATACGAAATTTTTTTAATTTTCATAATTTATTTTTAAGTTTACTATTAATAATTATTGAGTAAAAATTAAGTTTTTATAAATATTTATAATGAATCATTGTAATAACATAAATTGTTCGTATATTTATATTATTATGGTTAGAAAACAAATTCATTAATTATTAAGCTATTGTATATGTGGCAATATCAATTAAATAATTTTTTTTTGTCTAATTACGTTCATCCAAAATAATTAATATAAATTTTTTTTTATTGTTTTGCGAAAAAAAAAAAAAAAAATTGGATAAAGTCGCTATTATATAAAAAAAAAAAAAAAAAAAGTCGTTCTATTGAACCTGAAATTTTATAAAAATGAATCGAATGATCATTTAAAAGATTAAGACAACAGAAATAAAAGCTAATAAACAAAAAATGTTATTGAAATTAATCTAAAGATGTTTTTTTCTATGGATACATATTAATTACTCAGAATCGATTAACTTTAATTTTAAACTAGTTAAGAATTTCAATTTATAAAAAAGACTAAATAGGAGAATTTGAAATCATTTTATGTTTTTAGTTAATATATATCGTTAAATAAAAAAAATAAACAAATAAATAGAAAAACATTAAAAGATTGAAACAAAGAAATAAAAAAAAAAAATCAATTAACGCTATGACTGTTTTGAAAAAAAAAAAAAAAGAAATCAATAGTTGGTTTATAATAAAAACACTATATATTTTAATGCGATTCTATTAAAAATTTTTATCAATTAAAGCAATGTTTAACATAAGTAAAATTAAAATTATTTACTTATTATAATTACATATATAAATGAAAAATTAATATAAAAGTTGAAAATGACTTATTAGAAAGTTATATAATTTTTAATTCGTTTTTGGATATTTAACTGTAGAAACTAAAAAAACGAATTTAATATAGTCTACTATAGTTTAATAATTTTTGATAATATAAGAGTACATAATATAAGTATGAAAAAATTGAAGATAAACTTAATTTTAATTTTTTTTATTTTCAAGTGAATATAGTAAAAATGATTATATATTAATAAAACATATATAAAATATAATACATATTGATAAATATGATTAGAATTTATTTAAGAAGTAGTTGACTTTTTAATTAAAAATGTCAAATAATTAAAACAAAAAAATTATTTATTTACTTAATTTAAAAAAAACAAAAAATTAATAATAATAATAATACTATGTGTATTTAAATAAATAATTTTATATTGAAAAAATAATTAAGTACGAACAGGTAATTTAGATACAGGGAGCTACCGTTGTATCCGCCGTCGCTCACGCGGCCGAAAGTTAGTGCGCAACTACAATCTTTTTAGACGCCGGCTCGTACTAGTATGAAAGAGTAGTCAGTTGGAGTGGCTCGAGTAAGAGCTGACAGATACTGACTACGGCAAGTTGTATACTATTAACGTAACACTACCACGGGTCGATGTCTATGACTGAATGACTCTTTATGTGGTAAATCGCTACGGCGTTTATATAATATTATGTATAACTTTAATAAAGTATACAAATATGAAACTGAGTATTGACTTACTTGTTTCCGAGCAAGAATAAAATATCACGTTTACGTGTATAAAAACCAAGTCGCTTTGATAAAAATATCTAGCGA